>NC_086451.1:313172912-313490745 GCF_028390025.1 Pseudophryne corroboree | reverse complement strand
GGCTAGATTTACTGGGATCGAAGACATTAAGGATAACGTGCACCATAGGGAGGTAGCTGTGTCCGTATTAATGGACGGTTTAAAGGAAGTGTTGAGAACCAGGGTACAAACCACTCAACCTAGCTGGAGAGGTATTTCGGTGGCTGCCTTAAGAGAGTCCGCTATTGAACACGATCGGAACATCATTAAACACAGGGAGTCGCAGGGGGATAAGCTGATGGCAGTAAGTATACAGGCCCTTACAACAAGGCCACATCAGCCCAAACCCCAGACCCCTGTCGGTAAGTCGTATGTGATAACATGTTATAACTGTCAGAGGGAAGGACATTATGCACGAAACTGTACTTTTAGGGACCCACATAAGGTATATCGACCCCCTAGACCAGAACATGACACACAGTACAACGCACGTAATTGGGATCAGGGACCGCAGAGGAGAAGTTATGAACCGCTTGCAGGGGAAACAAAGAGGTACCCCCCAAAAAGAGACTGGCAGGTCTCTGAAAATTCTCAGTTACCCCATCACATATTGTAGCTGCCAGCGCGCTGCGGGGGGGCACCACACACAATAGGGGTGGGACCTCACCTGTAGTCTGCAGCCAGTGAAATTAATTGCGAGCCTTGGAAGTGAACCTGAGGTCACAGTTAATGTAGCTGGTAGATCACTACCTTTCCTTGTAGATACGGGGGCGGCCAAGTCAGTATTAAATTCAACGGTGGGTATGAAAATCACGGGTAAAACAATCCCAGCAATGGGGGTAACAGGAGTAGTACAACACTACCCTTTAAGTAAACCAGCAGAGATTACGATAGGGCCTTTGCAGACCAAGCACTCCTACTTGCTAGCTGCATCAGCTCCGACTAATCTACTTGGGAGAGATTTACGGTGTAAGATGGGATGTGTCATATATTGTACTCCTGAAGGTGTTTTCTTAGATATACCCGAGAATCACGCTCAGGAAGTGCAGGATATGTTAGACTCCCCACAAAGGTTAATGTCACACACTGCTGTTACAAACAGGTGTCCATCCGAGGTAGAGGAAATGATTTCCCAGATACCGGAATCCCTCTGGACCAAAGATGGACAAGACACTGGATTGATGGCAAATGTAGCTCCTGTAGTAGTGCAAATAAAAGATGGTAGGATAGCTCCAAAAATCCCACAGTATCCTCTGAAGCCGGAGGTGGAATTAGGAGTGTACCCAATCATAGAGCGCTTGCTGCAACAGGGCATCCTAGTTAGGATGTCTAGCACTGCCAATAGTCCCATCTTCCCTGTGAAAAAGAGTGGGGGGAGGGGTTACAGGCTAGTGCAGGATCTAAGGGGGATAAACAAAGTAGTTGAGAGCCAATTTCCCCGTAGTGCCAAATCCAGCTGTCATCCTCATGCAAATCCCTCCCACTGCGAAATTTTTCAGTTATTGACCTTTGCTCCGCCTTCTTCTCGATCCCTCTGCACCCTGACAGCCAATACTTGTTTGCATTTACATACAGAGGAGTACAGTACACCTGGACTCGCTTACCCCAAGGTTTCATTGACAGCCCAAGTATTTTCTCACAGGCTTTACATGACTGTTTACAATCCTTTCAACCTGAGAGTGGATCAGTATTAATACAGTATGTAGATGACTTGCTGCTGTGTTCTGATTCACTCGAATCGTCCTTGAGAGACACGAAACAGCTTTTGTTTCATCTTTCTGATACGGGACACAAAGTTTCAAAGGATAAGTTGCAGTTATGCCAGACCAAGGTAAAATATTTGGGACATTGCTTAACACAAGGACTGAGACACCCCACCGCTGATAGAATACAGGAGATTCGCGACATGACTCTGCCACAAACTCAGCAACAGATCCGCACTTTCCTAGAAATGTGTGGGTACTGCCGAAACTGGATCCCAGGGTTCTCCATACTAGCTTTACCTTTGCAAGAGATGGTCTCGTCAAACAAACCAGATCGGATTTCGCACACAGATGAGTCCGAACTGGCATTTGAGAGACTCAAACAGTGCCTATCACAGGCACCAGCATTAGGTATGCCAGATTATGGGAAACCCTTTGAATTGTATGGTACGGGAGAGTGCTGGGTGTGCAGCAGGTGTTTTAACCCAGAGACATGGTGATGCCAGCAGGCCTGTAGCTTACTACGGTGCACAATTGGACACCGTAGTGCGGTCTCTCCCCACATGCTTGCGAAGTGTTGCAGCAATAGCATTGCTAGTGAGTAAGAGCGAAGATGTAGTGTTAGGACACAACCTGACCATCCATACACCTCATGCAGTGTCAGCCTTACTGAATTCTGCTCAAACCAGACACGTCTCATCAGCACGGTTTACAAGGTGGGAATTAGCACTAATGGCCCCTGTAAACATCACCATAAGGAGATGCAGCGCACTAAATCCTGCAACGTATCTCCCAGGTGTGCCTGGACAGGCACAAAGGGTGGGGGATGAGAGTGATGGTGAAGGAGGATTTAGTACAGACACTGACACACATGACTGTATGGAATATTTGAACCAAACTTTCACTGCAAGGCCCGACAGTGACAACCCACTGGAAGGCGTAGATTTTACTTTTTACACTGACGGTATTTGCCACAGACAAACGGACTCAGGAGACTTGTGTACTGGATACGCAGTCGTAGATGACAAAGATACCATAGAAGCAGAACACCTGGGCCCACCTCACTCAGCACAAGTTGCTGAGCTGGTCGCCCTAAACAGAGCGTGTGAATTGGCTAAGGGTAAGTCAGCCAATATCTACACGGATTCTAGGTATGCCTTTGGGGTAGTGCATGATTTCGGGGCCCTATGGCGCCTCAGAAATTTCATGACGGCAGCTGGCACACCCGTGGCGCATGCAACCCACATCAAAAGACTTCTAGCAGCGATACAGGAACCTGACAGAGTGGCTGTTATCAAGTGTAAAGCCCACACGTACAGCCAAGACCCAGTGTCACTTGGTAACAGCCGGGCAGACGAAGCTGCTAAATCAGCAGCCAGCACCCCCATACAGACAGACATCACACAACTGATGGTATTCAATACCGTCAACACACAAAAATTGAGTGAAATGCAAAATTTGTGTTCCCTACAGGAAAAGGCAGTCTGGAGGTCAAAAGGATATGGCCAGGAGTCCTCAGGACCCTGGACAGATGGACAGGGTAAGCTGGTGGCACCCAGAGCATACCTTCCAAGTTTAGCTGAGGCGGCACATGGTCTGACTCATCTGGGCAAAGAGGGTATGTGCAAGTTGGTAAGAGCCTACTGGTGCGCACCAGGATTCTCTTCTCATGCGGGTAAGAGAGCAATGACATGCCTTACCTGCTTGAGGAAGAATATTGGAAAGGCAATACCAACAGAACCATCCCATATCCCGCCAACAGACGGCCCTTTTCAGGTAATACAGATTGATTTCATACAATTGCCACCCGGTAGAAATTTAAAGTATGTGTTGGTTTGTATTGATGTGTTTTCAAATTGGGTAGAAGCATTCCCCGCTGCCACAAATACTGCTGTGTTTACTGCAAAGAAAATTGTGCAGGAATTTGTGTGCAGGTATGGTATCCCTAGGATAATTGAAAGTGATAGGGGTACCCATTTTACAGGTGAAGTCTTTCAGGTAATGTGCAAATGAATGGGAATAGTAAGCTGCATACTCCGTACCGCCCACAGGCGAGTGCGAAAGTGGAAAGAGTAAACAGCACTATTAAGAACAAGCTGAGCAAAGTGATGGCTGAAACTGGATTGTTGTGGCCAGAAGCTTTGCCACTTGTATTGTACAGCATCAGAACCACTGCCAGGTCCCCTCTTAACCTATCACCCTTTGAGATTCTTTTTGGTCGACAACCCCATGTAATGATTGACCCCCAGGATGATTTGAAATGCAATAATGAAGTAACTGTAAAGTATTTGGTTAAGATGAGCAATCAAAACAGCAATCAAATCAAATCAGCAATCTAAAGCTGGTGATTCCTGATCTGCCAGACAGTAATTGCCATGACATTGAACCTGGGGATTATGTAATGATTCGAAATTTTCTACGCTCAGGTTGCCTGATTGACCAGTGGGAAGGACCGTACCAAGTCTTACTAACCAGTACGACAGCATTGAAGGTTGCCGAAAGAGAGACTTGGGTCCACTCGTCCCACTGTAAGAAGGTCGCTGACCCAGAGAAAGCCTGTGACAAAAAGCAGAGTGTAGAGGAAACCATATCACTGGAGTGCCTGTTCCGGGAAGGTTGAGAGGCAGGACTAATGTCACGGCACCTGAGCACAGAGAACTACAAGATCAGAGGCGGTTGTCGCACCAGTTATCTTTCCCTTCTTTTATTTTATTTTCCTCCCATTACCACTCTTTCTTTTTCTCCTCCTGAAAGATGGACTTACCCCAAGAGACTGCGTTCTGGGTTTTCCTGGTGACCCTGTTGTTGACCAGAGCAGTCTATTTCGGTGAGAGTACCAGAGAGGTCGAGAAAGGATCTGGAATGGGTTCTGATGACAAGGACGGATTAGTAGAATTCCAAGAGCAACACAGTCACCGAGCAAAGGCGAGTATCAGAAAACGATCTGGTAGTCATGACACTAGGAGACATTGTGAAGGGTTATTGGCTGAAGAAAATTGTATCTATAGAAATTGTGAAAACATAGTTGAGGACGGGTGCATCCAGAGATGTCAGTCCAGCCTTAAAATCAACATGGACCATCATCCATTGAGTGACTATCACTCATTAGTGGGTAAAGTTTTAAACCAAACAGAATGCTGGGTGTGCTCACAAGTACCTCAAGGTCAGAGCAAGTCAGGACTAGTACTGTATCCCTTAACAATAGATGAGGTACTTGAATTAAGGGGTGGGAGACCGGTGGACAAGAAATGTAATATTTCTAGGCCTCCTAGTTTGAAGCTCCACCAATATCATGTGGATAGGTCCTTAATATGAACAAATTAGACTCCCTGAGGAAGACCTAGAAAGGTCGACACGCGTAGGAGCTAACAGGACACCGTTTCAAACAGAATGCCTTAATCATATTCAACACAGCAGAGCTCTCTATTTCTGGACACATTCATCACCCACGGCGCTGAAGACTGCTGATGAACAGGAACAGGTCACGTGACCGCGAGGTGCAGGAAAGTGAAAGTGAAACCGGACGAAAAGCTGCAAGACTGACAAGGAAGCAAGGTGACAGCGGAAGTTGGGAATCGAGCACAGAAGAATAAGGTAAGGGCTCTGTAAGTGGGGAGGTGCACTGCGGACAGTCCCGCTACGGGTCTCGAAGTCAGTGACACTTTTCCCCCCCAGAGACACGACCGCACTCCTCGGATCTGGCCGGCGGCAGACGCCTGTCTACACGGGCGCCTTCCGCAGCCACAGACCGAGTCAGAGAGCGGCGAGTCCAGAGCCAAAAATTACCTATCTCCTGCAACTCATCCCTCCCGCATAGCCACCTGGGGTACCCCTTCATTTGCTAGCACCGTCAGAAGATCACCTCACCCCCCCTGCCTCTCAAGACAGGATCAAGCTGCTGCAACAGACTTTTTGACCGTGACCCCCGTATATTACTGAACGAGCTCCTCTGGGACTGTGTTGTATATACCCCTCCACACATTGTGGTAGTAGTTTGAGCACAATTAAACGAGGTGGGACGCCACACTCTATTGTACTGGACTGCGGACCAAAGTATACATATGTATAGATTTCTTTCATATGCATATATATATATACACTCTTTCATTAATGTATTAATTTCCTATTTTTTCACATCTTTTTCCACTTATTCTCTCTTTCTGTCATTTTGTTTTAGAATAAATACACTTATTCTTCATATATACAGCGTATACTTGTCATTTAGTATTACAACCATTACCACCACATATTCAGGCGCAATTGTGTACCCTTATGTTATAGGTCCTTAATATGTTTCAACATTTCCAATCCCCGAAAGCCGGGAAATTGGGAAGTGACATGGAATAACCAAACCATGGCATTTTCACACAGAGCCGATAGAATGCCCGTAGACCCAGAACTTATACGCCAAATAGCCGACGGTAGGAGATATTTTCAGTACAGGTACACTCTAGGAAGTAGGACCATGCGGGTTGGAGAAGTATCTCCAGGGTACTGTGCGCATATCATACAGCCTGATACGTGTACTGAACAAATGAGAGAGTTAGGGATAGGATTTTTCATCTGGAAGGTTTCCAATATGGTGATGTCATATTCTGTCCCATATGTTCTCCCCGATGATGCATATTTCATATGCGGGAGGAAGGCGTATAAGTGGCTTGCCCTAAACTCAGAGCGATTGTGTTACATTGGAAGAGTGTTGCCAGAAGTAATAACCATTACCCATAATAAGATGAAACACGTTCACCGCAATGCTCAAGCTCCTTATACTCACACTCATTACGAACACATCGTTAAGAGACACCTTATAGATAGGACAGAGCACGCAGCCTCTGATTTGATCCACAAATCCGCCGGGATTCAATTCCCACTCGCGCTAGATATCACCCGTACCGCCAGAGGAATTATAAATTTTAGGTATTTTAATGCGCTAGCAAACCTGATAGACAATATCACCGAAATGTATGATGACACCTTCAGGTATACTGGGAGAGAATTGCAAGCTTACAAAACGGAACTGATCCAGCACAGGATGGTTCTCAATTACATCACAGCGGTGACAGGCGGGTATTGTGTCACCCTTGCAACTCAGTATGGTGTGAAGTGTTGTACATATATCAAATACAGCACTGATGACCCAACCGAGGTCATAGATCAAAAAACGGACGATATCTTGCAATTGAAGTGGGAGTTCCGAAGGAGACACAACCTTACCCTTACTGCTGTGAGTAATGAACTGACCGGCTAGGTGTCATGGTTGAACCCACGCAATTGGTTCTCAGGTTTAGGAGAATGGGCTCAAAATGTTATCGTGAATGTAGGAAAGCTTCTCCTTTGTATCCTGGGAGTTGTCATAATGATTGGTTTGATAATCAGATGTGTTCGGATTTTAATGCAGCCAAGCGCAGTACCAAAGTGATGAGTTTAAAAAGCGAGGGCATTGTTACAACAACTGGTTTAATTTATGATCCATCAATTGAGACAATGTTGTGATAAAACGTGATTCCACGGTCCGTTTCTTTCACCCATTTCTCCTTTGTTTTTCTCCAAAGCGAAAAGACATCCATTCGGAAGAAGACTACAGACTTTGAGGAAGAAGACTACAGACCTTTGATGGACATTTCTAAAAGACTTTTATAGAGACTTTAGAGACTTTAAAGACTTTTTATGGACACTTGAAAGACTTTGATTATCACCCACAGCAAGGATACATCCATCCGGACAAGACTTCAACAGACACCCAAGGACACTTGCACACATTATCATATGAATGTATTTATAACACGTCAGTAGAGAAAGACCACCTTTCTGTCAAAGTGACAGTTGCTCCACCCCTTTCTCCTGGGCAAGCCCCCTTTAATATTAAATTATAGTGTTTGATATCGCTTTTATATAAAAATTTATAGAGTTCGATATTAAACCGTATTAAAAGATAATGGCTTTGTAAAGAGTGTCACGTAACACCAGTCGCAGAATACGCCATAAAGCTGTATCACAAACCAGCTTGTGATGAAAAAATTCACTATTTTGACTAGTCTGTACACTTTACATTACAGTGTTATAGTTCACATGTTATAGTTCACACATTCCAGCAATTTAAACTTCATGCTTGGTACACATGGTACAGGTTTAAAAAGCATAATGACTAATGACCATGTCCATTTTCTTAGATGCACGGAAGCATCACACATGGCACTTATTTAAAAAGCATATTGATTTTAATGACCATGCATGATTAATGATGACAGCACAATTTCAAAAACCTTAGTTGTACGGGCTACCCGTGACCGCACAATTTCAAAATCCTTACATCCACGAACTACCACGCTTGTAACAAAAACACCTGTTTATTAATGTACACAACGTGTTAATCTCTGCAAAAGAACATTAGCACCACCTACAGGTCTATGTATTGACTCAAAATGACATCTTAATTTTAAACTATTGTGCTTTTAAATAAAAAAAAAAATATATATATATATATAAGTATTTGGTATATTTTTGAAGTGCTGAGTACGACGTTTAAGAACCCGCTAACAGATTATATTTTCATTGTAACTGAAAAGCATGATCACAATTACTAAATTATACCCCAAAGTTTATATATATGTTTAAAAAATCCTAGCTATGCATGTAACAAAAACATCTGGTTATTAAAACAACGTGTTAATCTCTGCAAAAGAACATTAGCAACACCTACAGGTCTATGTATTGACTCAAAATGACATCTTAATTTTAAACTATCGTGCTTTTAAATAAAAAGATATATATATATATATATATATATATATATATGTATTTGGTATATTTTTGAAGTGCTGAGTGCGACGTTTAAGAACCCGCTAACAGATTATATTTTCATTGTAACTGAAAAGAATTATCACAATTACTAAATTATACTCCAAAGTTTATTTGTTTAAAAACCCCGCCCCAGCATCTTGGAAATGTGGGACGGCATACCACAGGTTGGTGGGGGCCATTTGGCTCACATCCATGACTATAAGAATGGGACACAGCTCTGAAGTGGGACACAGCTCTGAGAAGGAATTTCAGCTGAAGTTACATCGCTATACACAAGCAAAGGCATCATGGTAAGTGTTGTTATTATTATTATTATTATTATTATTATTTATTATTATTTTATTATTATTATCATTATGGCTCTAATGATTGTGTTGCAGGGAGACCGTGTAGATGTATATTATACAAATGTTATATTTTTTTATTTTACAAATATTTGTACGCGATCGGGCTGTGATGGGGTTAAAATTATTATTATTATTTATTATTATTTTATTATTATTATCATTATGGCTCTAATGATTGTGTTGCAGGGATACTGTGTAGATGTATATTATACAAATGTTATATTTTTTTATTTTACAAATATGGCTGTGAAATAGGTATAATTGTGATTCACTGAAGGATGTTTAAATATGTGGTAATAGTGCCATCTAGCGGCGCATTTTGACAATGCATCCGAGCTGTAATTCAATATAGTCTCAATGTACGCGATCATTTAATGTGTGAATAGTTTAATAGAGCACTGATATTAATCGTATCTCATTTTCATTATTGGTTCAGCGACAGACAATGCAGACAATCAACAACAAAGATAACATCATGTGCACATCCGGATCCGAAGATGGTGATTTGCCAAGTTATCAAATGAACCATGGTAAGCTAAGTCTATAAATACCATTGACACGTTTTTATTTATTTTTAAAAGTTTAAATAGTACGAAATTATAGTCAAGGTCTACAATTTGTTCATTTTTACTTATTTTTAAAAGTTTAAATAGTATGAACGTACAACAGTCTGGATACAACGTTGATAAGTAATTAAAAAATTAATTTCTCATTTTTATTTCTCACAATTAAATTACAGACACCACAAACACAGAGAATTTCGATGATGTTGGAGAGAGTCCGTTTGGTTCAGATTTCAGCATGATACCAGATTTTACTAATATTTTAGAATTGGCTCCTGCCTGTGAGTAACATGTAATAGCTTATTATAATAATAATAATAATAATAATAATAATAATAATAATAATAATAAAATAATAATTAAAAAGATTTATATTTTAAAATAAATAAAAAATAAATGATGTTAAACGCCTGTAATTTTTTTATTTATTTATTTATTTATTTATTTTCCACCTGCTAAAGAATTAAAAATAAACCTTGTACCATTGTGCTGTTTTGTTGTCACCTGTACACACTTTATATTCTCAATAATACAACTTTTTCATGTTATTCTAATTTTATACCGTATGTAATATTTATTTTTCATTTTTTCACCGGATAAAGATTCCACAAAAATGGATGATGCGACGGCTGACAGTATTCTGCGGGACATATTGAACAAACCTGAATATTGTCACAACACAGCTATACAGACCGGCAATGCTGTTGATGAACGACCGTTTTTTCCCCATTCGACAGGGGGCCGGGCTCAAACATTCGAATATAAAGCAGGTGTGTAATCAAACACTGTTATATGGTATATTGTTATGCAGTAATTTAAATGTTAATTTACGTGCATCGGAATATAAAGCAGGTGTGTAATCAAACACTGTTATATGGTATATTGTTATGCAATGATTTAAATGCTGATTTACGTGCATCAATGTTTATATTTATTTTATAATATATGTATTACAGATGATGCTGTAGCAAGACGATATGATCCTACGATACCAGTAGGTCGTGATACAGTCGCGCAAATACACAGGCCTAGTACAAGCGGGAAAACAACAAAACGCACAACCGCCGCTGAAACGGAGAACCATCAATTCGCAACAGCAGGAGTGTAATCAAACACTGTTATATGGTATATTGTTATGCAGTGGTTTAAATGCTGATTTACGTGCATCGATGTTTATGTTTATTTTATAATATATGTATTACAGATGATGCTGTAGCAAGACGATATGAACCTACGATACCAGTAGGTCGTGATACAGTCGCGCAAATACACAGGCCTAGTACAAGCGGGAAAACAACAAAATGCACAACCGCCGCTGAAACGGAGAACCATCAATTCGCAACAGCAGGTGTGTAATCAAACACTGTTATATGGTATATTGTTATGCAGTGGTTTAAATGCTGATTTACGTGCATCAATGTTTATGTTTATTTTATAATATATGTATTACAGATGATGCTGTAGCAAGACGATATGAACCTACGATACCAGTAGGTCGTGATACAGTCGCGCAAATACACAGGCCTAGTACAAGCGGGAAAACATCAAAACGCACAACCGCCACTGAAACGGAGAACCATAAATTCGCAATGCCGTCGATTGTACATAACAGCCTAAAGGAGCATGCTAGGTCATCGGTTATGGGGGTGCATAACGGCTGTATCAACCCGAACAAACGAAGGCCGGCTCGACCAAGAACGAATGAGAGAAGTCATAATTCAGCATTTACCGATCTTAAAAGAAAATTGTCGTATTCCGAAAATGATACGCCGCAACGGAGAAGGATCGCGTTACAAACTGTATCAAGCGTAAGTAACGATGGTGCTGTAACATCAAAACACACATCATTTAACACTGCAGACCGGGATGTCGCTGGTAATACAAAGACTGTAAAGGTTAAGAGGGCATTGCGTCTCTCAAGAAGTAATGTTAAGCAATTGTCGCAATCAGCTGTAATCACAATTCCCGATACACAGGGTTGCTCTGAAACAGAAACAAGACACATAGCAGGCATTGGTATGTTATCCACTGTTGACTCAAGAAGTAATGTTAAGCAATTGTCGCAATCCGATGTAATCACTATTCCTGATACACAGGATTGCTCTGAAACAGAAACAAGACACATAGCTGGTAATCCTGTGATTTCAGATATTGATGACATTAATGGGCAAGAGCAAATTACACACTGTGTAGAGTCAATGACACAAGAACCGCAGAATAGTTCTGATGAAGTATTATCAGCCGTTGCAGGAATTCCTGGTAATACTACAACGGTTGATTGGGTAACATCAATGCCCAATATTTTTACAACGACAGCCGTGGTACACGCATCGGCAGATGCTTGTGCACCGGCGCACGGGATAGCGCCCGACATAGTTGATGGAAGTCAAAATACAGAACAATTAGGCCAAGACGCTGAAATACAATTTTACGCGTTGTTGGGTAAGATACGGGAAGATGTTGAGAACATGGGCGTAAAAGCCGGATATTTGTTAAAACACATTAAAGGTGTGAGCCACGGTGGTAAATGTAAACAAGACATTGTTAAAGAAGTTGTTGAGACGTATATGAATATCATGTCAAAATACATAGATCGGTCATTTAAGACAACTGAATTTATTAAAGCCAACATACATAATTTTGCAGAAATAAATGAAACTGAGCTGTGACTAGGCATGTTAGGCAATGGTTTGAAACGTGTTTTAAATTTAAATGCCTGTAAAAAAAATCCACGAATTAAACCTTGTGTAACATACAAGATCTCACAGTTATTCCGACGTGCAAAGGTGAAACAGGCTGTAACAACATTAACCAGATTGAGAAAGCGCAAGCGACACAGGGAACATGTGGAAGGTGGGGAGCAGAGCGCGAGGCATGTAGATTTAGATAAATCGCCACCCCAAGCATTACCGATTGACGAATCACAGCCTGACAATATAGAGCGCATTGCAAGCCCCATATATAATGAGGCACGCGGTGTTGAGTCACCCGGTAATGACGAAGGTCGGCAACATGTATACTTAGAAGCAATTAACAGTTATGAACGACAACGACCGAATTTCAGAGCCGTTGAGTACCACAACCACTATCGGTTTGTTAATTTGGACAGGGTTATATCATTTGTAGAGGGAGTTCGAGCCATTCATACTGCTATACAGGCCATGCTCGATGGCGTCCTTGCGGGCGTGGATCCTGCTGACCGCGTTCAGCTTAGATTGGAGGGGGGTGGGTTACACAACGCCATCTATTCGCATCGTAAGCCGCAAGAAACATTAGCCGCTAACAGTTTTTTGAACCAGATTACAAACGCGCTTCAAAGTAACGCTGCATTTTTATTATCCACAGGTTTAAGGTTTGTGATCAGTATTTTTAGGAACAGTTCGGGAAGGGGGTTGACCGGTAGAAGTTTACACCGCTTACCCTATAGTTTAATAATTAATAAACGTAAAAGATATCTCTATGACTTCAGTAATATCGGTAATAACCTGTGTTTGGCCGCTAGCGTCTGTAAACTTCTGGATAAAGGTAACAATGCCAATGACCATGTAATACAGGAGAGAGCGATCCAACTACATAAAGCTTTGAATCTGCCGCTTGATAAAGCGGTCAGCTTTAGCGATGTTGCATTTTTTGAAAATTATTTAAATGTTTCGATCAATCTCCTCTATTATAATCAAGGCGATTGGAAATAATACTGTACGGACAGCCGTTACAAAGACACGCTGTTTGTGCTATATCACGATTGTCACTTTTATGGGATACTCAATATCAAAGCGTTTCTTGGAGCCCGATATTATTGCATCCGTTGTCATAGCGCTTATCATCATAGAAATAATCACGATTGTCTTTTCTTTTGTAAGGCTTGTCACAGGCCGGATTGTATTGACGACGGTGTGACGGCGTTAAGGTGTTCGGTAAGTAGTGTATTTTGTCGATCAAACGAATGTTTAGAGCTACACAAAGCTTTAGCCCTTGATCACAAAATATTCTGTCTTGAACATGTATATTGTGACAGGTGTTGTCTCTACCGGCGAACAGATCATAACTGCCTAGGCCTAAAGTGTCCCATTTGCAAGGTGTTCGTTGATGGGTTTTCGAACCATTTGTGCTATATACAAACCATCAAGCCGGAAGAGCCCACAAAGAAATACATCTTTTATGATTTTGAGTGTATGCAGGAGACGGGTGTGCACATACCAAACTACTGTTACGCTTTAACATTAACGGGGGAGAAAGACTGGGAGTTTAAGGGTGTTGCGTGTATCGAAGACTTTGCAAAGACGTTCATGAAACCAAAATTTGCGCATTACACATTCATAGCCTATAATGCAGGTCGCTATGATGCGTATTTTGTGCTGCGCCAGCTGATTAAGGAGAAATTAAAGATGGAATTATTATCTAGAGGCGGCTGTTAGGATTACTAGGTTTCTCTGTGTGTGCATACCTGAAATTAGGTCAGCTGAAGCCAGGTGAAAATTAAACAAGGTTTATTGTAGAAAAGAACCAGCAAAATATCAGCATACAGAAACTGGATCCTTGATTAACATGGAATAGAACACAATATTTCCAGATAATTGTAATGGCTTGTAATAGAAACAGGGAGGAAGGTTATGCTTGAGTATTGGTATAGTCCAGGTTAATTACAGAGGTGAAATGAACATGAAGAAATCCGGGTTAAACCAAGCAGGGGGAAAATAACATACCAAAATGTAGTAATCAGGCAGGGGTGGAAACAGATTGCAAATAATAATACAGGAATGTAGATGTTGATCCAGCAGGGTTAGAAGTCTTGTAGCAAGGCATAGGTAACCGCAAACTGCAGGAAATGTCTCCAAGATGTAGGTATGGCAGAAGCAGGACAAGATAACTGGAGAGAGCCTAGTCACACTCCAGACGGAACCACAATGATCTGCACATGAATGCTGGTGAGCTGGAGCTAAATAGCAGCACAAGGTGTTGGCCACAGCTGCTCACAATCAGGTAATCAACCTGCAGGGACAGAGTGTGCAACTGCCATTCAAACCTAAGGCAGCAAGTGAGACCCCTAGAGGCAGGAATGAGACAATGCAGGGCAACACAAACACAGACATTCCTAACATTATCCCCCCCCTTAAACAGGCGGATTCCAGACGCCTAAAAGTTCACCTTCCCTTCTTTTTTCCTCTCCTCTTTTTGGGTTGCCTAGACCTATTTGAAGATGTCACAAAGACACTACTCGGCAGTACAGGTCCATCAATAATAAGTCTAGGATCCTCCAGAAGCTCGCTCTCAGAATCAGAGCCACAACTCAATGGCAGTAGTGACCCCTTATTTTCTTGAATCGTATCAAGAGCGGATGGTAAATTTGTAGAGGCCAAACTTGCCAAGCAATCTGCGTGAATACCTAAAGATATGTGCCCACAGTGCAAAGGCAGGTTCTCAGACGGGCACACTTTAACAGATTCATCCAGGAGAGCGAGGACAGTTGGTGAACTGAATCTTTCGGACACTGCCTTGAGGAAAGCAGGCAAATCTTGTAAAACTGGATCTTCCGCATCTATAAGACCATTTACCCACTTCAAGGCCCTCCCTCTGAACCTCATACATATGTTAGCAATGATATCAATAGGGGAAAAGTCATCAAAACTCAGATAGTACTTGAAGAGAGCTATACACTGAGAGATATCTCCATCAAAGTAAGGCAGTTCCTCAACGACTTGGCTTTCCGAATTAGGTGTTACATCAGAGAGGAAAGATAACCGTGGCCTCTCAGACAAGATGGACTCTTCTTGGACCTTAGACAGGGAAGTCTCAGATGGCCCCAGCTGGGCAGACACCTCGGGCAAATCTTGGATCTCGGGCACTGGGGCAGTGGCCTTATTCTCAGGATCGGCAAGACATGAAGACTTATTAACAGAAACCGTTAGTTTAACTTTATGGACTGGAACCGACAGACTTTGACTGGACATAGATATGATAATGTTTGAATCTTTTGATGACTTTGGACAGTCTGATTTTGGGGTGAATCTTTGTCGTACTGCTTTTATGAAGGCTGGAAGATCAGTGAGCAATGGATCTTTGGACTTGATGAAGGGCTCAACCCAGTCCAAAGCTTCCCCTCTGAAGGATCTGATGAAAAAATTAACTGCATTGACTGGAGTGATGTTGATTGATGGATCCGATTCAACGTATATGAGGTACTGACGAGCCAGGGCACGGAATTGAGTAAGATCTCCTTCATGCAGTATTGTCTTTGGAGTTTTTAATTGGAGATTTTTCTTGGTACTGGTACTTGCACCAGATGCCCTTTCTAGGGTTGCAAGATCAGATGCCCCACCAGGGACTTCAGAATTGGGCATGAAAGGTGGAACCCCTGTTAGGCGCGGAGGTCTTCGGCCGTGCCCTGGCTGAGCAGCGGTCACGGCCGCCGCGCCTCTCTCCTTCCCTGTCCCCCGCACGGCGCCTAGCAACACCAGGACGCCGTGCGCACGACAGCCGCCGGGTCCCTGGCAACGCAGGACGCCATGCGTGCAGGGCCGCCAAGTGCATAGCAACGGGGACGCCACAGGTGGACCGCGTTCCCCGTTGCTAAGAATAGTTATTAGGTTGCTCGTGCAGCAAGGCAGCTGCACGGCAACTAGTAATTAGGGTCTGGGGGCTGGTCCTGCTGGCCCTCCTCTTATTGGCCAGCAGGGCCTTTTTATGTGAGCCAGCACACTGCAGCCCCGCCGGTGATAGCTTCTTGTATGCTGTTCCTGCCTTGCAGAACTCTGTTCCTGTCAGCCATGTTTGGTGGTTCTTGCTCCCTGCCCTCTGGTACTTTGGAGGTCCGAAGCCAGTCCTGGGAATCCTTCTAGTCCTTGCGAACCTGTTTCTGTCATCTGGGGTTCTCGCCCGGTTTCGTGAGTAGCGGCTTCGGCCGCGTGTTGCGGCCTATGCCGCTTAGTGTTTACTTCACTGTGAATTGGTGCATTTGCGGAGGTTTCCGCTTTTACTGTCCTCCCCGGAACTCGGCGGTGCCGTGTGGGGGAGTGGACAGTGGTTTCTTTGTAGTTCTTTTCATTTGGCGGCGTGCCGCACATACGTTTAGTTTTTAGGTAGTTTATAGCCCCTAGCGTGGTTGTTTCAGTTAGAGGTCCCCTTGTTATTACCCTGTCTCAGTTCACGCCTTGTCTCTCTTTAAGACCTGAGGGGGCATCGGAGTTGGGCAGACCTAATCCGCCCTTCAAACGCGGCTGCCATGGGCCCAAGAAACCATAGTCGTTCATGCATGAATTGATAACACGGGTAAGACAAAGGAGGTAGGGTGCTAGGGGCTTTTTCCTTCCCATTTCCCAATCCCAGCATTCCGTCTTGGTGCTCAGGACTCACTACATAAGATCTCCCCTGTCCTGAGCATCAGGATCGTAACATTATCACCGGCCCACATAAAAAAAAAGGGGGTTAATTTTTTCCGTTGTATTGGTGGGCCTAGAAATTCGGCCTCATAAATCCGGCAGGTTTAGGGCCAAACCCCAGTCAGCTTTTGGTTAACCAAATACAGGAATTAACTCAGATGGTTCAGGACCTTACTCTTCGGGAGAGATCGCAGGAAGATCTTTTGCGAGCCTCCCCGAGTATGGTTCCAGAACCAAAGATGCATTTACCTGACCGTTTTTCGGGTAACCGAAAGGATTTTTTTAATTTTAAGGAAGCTTGTAAGCTTTATTTTCGTTTAAGGCCCCGTTCCTCTTCCTCTGGTACTGAGTCTCAGCGGGTCGGGATTGTGATGTCTCTACTTCAGGGTGATCCACAGACCTGGGCGTTTGGGCTAAGAGCGGATAATGCTGCTTTGTTATCAGTAGACGCCTTTTTTAAATCCTTAGGCCTCTTATATGACAACCCAGATAGAGAAGCATCAGCTGAGAGTCACCTGCGTGCCCTTAAGCAAGGCAAAAATCCAGCAGAGGTGTATTGTACCGAATTTCGCCGTTGGTCGAACGACTGTGGCTGGAATGACCCGGCCCTGCGCAGTCAGTTTCGCCTCGGTTTGTCGGAAGTTATTAAAGACAGTCTCCTTCAGTACCCCGCTCCTGAGACTCTAGACAAACTCATGGAGCTCGCTATTAAAATTGATCGTCGTCTCCGAGAGCGGAGGGCTGAAAGAGGAACAACTTTTAGGCCTAATCCATGTGTATATACTTTTCCTGAGGACGTCGAGGAGCCCATGCAAATGGGTCTCTCCCGGCTGTCCCCAGAGGAAAGAACCAGAAGGTTAAGTTCTGGTCTTTGTTTATATTGTGGTGGAAAGGGACATATCGCACGTAACTGCCCGAACAAGCCGGGAAACGCTGACCAAGTGAATTGTGAGGGGGTTCACTTGGGTCTGCAGTTAATCTCCTCTAATAATTCTCTATTAGTTCCGGTAAAGTTTTCTTTTGGCAGCCTCAGTTCGTTGGTGTCGGCCTTCGTCGACAGTGGAGCTGCAGGAAATTTTATGGATTTAGCTTGGGCTAAGGCTTTAGGCGTTCCACAGATACCCTTAGATAGACGTATCACCATGCACGGCTTGGATGGGGGTCCGCTTTCCAATGGGGTTATTACTCACCGCACACCTCCAGTATTGCTGACAGTGGGGGCCCTACATTCAGAAGAAATAGAATTTTACCTTACACATTGTCCGGCAGTTCCAGTAGTTTTGGGTCACCCCTGGCTTGCCTTTCATAATCCCACCATAGATTGGCGGTCTGGGGAGATTTCCCAATGGGGTCCTTTTTGTGTTAAGGAGTGTATTTCCCATCCAGTCCGGGTTGCGGCAGTTACCCCAGAACTTATTCCTTTGGAATATCAGGATTTTGCTGATGTTTTCTCCAAGGGTAATGCGGACGTTCTGCCTCCCCATCGGTCCTATGACTGCGCTATAGATTTAGTTCCCGGGGCCACTTTACCTAAGGGAAGATTATATGCCCTCTCCGGGCTAGAAACCACGGTTATGGATAATTATATCCAGGAAAGCCTGAAAAAAGGCTTCATTAGGCCCTCGAAATCTCCTTTGAGTGCAGGATTCTTTGTTGAGCAAAAAGATGGGTCGCTCAGACCATGTATTGATTTTCGGGCTCTGAATAAAATTTCTGTTAAAAACACCTACCCTTTGCCTTTGATTTCAGTACTTTTTGATCAGTTACGCTCTGCCGTTATCTTCTCAAAAATCGATCTTAGAGGAGCTTACAATCTCATCCGAATAAGATCTGGGGATGAGTGGAAGACGGCTTTCAGCACACAGTCGGGTCATTATGAATACCTGGTGATGCCCTTTGGGCTGTCAAATGCTCCTGCGGTATTTCAAGACCTCATCAATGATGTTCTTCGTGACTTTCTTGGAAAGTTCGTTGTCGTTTATTTAGACGACATTTTGATTTATTCTGAGTCTATGGAACAACATATTACCCATGTGTGTCTGGTTCTTCAAAAACTACGGGAGAATCAATTATACGCAAAACTAGAGAAATGTGATTTTCACATCACGGATGTGTCCTTCTTGGGGTATATTATTTCTCCCCAGGGATTTTTCATGGAAACGAAAAAACTCCAGGCCATCCTTAATTGGGCGCAACCCACAAATTTAAAAGCAATTCAGCGCTTTTTAGGGTTTGCAAACTATTATAGGCGTTTCATTCATACCTTTTCTGATTTGGTCGCTCCTATAGTAGCATTGACTAAAAAAGGAGCGGACCCTTCCATTTGGTCGCCTGCAGCCGAGTCTGCCTTTCGGGCCTTAAAGCAGGCCTTTGTCTCGGCTCCTGTTCTCAGGCACCCTAACCCGGAGCTCCCCTTTATAGTCGAGGTAGATGCCTCAGAGGTTGGAGTGGGGGCTATCCTATCTCAGGAAGATCCGGAGTCTCAGGAATTACACCCTTGTGCCTTCATGTCCAGGAAATTCTCCTCCGCAGAATCCAACTATGACGTTGGTAATCGAGAATTGTTGGCAGTTAAATGGGCTTTCGAGGAGTGGAGGCATTGGCTGGAGGGAGCTAGGCATACCATTACAGTGTTTACTGACCATAAGAACCTGCAGTATATTGAGTCAGCTAAACGGCTTAATGCTCGGCAGGCACGTTGGGCATTGTTTTTTACTCGTTTCAGGTTTATTATCACCTTCAGGCCCGGTTCCAAAAATACTAAAGCTGATGCCCTGTCACGTTGTTTTCTTCCGGTTCACAATAACCATCCTGCTACTACCCCCATAGTTCCATCATCTGTCATCCGGGCAGGCCTCACACAGGATTTATTTACTCAGTTAGTCCAGCTTCAACAGCAGGCTCCTAAACTTACTCCTGCTGATCGTCTCTTTGTCCCTGAATTTCTGAGAGGCACTGTTTTAGCTGAGTTTCATGACAACAAAGTCTCTGGTCATCCAGGTATCACTAAGACCTTGGAGTCTCTCACTCGGTGTGGTGGCCTAGTCTTTCTAAAGATGTAAGGGAATTTGTCCATTCCTGTCAGGTTTGTGCACGGCATAAGGTTCCTCGTTCATTGCCGATCGGGCAACTCGTACCTTTAGCCGTTCCTCTCAGACCATGGTCACATATATCCATGGATTTCGTGGTGGACCTTCCTCTTTCAGCCGGATTTCGAGTCATTTGGGTGGTAGTAGATTGTTTTAGTAAGATGGCTCATTTCATTGCTCTTCCCCGATTACCCTCTGCTCAAGGGTTGGCAGTCTTGTTTCTCCGTCATGTGTTCAGGCTCCATGGGTTGCCCAGGGATATTGTCTCTGATCGGGGTCCGCAATTCATTGCTCGTTTCTGGAAACGTTTTTGTGCCTCATTAAACATGAAACTCTCTTTAACATCTTGGTACCATCCACAATATAACGGACAAACCGAACGAGTTAACCAGTCATTAAAACAGTATTTACGGTTGTATTCGGCCAAACTCCAGAACGATTGGTCTGAATTTCTTCCTTTAGCTGAATTTGCTTATAATAACTCTTGTCATTCTTCCACCAAGGAGTCCCCATTCTTTTGGTCTTTGGCTTTCATCCTAGAGCCAACTCTTTTTTTCCTCATTCTCCAGTCTCCTCGTTGACCTTAACCTCCCATCTCAGAACAATTTGGAGAAAGGTGCACCTTGCCTTGAGAAAAGCTGCCTTCCGAGAAAAGAAATTTTCTGATAGGCTCCGACGTCCTTGCACTTTTAAGGTGGGAGATAAGGTATGGTTGTCAACTCGCAACATCAAGCTCCGACAACCCTCGGCTAGATTGGGACCCAAATTTATTGGACCATTCCTTATCATTAAGAAGGTCAACTCAGTTGCTTTTCGGCTACGCTTGCCGAGATCTCTCAAAATTGGCAATACTTTTCACTGTTCTCTTTTGAAACAGTATTTTTCTTCCAGGAGATTTCCTCGGAGGACTTCCCAGGGTAGATCTCCAGTGGATGTTCAGGGGCAACAAGAGTTCTTGGTGGAGAAGGTTTTAGATTCTAAGCTTTCTCGGGGTCGGCTCCATTTTTTGGTCCACTGGAAAGGTTATGGCCCTGAAGAAAGATCTTGGGTGTTGCATAAGGATTTACATGCTCCTAAGCTTAAGAGGATATTCTTTCAGGAGTTTCCTCAGAAACCTGGCTCTAGGGGTTCTTTAACACCTCCTCAAGGGGGGGTACTGTTAGGCGCGGCGGTCTTCGTCCGTGCCCTGACTGAGCAGCGGTCACGGCCGCCGCGCCTCTCTCCTTCCCGGTCCCCCACACGGCGCCTAGCAACGCCAGGACGCCATGCGCACGATAGCCGCCGGGTCCCTGGCAACGCAGGACGCCGTGCGTGCAGGGCCGCCGGGTGCATAGCAACGGGGACGCCACAGGTGGACCGCGTTCCCCGTTGCTAAGAATAGTTATTAGGTTGCTCGTGCAGCAAGGCAGCTGCACGGCAACTAGTAATTAGGGTCTGGGGGCTGGTCCTGCTGGCCCTCTTATTGGCCAGCAGGGCCCTTTTATGTAAGCCAGCACACTGCAGCCCCGCCGGTGATAGCTTCTTGTATGCTGTTCCTGCCTTGCAGAACTCTGTTCCTGTCAGGCGTGTTTGGTGGATCTTGCTCCCTGCCCCCTGGTACTTTGGAGGTCCGAAGCCGGTCCTGGGAATCCTTCTAGTCCTTGCGAACCTGTTTCTGTCATCTGGGGTTCTCGCCCGGTTTCGTGAGTAGCGGCTTCGGCCGTGTGTTGCGGCCTATGCCGCTTAGTGTTTACTTCACTGTGAATTGGTGCATTTGCGGAGGTTTCCGCTTTCACTGTCCTCCCCAGAACTCAGCGGTGCCGTGTGGGGGAGTGGACAGTGGTTTCTTTGTAGTTCTTTTCCTTTGGCGGCGTGCCGCACATACGTTTAGTTTTTAGGTAGTTTATAGCCCCTAGCGTGGTTGTTTCAGTTAGAGGTCCCCTTGTTATTACCCTGTCTCAGTTCATGCCTTGTCTCTCTTTAAGACATGAGGGGGCATCGGAGTTGGGCAGACCTAATCCGCCCTTCAAACGCGGCTGCCATGGGCCCAAGAAACCATAGTCGTTCAGGCGTGAATTGATAACACGGGTAAGACAACGGAGGTAGGGTGCTAGGGGCTATTTCCTTCCCATTTCCCAATCCCAGCATTCCGTCTTGGTGCTCAGGACTCACTACATAAGATCTCCCCTGTCCTGAGCATCAGGATCGTAACAACCCCGCTTGGAACTTCAGGGTTTGATGACCCTTTTGGTGCCAGGCCATCAACTATCCTTTCTGGAATTTGGACAGGCAGAGCCCCCTCCTGGGGCTGGACAGGCAGAGCCCCCTCCTGGGGCTGGACAGGCCTTGGCAGGACCTCTGGCAAGGCGGACACCTCTCTGACCTCTGGCAAGGCGGACACCTCTCGGACCTCTGGCAAGGCGGACACCTCTCGGACCTCTGGCAAGGCGGACACCTCACGGACCTCTGGTATGGCAGACTTGGATGAATAAGTGTCCCTGAAAGACAAAATAACATTTGGACTGACCATTGACACGGCAGTCCTTATTTGCCCAATAGACGGAAAAACAGGGTCCTCATGCCGTGAGGCAAGGGCAACAGGGACCTCATGCCGTGAGGCAAGGGCAACAGGGACCTCATGCCGTGAGGCAAGGGCAACAGGGACCTCATGCCGTGAGGCAAGGGCAACAGGGACCTCATGCCCAAAGGCAAGGGCAGCAGGGACCTCATGCCCAAAGGTAAGGGCAGCAGGGACCTCATGCCCAAAGGCAAGGGCAGCAGGGCCGGACACCCCTCCTGGGGTCACTGGGCTGGACACCCCTCCTGAGGTCGCTTGGCCGGACACCCCTCCTGGGGTCGCTTGGCCAGACACCCCTCCTGGGATCGCTTGGCCGGACACCTCTCCTGGGGTCGCTTGGCCGGACACCTCTCCTGGGGTCGCTTGGCCGGACACCTCTCCTGGGGTCGCTTGGCCAGACACCCCTCCTTTTGAAATTTGAGCACCACAGTGGCATAACTGAGCAGAATTAGGCACTATGGCAGAATGAGGAAAGCTCTTTTTAGGTTTGCGAGCAGGACATAATTGAATAAAATGTCCAGACCTGCCGCAATAAAAACAAAGTTTTTTATCCCTTCTATGTCTTTTTTCTTCCTCAGAGAGGCTGGGTCGTGGAAAGCTCCAGAACTTGCCTTTGCTTGGGATTGGAAAACAGCGGCCGGAATTGAGAGCACCAGACTCATCTTTTCCCCTGCGTCTCCTTAAAGGGAACTGGTAATCTTATTGAATATTCAGGCAGAGCAGACAGTATCTCTGAAGACAGGGTTTGAATATTCTCCAGTTTCTCTCTGAAATCCACAAGCAATGTAGAACCCACGAACGGCATAAACTCGAGAGGTAGGGAATTTTTCTGAAATGAAGCCATTTTATGAAATTCAGCTATACCTCAAACTCCTGCACATGTTTATTTGGGAAGATCATTCTGTTAGGATTACTAGGTTTCTCTGTGTGTGCATACCTGAAATGAGGTCAGCTGAAGCCAGGTGAAAATTAAACAAGGTTTATTGTAGAAAAGAACCAGCAAAATATCAGCATACAGAAACTGGATCCTTGATTAACATGGAATAGAACACAATATTTCCAGATAATTGTAATGGCTTGTAATAGAAACAGGGAGGAAGGTTATGCTTGAGTATTGGTATAGTCCAGGTTAATTACAGAGGTGAAATGAACATGAAGAAATCCGGGTTAAACCAAGCAGGGGGAAAATAACATACCAAAACGTAGTAATCAGGCAGGGGTGGAAACAGACTGCAAATAATAATACAGGAATGTAGATGTTGATCCAGCAGGGTTAGAAGTCTTGTAGCAAGGCATAGGTAACAGCAAACTGCAGGAAATGTCTCCAAGATGTAGGTATGGCAGAAGCAGGACAAGATAACTGGAGAGAGCCTAGTCACACTCCAGATGGAACCACAATGATCTGCACATGAATGCTGGTGAGCTGGAGCTAAATAGCAGCACAAGGTGTTGGCCACAGCTGCTCACAATCAGGTAATCAACCTGCAGGGACAGAGTGTGCAACTGCCATTCAAACCTAAGGCAGCAAGTGAGACCCCTAGAGGCAGGAATGAGACAATGCAGGGCAACACAAACACAGACATTCCTAACAGCGGCAACATAATGTGCATCACGGTAAAAGATTTGAAGATAAGATTTATCGACTCTTTAAGCTTTTTACCCATGCGGCTTAGCAAGTTACCAAAGGCGATGGGGTTTGACGGTACCAAAGGTTATTTCCCACATTTTTTTAACACAGCTGATAACCAAAATTACATAGGGGCTATGCCGTCAATAGAGTATTTTGGTCCACAATACATGATGCCTGATGAATTATCTGAGTTTACAGCCTGGTATAAACAGTGTGTACACAAACCGTTTAACTTTCAAAAAGAGCTCATACGATATTGTAAAGACGATGTGAAAATATTACAAAAAGCTTGTGATGCTTTCAGATCGGCTTTTATAGCCATGTAACACATATGACTCATGTACCTGATAATGTTGTTTGGTTTTACACCTGTTGGCAGCCTATATATGACCAACTTCTGTGTGATTACCCCGGTACGCGTTTTATAAAGGGTTTACCAGAGTCTTTTAGCGATGATCAACTTTTCCCCCCTGATAAGATTAATTTAACAGTGATTGATGATCTGATGGACGCAGCAAGTAATAATTCTGAGGTTGAGAAAGCTTTCACAAAGTATGTACACCATCGTAATCTCAGTATCCTGTACCTTGTCCAAAACATATTTTGTCAAGGTAAAAAGAGCAGAACTATACATTTAAACACAAAATATATGGTCCTGTTCAAAAACCCCAGGGATAAAATGCAGGTGGGCATTCTGGCTAGACAAATGTACCCATAGAAACATCGTTTTTTTCTCGAATCCTATGAATCCGCGACGGCTGCCCCTTATGGGTATTCACTGGTTGATTTAAGAAACAACGCTCTTGACGATCATCGTTTACGAAGCGGCTTATTCCCACCAGACACACCTGTCGCTTTTGTCATTAAGAAGCGCGGTTCTATAAAGCTATAACCGTACAACCTTTAGTCATTTGTTGTCATTCTAACAACGGTGAACATGTCGGGACGGATAAGACGTAATTGGGTGCTTTTAAAAACGTTAATTAAAGCAACACCAACCCAAAGAAACGCTATTTTATCCAACGCTTCAACCAATTTAGTCACAGCTATTTGTGAGATAGCGCTCAACACGCTTAAAGGTAAAATACCGCTGTCTCAACGACAGTTGAACTACCTTTAAAAGAAGCGAGAGCTTATAAAATCACTTTGTAATAAGAAATGTGCCATTGGAAAAAAGAAGAGGTTGGTTAAACAGTCGGGTGGTTTTATCGGTTCGCTGCTTGGTTTTGCTATACCGCTAATTACAGGACTATTGTCTAATCGCTGATGGAGTACGTTGAGAAAATGTATCTGGTGCCTCAGAATCAGATAGACCGTTTACATAACAAACCGAACAGCGACGACATACGTAAAACAGCAACACACGGTCTAGATGTAGAGATCGTGAAAATACTACAGAATAATGATTTATCAGAATATGAAAAAGCAAAGCGATATACAATGTTGTTGCAGAGATATCAGTAAACAGGCTGATAGTGAAATGTCAACTTTAGCTCTTTTATCCCCCGTTGCAAAATCTGTTGATGAATCAAATAACACGACACAACCTGTTGCGCCCGATGCTGTTTATCATGAGCTTTTGAGCGGTGTTAATGCCCGGTATAAAAAAAACTGCGAAATACTATTGAGTAAAATGACACACTCTAAACACATCACAGACTGGAACAGTAAAGGGGAGTTTCTGTACAAAGGCATCGCTGTGCCTGGTTCCAACATGTTAGATTTAATAAGAAGCATCACGCAAAGCCACGGTGTGTCGATCCGTAATATACCGAACGGATGGCCTGAATTTATGCGGGCTATGTCTGAATTAAATATTCCCTCAACCGTCATTGCCAATGCTGCAAATAGAATGTGCTTAGAACGCTTAAAAGCTGAGAAGCAGGAGGCCTCTGATGGCGCTGTGACATCGCCCATGTCGCTACAAACCCTTAACAAAGGTCGAATAAATGTTTTAAGTCCCCCAGGGTTAACAACACCGCACGGCTACTTACTGCCTAGGAAAAGATCCGTAAATCTATTTCAGGATTCGATTCACAGTGGCTGAAACTATAACATATAACTAATTTATAATATTTTTATACACTGTATTTTGTGTTGGCATTTTGCACCACAATGTTTAACTTATGTCAATAATATTTTATGTAATGTTTTAAATGTGTCTTTACCGTGTTATATATATATATATATATATATCAATAAAATATGCTTATGATTTATAAAACAACGTTTTGTTCTTTGTTTCTATTGCTGTAAACGGAAGAAATTTCAAGCACGCAATATAAAGTTTCATAAACAACGTTGTTTATTAGAAAAACATCATAGATATGATGAGTTGTACATAAAACGCATCAAACAGAATGTTGATTACAAGTTACACAAACAATACAACGTTGTACGTAACACGCTTCACACACAACGTTGTGTGTGAAACGTTTTATGTACAACGTGCCATAGTTATGCCGCGTTGTACATAAAACGCTTCACACACAACGTTGGTTACAAGTTACACAATTCTGTATATATCTATCTGCATAATGACTCAGACAATGGCTTCTTGGGAGCAGTCTTACAAAATTTGAAACAAAACAATCATTACGTTTTGTGTCATCACTAAAACGGGCCAGTACATCCACATATTTGTATTTTTTACACATGTAAAATATAAAGTATACGCAATATTGACCGCAAACGGTGCTGTGAAAATTTTGTAACTGCTTATTTTGGTGATAAACACTTTTTGAATTCAAGTTTAAAAAATGTATTATAGCTTTTGGGAATAGGGGGCTGTCAGGGGCTAACCCGTAAGAATCAAAAAAGTAACATTCACGCTGTTCGTTAAAATAAGCGGCCAACCAGTGCTCACCCGGCTGCCCGCTGCTATGCGTATTGATTACAAACGCGCAGGGGTATTGCGCCAGTTTACTGACCGGTAACATATCGCACGGATACGTTCCTTTAAAAATATGCCGTGTGCTTTGCACAGCATACAGAATACAGTTTATCTGTAATGTGTTCATTTTTTCAGCAGCGTAGTGTTAGTTTATTTCATTTATAGATAATCGTACAGCACATTGCGCCTTTGATTAATCTCGATGATGTTATCAAATGGAGCGTATATTATCACATTGACTGTCCGGTCCAACGCTTCTGCAAAGCGGAATTCGGCACGTAGATTGCCTGTTCTTATCAGGGAAAGGTGTTCTCCACACTCCTGTTCTGGTGAAAGGTCAAAAGCAAATAGCGTGTAGCCTCTGAGGTACTCTTCGCGGTCAATCAGTATACCATTGTCAGATTTCTGCTTATTTGTGATCTGTATGAGTGACATATACTCTCTTACAGCATTACCGCGTTCAAAGTCGGGTTGAAATGGTTTGGCGGGGTGCGGTGTTCCGTCCAGATAAAGGGATGCAAAACTTACATTTTTATGTTCAAAGCAAAGGGGATTCCGGTTATGGATTCCTGAAAATGATTCGTTATCCACAAAACAGGCTATAACTGTTTTCGGCACTTGACCTAAAAATAGATTTTCTAGATTAAATATTCTACTGCCTCTTGGTACGCTGTAGATTTTCATCCCAACGTGGTCAATCGCGTATTTCGCATTACCGTTTAACAGGGCCTGCGCGTGCCCAATCCGCACGGCTGGTGAACTGAACTCTTTTCACGAACAGGGATGCCGCTGTGATCTGTATTTTAAAGGCATCCGCTTCAGACGACATTAAGCAGAATGCGTCTTTGTTTCTGGTTAGTTTAATCTTCAGATCAACGGCGTTTAAAATTAGTTTATGTTGATGGAAAAGGTCGCAGTGAAGCTGTCCTAGCAATTCAACCGTGCGACTCTGCTCTGTTGCTCCTGCTCATTTTTTGAACCCCATATACGGACCGTCCAGCGCCGTGTTGTTAAATTCACCAGCCGAATCTTTGTAAAATAAGCCTGTTGTGTGTTTTGTTGACAATGCATCCGAGCTGTAATTCAATATAGTCTCAATGTACGCGTGGTATGCGTAAAGATTGTTGGATTGTAATATGAGCCTGTCGCCCAAAGTTACATCTACTTGGTTGAATAAAGTCGCTATTGGGTAATTAATAAGTGCGACCCGCGCACCTTGCGGTATCGGTGTGTTATCGGTTTGTACGATCTTGCATGTCACGTACAACAGCGTGTTGTTCAGATCGTAGTAGTGTTCACCGCTGGCTGCTATATAAAATTCAATCGGAGCTGTGTCGGATAATGCCACTAAAGGTTGAACTTCGACGTATAGACTTTTCTCTATGCTAGTTTGTGTCGGGGGCACGTCAAAAAGATCCAGCTCTGTTTTTGCACATTCAACGGACTCGTGGTGTATGAAAGACATGTTTAAAAAATATCACCAACGGAGCGCTTCGGCTTTCTCTTCTTCTTTGAGTTGCATCGTCTCTGTTTTTTATTTAAAAAGGCTATGTCCCAAGGCGGAAGCGCTATCATACGCTTCCGTTTTCTTTTAGACACGCCTTTTCTTGTATATATTAGTCCTGAACCGTCTTGCTTTGCTTGGTTCGCCTCGTGTATCTTATTCACCACTGCCGTTGTGGCTTGCCCGATAACATCTTTCGCTATATTACGTGCCGCGGTCTTCATATGCGGTTTAGCTAACTCTAAACCTCTCCGGAAAAGAGGTACAGCTTTTCTGAAAAGACTTCGAAAAATACCGCCTAAACCGCAGCCGTACATGTACGCGCTGCCGTGAAAACCTGGTAATCCATTACCGGCTTGAGATTTATAATATTGCGCGTAGAGGCCCGGATCGCAATAATTTTTAACAGCGACCATTCTGCTTAGTTAATAAAATTCAGTTTTGCGGCGTCTGAAGTGTAGCTTCACGATCGCTTTCCCAAACTTAAATGTCATGTTCTCGTTCTGGTCGTTCTTTATCTCTATGGCTATCGTGTCAAAATGTGTTTTGCACAATGGTACATAATCGGGCTTCTCGTATCGTATTGTGATCACCTCATTGTTATAACCCTTCATTTCAACAGTGCGAAGTAGCGGTACATAACTATCCCCGACCAGCTGTTGTTCGATAATGTCTGTGTACACGTACATCGTACATTGGCCGCCTTTGATGTCAGCGCATGGTTTAGAAATCTTAGTTTTAGGTTGTAACCCAGTATCCATGTCAGCTTAGAACCGGCGTGGATTTGATACAACAGCTTACTGTCGCATGTTACAACGCGTGCAAACGGATCGTACGTTAGTCTTAATCCAACGTCCAGTTTCAGTTGTACAATTTCAGCGTTGATTACGTTCAGTAACGCTTCGATTGTTTCATAAAAACCGGGTTTAATGCACAAACTCGCGACTCTCGCCACCGGCTGATCCGCCGTTCCATCCCATGATAATTGCAGTCTGCAATCTTGTAAATCCAATGTATTCCACGTGTGCGGATATTGTATCTCAGTAAGTGCTACTTCCCATTCGCCATTTAAGTCTATCGGTGTAGCCAACTTTGTCGTATAGTTAGAAATCTTATTTTGCGGGAAAGTAACCACCGAGGCGTTGCTGGGTAAAGTTATGTAGAACGACTTGTCATCCATCGCTCGTCTTGTTTAGATAGTGATGAGCTTTATATGTCTTTTATCGCCGATGCCGCGACCCAACTGTTAAATTTTGCGGGGTACCCGCGCCACTTGACTAATGCGTATTTTCGGCCTCTGACCGTCTTATTTTTTTAAATCTTTTCCACTTTGTAAACCCTGTTATAGTTTTTTGGTATGTTTTGAAGCTCTTCGGGGTAAAAACTACCTGTTATAACTTCACCGTACAGATCTGCCAACTTATAAAGCAGCTTAAGCTCTTTAGTGTTCACACTATGTACAACAAATATCTCCTCAGAAAAACTCTGTTCGTAACCTTTCTGAAATATGTCCTTATATTTAGAAATACGGACGTGGTCACCGATTCCTAAACAAACGGGGGCTTTCTTACTTCTAAAGTAATCACCGTAGGTCGTTTTGAAGACACTCAATGCGTTAGAGTCATTCACATCGTTTGGAGTGCACTTAATCGTTCTATGGTATGTGTTATTATAGCCGCGTATGAAGTCTTGTAAAACATCTATATATCTGTAGGTATTCTTTGCCGTGAAATAGCGCCACATGCGTGTTTTTAAAGTCCTATTGAAGCGCTCTATAACAGCCGCTTTCACATCGTTATTGGTCATGAAATGCTTTATACCGTATTTTTCTAACACCTTTTTTAGGTTTCTGTTTAGAAACTCTTTACCATTATCGGTTTGTAGCTTCATCGGCACAGCACCCCGCTGGAATATTTTTTCAAAAGCATTAGCGACTGTTGCGGTGTTCTTAGCGGTCAGACTTTCACCCCACACCCTCTTACTGAATATATCGATGATTTTTAATATGTACTTAACACCATCGTTGTATTTTGACAGATCTATCAGCGAAAACAAATCGCATTGCCACTGTTGGTTTATACCCGATACACAAATCATGTTCCTTTTATAGTTTTTTCTTGCTGGCTTGTGCAACGTGTATGCGTCTTGTTCTTGTAACCACTTTCTTACGTCGGATCTTTTAAATTTATTTTTAACCGACCCATAATATTTATCAATGCCGCTAAAACTACCTGGTTTTAACACAGTGTAATATGCATCTTTCATCCGCTTGATTTGACGCGCTGCGTTGCGTGACATTCTGCGACTGGTGTTACGTGACACTCTTTTCAAAGCCATTATCTTTTAATATGGTTTAATATATATATATATCTTTTTATTTAAAAGCACGATAGTTTAAAATTAAGATGTCATTTTGAGTCAATACATAGATCTGTAGATGGTGCTAATGTTCTTTTGCAGAGATTAACACGTTGTGTACATTAATAACCAGGTGTTTTTGTTACAAGCGTGGTAGTTCGTGGATGTAAGGATTTTTAAATTGTGCAGCCACGGGTAGCCCGTACATCTAAGGTTTTTGATATTGTGCTGTCATCATTAATCATGCATGGTCATTAAAATCAATATGCTTTTTAAATAAGTGCCATGTGTGATGCTTCCGTGCATCTAAGAAAATGGACACGGTCATTAGTCATTATGCTTTTTAAACCTGTACCATGTGTGCCAAGCATGAAGTTTAAATTGCTGGAATGTGTGAACTATAACATGTGAACTATAACACTGTAATGTAAAGTGTACAGACTAGTCAAAATAGTGAATTTTTTCATCACAAGCTGGTTTGTGATACAGCTTTATGGCGTATTCTGCGACTGGTGTTACGTGACACTCTTTTCAAAGCCATTATCTTTTAATACGGTTTAATATCGAACTCTATAAATTTTATATAAAATGTTATATAAAAGCGATATCAAACACTATAATTTAATATTAAAGGGGGCTTGCCCAGGAGAAAGGGGTGGAGCAACTGTCACTTTGACAGAAAGGTGGTCTTTCTCTACTCATGTCTTATCTTCATCTCTGCAATCTTCAGGTAGTGACACACATAGTCGACAGGTGATATAGGTACATATATTAGCACTCACATGTTTTCCCCCTCCATGTATCATCAACTAATGTGCACCCCATTTAATGGAACAAGAAGCCGAAAAGAGCTCGGTAGTGTTTGTTGGCCCACTTACAGACCCTTAATACGGGATAAGAAGGATTTAATGTATACTTCGCAATACTTAGAAGCTTATCTAGAACATGTACGGCACGATGATACATGCCCCTCAGACATGGATTTCATACATACATACTTTTACTATCCCACTAGGTCATACATTTCCCGCCTACTCCTCTCCTCCCTCCACCCAATCATTTATAGGTATTTCATTGTATTGTATATTTTTCTGTTTTTCCGTTTAGATAGTGGCAGTTATTGTTGACTGCCAAAGGGTGGACTGTCAAAGTCGAAAAATATCATGATACATATCCCTTGTACTAACCCCTCATGCATGTGCACGCTGCTCATGCACCCAGTCCCCCGTACGTGCACATACCCGCAAGTTGCGTAAGAGACGCTCCAGCGACTCGTGCGCATGATATGTGTATTTACGGCGGAGTTTGTGAGCGTGTAGCGTGCGACTCGAACATAGCATAATTAACCCAAATAGTGCATTTTGTAGATATTGTTCCCCTAGACCATGACAGCGAGTAATGTTAGTTTAAACAGTTCCTGGACAGAGAGATTCCTCTTTGCATGATAGGAAGGGTCAGATAAAGGTTGGTAGGTGATGTCTAGTATCCAGCTGTAGGGTATTTTAAGGGTAACATTCCGGTGTTAGTTAGGAAAGGATCGCTCGCTCCTGCGTATAGTTATGTACAGAAGTAGATTATGAACATTAACTGTATTTGCTGTAAATTACACATGCGGCGGGAATCCAAAGGATACCTCCCACCAGAGCAGTTGGAAAAGGACATCGCCTACCTGTTCAAATCCACCTATGACATTTGCTGTAATGTAGAGACGCATCCCTGTGTCCAATGAACAATGAGATTACAGTGACCATTGTATTGCGTATGCATGTGGTGTATAAAAAGACCACTGTTGCCTGGCCGGACACGAGACTCTGAACGCTATCTACTTGATGAGCGGAGGACTGTGATCCAGGTTGCGCTTGCGAAACATTCTCATGTATGTATATTCTCTGTAGCTATTATTCTCTGTTATTCTGTTTAGATTTCCCTGTTAGCCTGTAGTGTATAAAGTGTATCTGTTTACCCCTTTTCTCTGAATAATCCACAGCGGGGTTAGAGCCCTGTGGTTTACCACAAAACCGGTGTTGTGTTTTCACTTTCCTGCAAAGGGCTTTCTTAGCGTCTTAATCGCTATAACAGTTTAGGCATATTTAAGGTTTTAAGGTGTTACATCGTTACAGTATTTGACTAATAAGGTTTAGAGTATAAGCATATCCTGACATTGTTTCATTAACAAGGTTTACTGTATATATCTGTGTGTGCGTCCGCGCCGCGTGTACGTTGTACTCACGGCACGGCGTCTGATACGCTAATAGCGTATCAATACGGTACTCAGTACGCTAACAGCGTGCTTAGTACGAAGCATGAATCCATGTGCGTACGTGCCGCTTGTGCGTTGCGCCCACGGCACAGCATCTGATACGCTAAGTGCGTATCCATACGGTACTCAGTACGCAAATAGCGTACTTAGTCCGTAGTGTGTGTAATAAGTCTAGCGGCCATAGCGGCTCCACGGTAATAGTGTATAGCTTTATGTTTTAAGGTAATATTTGACATTATCAAAACTCAAGCACTGGGGCACAATACACTACATATGGAGGAGGGGGTCAGTAATAAACTTACATATGGGCGGATGGAACACAGTAAGGAGCATTCAAATATATGTATGTGTGTATACAGTATATATATATATATATATATATATATACACATACAATTAAATATCCTCACCAGACCCCATATGCAGATGATGCGTGTGTGTATATATATATATATATATTTTTTTTTTTATATATATATATATATATATATATATATATTCCTCCAATTTGGTCGGCACTCAGATCCTAAAGACACAGCTTCCCCCGGTGCCTGAATCCTTTCAGCATAGCACTCCAATCGCTGTATAAACGGCACTCACAGGATTGTATATGAAAAGGTTCTGGTAGGTTTTATTGTAACGCTTTGGAGCTACGGCTCCTTCCTCCAGACAACACCAGACAAGACAAACATAGAAAAAACTCACCCCCTCTTAAGCCTCACCGATCAGCGCTGCTCCCCGCACCTGGGCGCACTTGCAGTCCGGCTCCGTTCATGGTGACTCACTTCCCGGACCGGGACTTCCGTTCATTGCCATAGTGACAACCGGCTTGCACTCCAACCCAGGGGTTGCCATGGGAACCGGACAGCATGAACAATCAGTGGAAGAAATAAAGGGGATCTTCACCTTCAGGTGTACCCCAGGAGCAGGACGGGAGGTGTGAGTCCGCAGGAGAGGATGAGCTGGGTGAGTGATAGGAAATCACGTTTGGCGGAAGGCCCCCAGTAACGTGTCCATGAGATATCCCGTTTAGATAGAGCCCCTAGCGAATGGGGGAGAGCACACTGAAATGAATCTCAGTTTGCGGAAGCTGCACTACTGATTCCCAGAGACTGCGCTGGTATGTACTGTACTGTAATGCTGCCACATCATTGTAAATGCTGTTATTGCCAGTGAAGCAAATGAAAGGAGATGTAACCTGATGTAACCCATATGAATATCGTGCTGGAGAGAAGAAAAAGAAGTTAAATGTTACTGTCGTGATAACCCTGTCTGAACTGTGAGTAAACTGCTTGCTTATGTGATGAGACGGCCTGGTGTGCAATGTTTTTTAATATGACTGATGGACCGGCCGCTGCCCGGCTATCACAATATTGTTAATGAGAGACACTGTAATGTCCAAGAATGCATATAAACTGACAGTTTTCCACAATATTCACTACTATTTTAGTGGAATATAGATCATAGCTGTGAGGCACAGGGTTTAGTGAGCTGTTTGAGTATTGCACTAATGCCGTACACTGGAACACTCCATCAGCTGTTAATAGCAGTATATCCTAACTAGCTGAGAATCTGTCTCTTTAGATTTTAGGCCCAGACTGGCAAGTGACAATTTTTGGGGTAGCAGCCAATTAAAGACAAGAATATGGTGGGTGATTCAGACCTAATCGTAGCTGTGCTAAATTTAGCACATCTACGATCAGCCTTCCTGACATGCGGGGGGACGCCCAGCACAGGGCCAGTCCGCCCCGCATGTCAGGGCCGACCCCCCTGCACAAGTACAAAACCATCGCACAGTGCCGAGCCTTTTGTACTGGAAGAGTAGCTCCCTAACTGCGTAGCTCCTGCGCGCTGACAGGGAGCTACCTGTCGCAGCAGCTACGTGTGATGTCACGCAGCCACTGCGGCCTACCCCCCCAACGGTCCGGGCACCCCTGCGTTTCCCGGACCGCGCTCCCTAAATGGCAGCTGAATGCTGCCGGCCCGCTTAGCGACCGCCTCTGCCTGTCAATCAGGCGAGGCGATCGCAGGGCTAAGACAGCCGTCGGCTGTCTGTCATACGCCGGCTCACAACGGCGCATGCACAGTTCAGGCCTGATCGCTGCTATGCAATCACGCACAGCACCAATCAGGTCTGAAGTAGCCCCATTGTCTAATAATTTGTAGTTTTAGAATAAAATAAAAATATAAAATAATTTCTACAAAAATTATTGTATACTCCAATTAGCTCATTAGGGTACCTACTGTATATATTCTTTATATATATATATATATATATATATATATATATATACACACACACATATATATATATACACACACACACACACATATATATATATATATATATATATACACACACATTTATATACACACATATATATACACACAAAGAAGTAGTACGTGTTGAGAGTCTTTTACTGCCTGAGTTTCGCAGACTGTTTCCAATTGCCTTTGGTCTCCTGACCGTGTGGCACCTTTGGAAGGCACAGGGGTTGTTATCTTCTTATGAGGGGGCTGCCTCATAGACTGCATATACTCAGTAGCGGATCTTGCCACGGGCAAGCAGGACTTTTTCCCGGGGCGCCGCCTTCCGGAGGGCGCTGGCGCCATCCGGAGGGCGCCGCACCATGGCAAGATCCGCCACTGCTGCCCGCTGTGTCCCCTGTCCGCCTCCGCTGCCCGCTGTGTCCCCGCCTCCTGTGAAGGGAACTAGACATGTAGCGTCCAGTTTCCCTTCGTGGAGAGTACCTTTGCTGAGCGGTGCACGATGACGTCCTCTCCACGAAGGGAACTAGACGCTACGCGTCTAGTTTCCCTTCGTGGAGAGGACCTTTTTGCTGTGTGGTGCGCGATGACGTCATCGCGCACCGCTCAGCATTCAAGAGGCGCTACTAATGTACAGGGGGCGTAACTGACCACGCCCCCTGTATTAAGCCACGCCCGTTTCCTGCCCGGGGCGCAGAGCGGGCTTGAACCGGCCCTGCAGATACTGTATTTATTTTTGTGTGTGTGTGTGTGGCCTCAGTGTCTTATACAATTCCTAAAATGCCAGCTAACATGTATACATAGGCAAAAAGAATGGTCATCACACAGGGATTTGAAAGTGAAAGTATATTGTGAACAAAGTCACAACATTTTATGAGTTTGTTTACAATACACTTTATCACTTTAAAAGTCCTTGAGTGTTCCTATTCTCTGTATATGTATAATGATGCAATTCCCCACAGCCCACCTACTGTAGTTGCCACCTGCATCTCCCCTCCTAGAGGTGGTGGAGGTGGAGTTTGTAGGTTAGGGGGTGCTAGGCTGAAGCTTTGCCTAAGGTGCAGAGAGACCTTGCACTGGCCCTGGGCTCATCTCACACACTGTAACCTTCATAGTGTGCCAAAGATGGCTACATTGGGGGATATTCCGACCCATTCGCACGCAGCGGTTTTTCGCTGTGGTGCGAACGGGTGCGGTATGCGCATGCGCGGCGGGCACAGTGCGCGTGCGCGACGTTGCCCGGCAGGGGTCGCCGGATTACGTCACGGCTACCGACGGAAGCGGTCGCAGCGGCGACCACTAAGAAGATTGACAAGAAGGAGACGTGGATGGGCGGATCAGGACTGTTTGGAGCTGTTTTCGGGGAGTGGGGAGTAAAACGCAGGCGTGTCCAGGACAACGGAGGGCGGAGGCATGACGTCAAAGTCGGCCTCATCATCGCTGGAGCCATCGCACAGGGTAAGTATGTATAGGGCTAGTCTACTTCTGCTTGAATTTTTTTTAGCTTAGCAGGGCTGCACAAGTGATCGCAGCCTTGCTAAGCTAAAATACACTCCCCCATAGGCGTGGACTATTGATCGCAGCAGCAGCAGCAAAAAGTTGCTGTCTGCGATCAACTCGGAATGACCACCATTGTCTGGTACACCCGTGGGTGGGATGAAAAAATCTGTTGGCTGTGTAAGGGCCCAGCTCTGAGGTTTAGCATGCAGCAACATCTCAATTTGCTGTAATCTTTACTAGGTGTTGCCTATTCCACACAAGGCAACATTTTTGTGCGCCAAATATGGCTGTCTCACCTTGTTACTCTTCGCAAGGGGGATATATAACCAGTGGAAGTTATTACCCAAAATGGCTACTTCAGTCCATGCATTATGTTCATTCACACGCGTTATATTCAGTATTTGGTTTTCTTATTTTTGTAATAATAAACCCTGTGCTTTGCTTCTGATGTTGTAAAGCGACTTTGAGTCCTGATGAAGAAAAGCGCTATATACATAAAATTATAATTATTATTATAGTCTGAGTCAAGCTGCTGTGATGGGGGTCGCAAACCACTAATAAAGAAAAGCAACAGATGCACAGCGCTGTAATCGGATTACACATACACAATAATACATAATACATAAAAATGTGATGTGATTATAACTATATGCCAGTTCAATCATACATATCGCAATATTTTGCTATAAAAAATAGAGGAATAAATATACAACCAGTGGTAACATAACATTCAACCAATTGCCCCTGGCCTGAGTGATAGTGTCTCTCTGAAAACGGGATGAGAAAACGGAAAGCGGTTAAGATACAACCGCACAGGATCCCGGCGATCACAATGCCGACGCTGGAATACTGGCGAGATAGGTGATTCTCCCACTATGGGTGTCCACGACAGCCATAGGGGGAGAATATAACCTGTGGCGGGTGCAGCGAGCTAAAGTGCACGCAAGGGGCTTACTATCACTCGCCGTGCTGCAGGCATACTTGTGGCCGGGATGCCGCTGTCGGTCCCGAACCCGGGAAAACACATGCAGATTTGGTAATATTTTTTCAGGTATTCCCGGAAGTCAGTATAAATATATAGCATTCCAAAATGTCAGGATGAAGATTCAAATAGTATTGAAAGGACTCAGACAATGGGGTAAATGTAAGAGTCCGACATTGCCTGGTTTTGCCTTGAAAATTATTGGCACTTTAAAATTATGGGCATTACTGGCTGAATCCCGCACCTCCAGTAATCTCGAACCCTATTACATTTACTCCAATATATGATGTTTAAATATATGATGTTTAAATATAGAGATAAGTGATCCAGATTCCCACTCTGAACATTGGAAATGGCCAAACAGTGAATGTAATGCCAGACCACGCCACCATTCTGCCGAGACCACGCCTATTTTTCGCACGCGTTAGGGTCCCAACTGCAAGCAGTCGTATTGTTGGGAGGTATCCGATATGGGAAACTAAACCTGTAGACGATAAAGCCTTTTAAGGAGAATCTACATGACCATAGCCATACCAGTTGAGTGGCTGTGTTACAATGAAATAGAATATACAGTAGCTACAAGGTGCCTAAGTCATAAGTATTGCTAGAAACAACTGGTGGAAAGAGTCAACCTTAAGAACATAAGAGTAAGGGTGTAGTATGGCTGACCGCTGATCAGCTTACCGATGCCGGGATCCCGGCGGGGAGGGGCGAGTGCAGCAAGCCCCTTGCGGGCTCGCTGTGCCCGCCACGCTGCGGGCTCGGTGACCATGGGTTCTATTCCCACTCTATGGACTGTAACACACACTCCGGTTTTTCCCGGATGGCAAAAAGCCGGACAAACTTTGTCCGGCTTTTTGCCATCCGGAAGAAACCGGTAGAGTCGCTCACACAGGACGGCTTTGAGCCGTGTGTAATGCTGTGCGCATGCGCAGCATCAGACACGGCTTCAGAAAAAAAACGTTGTGTGTGAAAGCTCCCCTTCACACACATGGTTTACTGGCTCCAAAGACGGCCCGGCGGCCGCCGGACCTTCCAGTGGTGAGACCCGGCTGCAACCCGGCAGCCGGGCCGGGGCCGTGCAGTGTGAAGGGACCCTAGCCCTCTGGGCTGTAACACACTGGCCGGTTTCTCCCGGATGGCAAAAAGCCGGACAAACTTTGTCCGGCTTTTTTCCATCCGGGAGAAACCTGCAGAGTCTGTCACACAGGACGGCTTTGAGCCGTGTGTAATGCTGTGCGCATGCGCAGCATCAGACACGGCTTGGAAAAAAACCGTTGTGTGTGAAAGCTCCCCTTCACACACATGGTTTACTGGCTCCAAAGACGGCCCGGCGGCCGCCGGACCTTTCAGTGGTGAGACCCGGCTGCAACCCGGCAGCCGGGCCGGGCAGTGTGAAGGGACCCTAGCCCTCACACTGTTAACTACAATGCCGGCACGGGAAAAAGACGTCCGGCTTTTTCCCGGCCGGCAAAAGCCGGGTAGTGTGTTTCAGCACTATGGGTGTCGTGGACACCCACGAGTGGAAATAGTCCCTGTTGGTCGGCATGCCGACCATCAGGATAGTGAGGGGTCGGGATGCTGTAGGAGGTCATGTGACTGTCGGTCTCCCGACCGCCGGTCACATGAATACCACCTAACAGTAAGCACAATACATACATATTGGGTGGGATGCATCAAGCATTACATTATAATGGTGTTTATTAACGCTGTATGCTTGAATAAAATTGCAACTCCTGATAACAGCTGTCCTTTTCAACGATAGGAGTCATAGGACTTCCAGGTTATGACCCGGGATTCCTATATATCCACGCATGTGCTGCAGGGGACACTGGGAGAGATCCTTCTCAGTGCACATTACAATAAGAAACCCATATGCTACAGATGGCGTTGCCTGCCGGGTCCAAGCTCCAGAATGTATTGCTTCTTGGTCCATATAAGAAATGAGGCTGAAAATATCATTTTCAGAGATTTCACTGCATGTCTATCGTTGCTGCATCCTGCCCATTACATCATTATGAAATTCCATTATTTACTTTTTACAGTTCCGTATATAGGGGGTCATTCCGACCAGTTTGCACGCAGCAGTTTGTCGCTGCGGTGCGAACGGGTCTGGAATGCGCATGCACAGCGGCCGCACTGCGCACGAGCGTCATTGCCTGGCGACAGGGGTCGCCGGGTTATGTCACGGCCAACGAAGAAAGCAGTCGCAGGGCCGACCGCAAGAAGATTGACAGAAAGAAGGCATTCCTGGGCGTCACCAGACCGTTGTCTGCCGTTTTCGAGGAGTGGTGTAGAGAACGCACGTGTCCAGGAGAACGGGGGGCGGATGTCTGAGGTCAAAGCCGGCCCCAGCATCGCTGAGATCGTTGCACAGGGTAAGTATGTCCAGGGCTAGTCTTGTTCTGCTTGAATTTTTTTTAGCTTAGCAGGGCTGCACAAGCGATCGCAGCCCTGCTAAGCTAAAATACACTCCCCCATAGGTGTGGACAAGTTGATCGCAGCAGCAGCAAAAAGTTGCTGGCTGCGATCAACTCGGAATGACCAGCATAGTGCACAAATATTCCGCAACACTTTCCAGAGAATATTTGGAAAGTCACATTGGTTCTTGCCCTAGTGGAGCCTTCAATCTTTATTCCCTACCACCAGTTGTATTATAAGACTACAGATAACCTACAGTACCAGTATGTTTTTGAATTATTAGAGGAAACTGGAGCACCTGGAGGAAACCCATGCATACAATTGGAGAACATACAAATTTCACCCAGATTGAAGACTGCAGATGCATTTAGTAACCAGTATAACAATGCATCCCAACTGTCCCAATTTTTTGAAGGACAGTCCCGTTATGGACTGTCCCACCCACGGGCCGCAGTAAGAGAGGGACAGAGGGCATGGCCAGCAGCTCACAGAGCGCTGGCCACACCCCCATAATGAGGAAAATGGGGGCGTGGCTCATGATCACACCATTCACATGAAGCCATGTCAGAGCCGGGACCAGGATTTTCGTCACCCGGGGCAAGGCAGTAATTTGCGCCCCCCCCCAAAAACAGAAAGAAAACCCAAACCCTATCAGACTAAAATAATCAGATTATCAAAAAAAATTAAAAAAAGGGAATACTATTGGACAATATTCCCCTATGTGCCCCAAATGCCCTAAGCGTCACATGCCACTCCAGCTGCATGTTCCCCCGTGTGTCCACATACTGTACATTGCACTCTGGGCCTAATTCAGACCTGATTGTAGCAACAACTTTGGGGGTCATTCCGACCTTATCGCACGCTGCCGTTTTTTTTGCAGCACAGCGATCAGGTTACTACTGCGCATGTGTATGCACCGCAATGCGCAGGCGCGTCGTATGGGTACAAAGCGGATCGTAGCTGTGCGATGGATGTAACCAAGAATCCATTCGCAAAGCCGATTGCAAGGAGATTGACAGGAAGAAGGCGTTTATGGGTGTCAACTGACCGTTTTCTGGGAGTGGTTGGAAAAACACAGGCGTGTCCAAGCGTTTGCGGGGTGGGTGTCTGACGTCAATTTCGGGACCGGACAGTCTGAAGTGATCGCAGCGGCTGAGCAAGTTCAGACCTACTCAGAAACTGCACAAACTATTTTTGTACTGCTCGGCTGCACAAGCGTTCGCACACTTGCACAGCTAAAATACACTCCCCTGTGGGCGGCGACTATGCGTTTGCACGGTTGCAAAAAGTAGCTAGCGAGTGATCAACTCGGAATGACCCACTTTGTTAGCAGATGGGCAAAACCATGTGCACTGCAGGTGGGGCAGATATAACATGTGCAGAGAGAGTTAGATTTGGGTGGGTTATATTGTTTCTGTGCAGGGCAAATACTGGCTGCTTTATTTTTACACTGCAATTTAGATTTCAGTTTGAACACACCCCACCCAAATCTAACTCTCTCTTCATGTGTTTTATTCCCCCCCCCCCCCCCTGCAGTGCACATGGTTTTGCCCATCTGCTAACAAAGTTGCTGCTACGATCAGGTCTGAATTAGGCCCTATATCACTGCACTATGGCCCTAATTCAGACCTGATCGCTAGGGTGCGTTTTTTGCATCCCCGTGATCAGGTAGTTGCCGCCTACAGGGGGAGGGGGAAATCACTGTGCAGGGGTGCGATCGCATATGCAGGAGAGCTGCACAAACAGAAGTTTGTGCAGTCTCTGCACAGCCCAGGACTTACTCTTCCAGTGTGATGATCGGGGACGGAGCTGATGTCAGAAGTCCTTCCTTCAAACACCTGGTCCCTTCTGAGTTTTTCCGTACACTCCTTAAAAACAGTCAGTTGCCACCCATAAACAGACTCTTCCTGTCAGTCACCTTGCGATCGCTTTTCTCACGATAGAAAGAGAAGGGGTCGCACAGACATGTATATATACTAATCCATATTTACCAATGAGTCATATAAAATCCTTTCCCATGTATTTGAATCTCATTAATCATCTATCAATTGAATTGTATGGGAGGTGCTCCTGGGAATAAATGATATACATATAACAAAAACCAGAAGAAGGAAGTATTCCCTACTGTGGGCACACTCGGACTTGGTGACAATATTCTTAAAGTCAAATATCAAGTGATATTCGACCACTAGTATTACAATATAACTTTTATTTATTATCTTAAAACATCTGCGAAAATATTGTGCATGTGAATACAAGTGCAAAAAATAATAAACAAATGTGACTAAAAATTCAGTCACTACTACCTTTTCATTCTTCACTCTCCCAAGTGTTTAGAATGTATCCAAATAGTTGCAATAATCTTTTCCTTTATATCTTAATAGAAACAATGGTATCCTTTAGATGTACCTCTGTAGAAACTATTGAGGACTAAGTTGTCACTCTTAATTGACACTGTCTCTCAACGTCTATGTCACAGAGTTGTCCTTTGTAGCCCCCTACTAAAATAAAATAATATTCTTAATATAATTGTCTCCTACTGTATTGTCAACTTTTGCTTGAGATCATCTGACCAATAAGTAATATTACAAATGTAATGTATTGCCAGTTGTAATGCTGATAATGGTCCTAAACATGACATAACTATACTAATTTTGTTATATGAGCATGCTATTATTGTAGGCCTATATGTATAATCTTAGTTCATGTCACATGTATTGAAATATTAAAATAACAGGATGCATTCCCTGTTATTAATAAATCGGAAATCTCACCGATTTGGAATAAACTCTATGAACTGACACAGACTGTACTGTTCAACAGCTCATACCCCTTGATCATGGCTTAAATTCCCACATTCATATTTTCTCTAAATGTTAATATCAGTTGGAAAAATATGACAAATGTGTTCTTAGGATGTATATCCACCATCGAACCCTGGTCTTAAATTTCGCCAGCTAGAACAATGTGGCGGTAGTATATTGTTATAAGTGCGTTGTATCGTTTGATGATATAGACCAAAATGATATATTATCCTTCTCTCACGTACTCCAGCTTATACCTGCTGGTCATGGCTTATGTCTACAGACCCGCACATTCAAGGTGATAGAACTGTGTCCCATACATTAACTGGTATTTGAAACTCAAGCTAGACTCTTAATATTAATAAAAGTGTTTGGCAATACACAGTATGGAGGCTACATGTTTGTGACACATTATACACCATTCATTATAAGTACTTTTCAATAATATTGATATAATAAATGGATAAGTGTATTTTGATATAAAGATGTGGTGCCTTTCAACATGCACCCATCTACTGCGGCTCCCAGCTCCCCGATTAGACACAATGTGATCTCCGTCAATACGGGACCACCTGGAGCATAACTAGTTAGAGCCGCAGACTCGTACAGCATGCAGCCGCTGACCGCCGCCTCCCGTTCCCAGGCTACCCACACCGCTGGCGGTGTCCGTCAGTGCGGGACCACCGAGTGTATGTCCTGCTGCGGCCGCAAATCGCCGCCTCCCGTGTCTCAGGCCTCACACACTGCTAGCAGCATCCGTCAGTGCGAGGCCGCCGGGTGTGTGCCCTGCTACGGCTGCAACTGCTAAGTATGCTGCAGCTGTGTCATAAACATAAATACATGTGGTACATTTAACTACACATTGGATACATTAAAATGCTAATTGACAGACACACTGCCGTGTGAACTGTCTCCGAACGACCGTTTCGCATGAGCTTAATCATAGGATCGCTTTTCTCACACCATCCCGTCGCTGCGGACCGATGTGCCTGCGCATTGCGGTGCATATGCATGCGCAGTTCAGACCTGATGGCAGGCTGTACGAAAACACAGCCTAGCGATCAGGTCTGAATTAGGCCCTATATCATAATACTTCATCAATGTACTACATTCCCCTATCCACTGCACTACATCACTATACTACTGTATATCCCCTACACGCTGAACTACATCACTACACTACATGCCCCTATACAATGCACTACATACCCTATATGCTACACCACATGCTGCTATATACTGAAATACATAACTACACTACATCACTACACTACATTCCCCTATAAGCTACACCAGCTCCCCCCATCTGGGAGGCAAAGTGGAGGTTGATACTGCTAACTGGGCGCACAGTGCCGATAATAAAGTCTGTCTTTAAACTCACCGCAAAGCTGCTGTAGTGATACTCGTGAGAGTTGGAGGTTGCCCAGGCTCTTCGTTTCCACTGTCAAGTGGATAGCTAGCAAAGTGAGCCTTTGATTTCTGTAACATCGGTGACTACAGCTGTTACATAGAAACATAGAATTTGACGGCAGGTAAGAACCACTTGGCCAATCTAGTCTGCCCTTTTTTTTTTACCATATTTTTAACTCAATCCTTATTTGAGCCTTATTTCTTTGTAAGGATATCATTATGTCTATCCCATACATGTTTAAATTGCTGTAATGTCTTAGCCTCTACCACGTCTGATGGGAGGCTATTCCACTTGTCCACTAACCTTTCTGTGAAGTAATTTTTCCGCAAATTTCCGCTGAAGCTCCCCCCCTCCAGTCTGAGTGCATGTCCTCTTGCTTCTCTTCATTTGGAGAATGTTTCCCTCCTGGACTTTGTTAAAACCCTTCATATATTTGAGTTTCTATCATGTCCCCCCTTTTTCCTTCTCTGCTCCAAACTATACATAGAGATTTTTTTTGGTCTTTCTGTGTATGGATTGTGATGTAGGCCATGCACCATTCTAGTTGCCCTTCTCTGTACAGTCTCTAATGTATTAATATCCTTTTGAAGATATGGCCTCCAGAATTGAACACATTATTCTAGATGAAGCCATAACAATGACCTATACAGTGGCATTATTACTTATTTCTTTCTGCTGCTGATTCCTCTCCCAATGCAGCCAAGCATCTGACTGGCCTTCCTCATTGCTTTGTTACATTGCTTACCTACCATTAAGTAACCTCAAATAGTGACTCCTAGATCCCTTTCCTCCTCAGTAGTTTCCAGTATAGTGCCATTAATATTAGCCTTTGGATTTTTGAGACCCAAGTGCATGATTTTGCAGTTTTTGGCATTAAACTGTAATTGCCATGCTCTTGACCATTCCGCTAGTTTACCTAGATCTTCAATCATTTGTTTTACCCCACCTGGTGTGTCTACCCTGTTGCATACCTTTGTGTCATCTGCCAAAAGGCATACTTTCCTATTAACAAGCAAAAGCCTGGGACAGCATGTCTTCTCAATGGTGTGTAGCCAGCAACTTGCTATCGGTTGGTGCTGGAGAGGCAACTGGGAACATAGCCTGATGAAAAACACAGCACCAACAGCTCGCTTCTATAGCTTGTAAGGTGCAACGCATGCTAGTCGCTGCACTGCATGGCAAAGAAGAGAGTTTACGACAGTAGCCGGCATAGAAGAGATCCCAGGTACTGAAGCTCACCTGCACAGCGTCGGAGCCAGCTGCGGGCAGACAGGTGGGTCAGAGACACTGCCCTAGGAGCCATCTGCTGTCTCACTGAAGCAGCACAACACGGTCTGTTTAAAAACAAAAACTCTACTCCTCTATAACTCCTTGGTGCCCCCTCAAATCCTGAACCCAGGGGCGCATGCCCCCTTAGCCACCCCCTAGTTGCAGCGCTTGCCATACTCCCTTTTCACAAGGCCACACCCCTTTCATTGGTGTGCAGAAGAGTCCTTCTTTACAAGGACACAATGTTTTGAGGTATGGTATTACTGTAAGCAGTAATCAGCAGTATTACTATGCTTGTTTGTGGAATGTGTTCTTGTCTGTATTGAATACCTGCTACTCTATTGTAGCATACAGCAGTATAATAAAGTACCTTATCATAGAGCAACAGGTCACAGTGCTCGTTCACTTCAACTTTTTTTTTTATGGATAAAGAAGGTAGAACTAACAATCAGAACTTTGATTTAACTTCCCAGCCATTCTCTGATTGATTATAAAAGATGAATAATTATTGTTAGGGGTGCCATTTACCATGGCCCAGGCCTAATGGAGGGGTCCAGCTGGGGCCCAAGTCCCTCCCATGCTCTCCCTTACCTGGCAGTAGCTGCAGCTCGTTCCCTATGCCAGCACACCCTGCTGTATGCTGTGCTGCAGTGTTGCCAAGAATTCAGTATGATTTACAGACGGCCAGAATGCCGGCCATCAATATACCGACAGCGGCATCCCGGCTGCCAGTATGCTGGCCACAGGTTCTATTCCCACTTTATTGGTGTTGTGGACACCCACTAGTAGCGCCGATATTCCAGCTGTTAGGATTCCAGCATCGGCATCCTGACCGCAGGGTTCCCGACAGCCGTCAAATTAAACAAACAGTTGCCAGGGAGGTGCTTAAAGTACTCTCTCTGTATTTTTTTGTGTGCACAGGGTTACGCCGCCTGTTATTAGGCCACACCCCCTGAAAGTACCTGAGCCCGGACAGGCTCTCTACTGCCCTGATTATTGCCTTTCATACAAACTACAGAGAACAAGAGTGTACCTTCTTTATGTTGTTTACATAGTACCAGAAATGCTTGATGGTGAACAACAGTGGCAGCTGCAGCGCAGACTACGTAGTGCACGGGGGGTCACTTAGCACATACTATACCACAGAGATCTACATAACATATGTGCTGGCTGAAGGTCCCCAGGAATTGGCACAGCTGTATATCAGTAGCCATGCACCTGGAACTCTGCATTAGGCATCACTCTCCTTCTAAGCCCGCCCCCTGACTCCCATTGGCTAGGAGTCACAGGAGTCTGGGGGTGGGCTAGCAGCCAGCACATATGTTACATAAATCTCTGCATGTATGTTTACAACATGTGCTAACAGGCTTCCCCCTGCAAAGTGCGAGCTGTAGCCCCTCACTTGTGAACACGGTCTAATTTTTGTAAATGGGACATTTTCTGCATTGTCATATGCAATACCATGGCTGTAACTAGGAGGGGGGGTAGAGGGCAAGAGACCTGGGTGCCGGACTGGAGGGGGCGCTGAGACCCCTATCACCCTCACCCTATGCGCAATGGTAGCTTAGAGCTGTCGAAGCTTAAGCTCCAGACTCTACTAGCTGCCGCATTTCTGTGATGAAACTGAAAATAAACTACAGCTCCCAGCAGCCCTCGGGAGCTGTAGTTTACTTTCAATTTCCTCTCTGTAGCGTGCTGTGCGCGGCGGAGCAGGAAGTCTCTCTCCCCTCTGTAGGTGGAGTGGGAAGCTGTAGTTGCCTCCAGTCCTTCCCCAACAGCCCGGCCTGTGAGTGGGGTCGATCCCCTGTGGTCCCACTGCACATCTCCTCGCACAGAAGTGCGACTTCCTGTCCTAGCCGTGCAGTAACCAGTGTGTATCTGTGTACCACCAAGGATGCACCTCCCGCCAACAGGAAAGCCGAAGAGCTGGACGGGAGGAGGCAGATCCTGCAGAACGGAAGGTATGTGTGCACCTATCACACACATGCAGGTCCCTGCTACCCCCACAAAGAGGGAGGGGGTAGCTGCGGTCCTCGATGTGGCTGGATACTGCTGCCAGCGAACCTACCCACCCTCTATGATTGACCACTGAGGGCATACCCCTGTCCTCCCTGCCCTGGGACTCCCCTGACACACTGCTTTATTTACAAGCTGGCAACAGTTCTGTGCTCATGGCTCAGGGTTCATACCTGTGCCCCTCCCACAGGTTGCTTATGACAACTGCAAATGCTATATGAGGGCTATGTACGGGGCAGGCTGCTTAATGCAGATGGTGCCAGGGGTACATGAGATCACAATTATTGCTTATTAGCCAGCAATGTCTGTTGCCTGATGTGGTTTTTACATAGATATTTCATATGTTGTTTAATGATCTATGTTAGAACACTGTTTAAACAAATCAGTGCTCAGGAGATTGCTGGTACAGGTTGAGTATCCCATATCCAAATATTCCGAAATACGGAATTTTTTGAGTGAGAGTGAGATAGTGAAACCTTTGTTTTTTGATGGCTCAATGTACACAAACTTTGTTTAATACACAAAGTTATTAAAAATTATTGTATTAAATGACCTTCAGGCTGTGTGTATAAGGTGTATATGAAACATAAATGCATTCTGTGCTTAGATTTAGGTCCCATCACCATGATATCTCATTATGGTATGCAATTATTCCAAAATATGGAAAAATCCCATATCCAAAATACCTCTGGTCCCAAGCATTTTGGATAAGGGAGACTCAACCTGTATCTGTACTTGTTACATAAGTTTTTAGATGTGTTGGTCTGCCTGGTCATCTATCTTATTGTTCATTAATGGCATTCCATTAATGAACAATAAGATTATTTAGTGATTTATATGTTTATATAGAACATGTATGGAGTATATTGTATTAAGTATGTGTATAGTGGACACATGGAGAGCGGTTACGGATTTAGCACTGAACCATCTCTACGGGGCCAGAGAAGACAACACTCAGATAAGACGGACAGTGTGTTTCACCTCACATTAAAAAATATATTTTAAGAGCTTAAACATTGTGTTTATTTGGACACTACATTGTGGTGTGATGTGAATCAGGAACACTACATGCGGTGTAATGTGAATAAGATTGTGCTACTGTGTGGCGTAATTTGAATAGGGGTACTATGGTGTGGCCTTCGGAGCATGCTGTCCCTTGATTAAGTATGGGAGGCAAGGGGGATGGATATGAAATTTATGTTAGAAAGAGCAATTTTTCATGGGTCAAAAAGTTCTGAAAGAACATATACACACACACACACACACACACACACAATCTCAAAAAAATAAAAGGAACATAAACACAATATAACTCCAAGTCAATCACACTTCTGTGAAATCAAACTGTCCACTTAGGAAGCAACACTGATTGACAATCAATTTCACATGCTGTTGTGCATATGGAATAGACAACAGGTGGAAATTATAGGCAATTAGCAAGACACCCCCAATAAAGGAGTTGTTCTGCAGGTGGTGACCACAGACCACTTATCAACTCCTATGCTTTCTGGCTGATGTTTTGGTCACTTTTGAAAGCCGACAGTGCTTTCACTCTAGTGGTAGCATGAGACAGTCTACAACCCACACAAGTGGCTCAGGTAGTGCAGCTCATCCAGGATGGCACATCAATGCGAGCTGTGGCAAGGTGGTTTGCCGTGTCTGTCAGCGTAGTGTCCAGGGCATGGAGGCGCTACCAGGAGACAGGCCAGTACATCAGGAGACGTGAAGGAGGCCGTAGGAGGGCAACAACCCAGCAGCAGGACCGCTACCTCGGCCTTTGTGCAAGGAGGAACAGGAGGAGCAGTGCCAGAGCCCTGCAAAATGACCTCCAGCAAGCCACAAATGTGCATGCGTCTACTCAAACGATCAGAAAGACTCCATGAGAGTGGTATGAGGGCCCGACGTCCACAGGTGGGGGTTGTGCTTACAGCCCAACACCGTGCAGGACGTTTGGCATTTGCCAGAGAACACCAAGATTGGCAAATTCGCCACTGGCGCCTTGTGCTCTTCACAGCTGAAAGCAGGTTCTCACTGAGCACATGTGACAGAGCCTGGAGACGCCAAGGAGAACATTCTGCTGCCTGCAACAACTTCCAGCATGACCGGTTTGGCAGTGGGTCAGTAATGGTGTGGGGTGGCATTTCTTTGGGGGGCCGCACAGCCCTCCATGTGCTCGCCAGAGGTAGCCTGACTGCCATTAGGTACCAAGATGAGATCCTCAGACCCCTTGTGAGACCATATGCTGGTGCAGTTGGCCCTGGGTTCCTCCTAATGCAAGACTATGCTAGACCTCATGTGGCTGGAGTGTGTCAGCAGTTCCTGCAAGACGAAGGCATTGATGCTATGGATTGGCCCGCCCGTTCCCCAGACCTGAATCCAATTGAGCACATCTGGGACATCATGTCTCGCTCCATCCACCAACAGACTGTCCAGGAGATGGCGGATGCTTTATCCAGGTCTGGGAGGAGATCCCTTAGGAGACCATCCGCCACCTCATCAGGAGCATGCCCAGGCGTTGTAGGGAGGTCATACAGGCACGTGGAGGGAACACACACTACTGAGCCTCATTTTGACTTGTTTTAAGGACATTACATCAAAGTTGGATCAGCCTGTAGTGTTTTTTTCCACTTAATTTTGAGTGAGACTCCAAATCCAGACCTCCATGGGTTAATAAATTTGATTTCCATTGATAATTTGTTTGATTTTGTTGTCAGCACATTCAACTATGTAAAGAACAAACTATTTAATAAGAATATTTCATTCATATCTAGGATGTGTTGTTTAAGTGTTCCCTTTATTTTTTTGAGCAGTGATAGATTCGAGATATATATGCTTCTGCTATCCCTAAAGCGATGAAGATATCCATGGTAGTGGCTATAAATGAAAACAGGCTGAAGAATTTGCACTGTAATTACATAAACACTGCTTCAGACGGTGATGGTCCCAGGGCAGGAACTAAGGGAGAGGAATGGGGAAGAAAAAAAAAAAATGGGATAACTACCTCCAACACAATAGGTTATGCCCAGCAGAGCATTTTCATTTCCAATATCCAGAAAACCCCAAACTGAAAGGCGCACAGCAAGTGATAACTTTATTTTTACTTTAAGAATAAAATGTTACAATCAACGTTTTACAGAATTCAGAATGGACACAATGGCAGATTAGGACACAGAAAGCAGCTAAAGAGAGCATACAAAGTAGCAGCTTGTGCCCCATCCAATGACTATATGCAGCTTGGCAATCAGTTTCATGTGCAATGCAAATCCTGAGCTTGACTTTTTTCTTCGTTACTGTATGTAGAAACTAATTCGCTCATCTCTAGTAGAAACCATGTGGGTCTCCTCCATTTATACATGTTATACATCACCTGAAAATGCAAACACACAAAATGTGTGAAAATAACAGTTGAGTACACAAATGGATAGGACATAAAAATGCTTCATGAGAATCATGAAAGTTGGCATTCAATAGTTTGGAAGCCAGACTGTCTTGTAGAGCTGCAGTGCAGTGTCCTATTATATATATATATGTATACTAAGGAAAAGGCTATCACCACATTGTCATTGTGCTTGAAGTTAAGTACATATTCTCACCAAGACGTTTGAGGTCTTCAAGCTCCTGCAAAAGCTGGCTATACTTCACACGACACCATTTGCAGGTCTGTGATGAAACAAAAAAAATATAGGATGTGGAGCATTAAAACAGATCTATAGATAACAGTCTGTCTGTTCAGCTATTTCTCTATAACGTCAGAGTAAAAACACACACATCCCCTTATATTACATTACAGAGGTCCTATTAACCTGTGTTCACACCCCCATTTGCTATCTTTTTTTCTATAGACACGTGTAAACCACATCACAGTTATCAAACTCCGATGCAAAATGGTTATTGTGTAAATGGCCTGAAAGAGCAAAATAAAAACGTAATAAAACAGATGTAACTAAAGGCATGAGTGACCACTTTTACAGACTTTCTGGTGGCTGTGTTATACGTCTAGGTATCTGGTAGGATTATTTTTCTCTAGTTTAGCGGTTAAGGCTCCAGGTATACTGTGATGGGGATGAGTATACAGGGTGGGTAAAGGGGGGTGTTGGGTGTTTTGTGTGTATTTTGCTACCTCCAGTTTCCTAGTAAAAAATATTCTCCATTTTTATTGGATTCTCTATAGCACACTATTGGCCTTGCGGTTCCCCGGTCTGGGTGGTTATAGCTTCACTTACAGGCAGGAGACAGATGGCCCTTCACCATGTTTTTCTGTACGCCTTGGTATCGTGGCCCAGTTAGGGTATAGCCAATACCTCTTTTGAGGTACGTTTGTGGAATATCGGACGTTCATGGCCAGGCAAAATGTGGTAATGTGAAGTGGGAAGACCATGCGGTAAATTTACTAAGATGGGAGTTCTGTTTAAGATGGGATGTTGCCCATATCAACCAGATTCCAGGTATTCTCTTCTAGAAGGTGCTAGATAAATGAGAAGTAGAAGCTGATATTGCACTTGTTGATCTGGGTGTATACTGGGAACTATGCTGCAATCAGGTCACTTATTCCTGCCTTGTGCTTAGTCTGTCACAAGTATTCAATGTTAGCTTTTTACCAATATTTCAATGTATCAGTGCTCCAACTTTAATGCTGTAACTTCATATTATTTGTGTGCATGATTTGTGACTATAGTCTATTTTTGTTCATTGTGAGAAGTCTAAAAATTGCTTCTTATACATAAATGCAAAAAAAAATAAAATAGGATTTTAATTACCTACCGGTAAATCCTTTTCTCGAAGTCCGTAGAGGATGCTGGTACATTAGTACCATGGGGTATAGACGGGTCCACTAGAAGTCACTGGCACTTTAAGAGTTTAATAGTGTGGGCTGGCCCCTCCTACCAGACTATGTATAGGAACTGTGCACGAGGAGACAGAACTTCAAGAGAAGGATTTAACACAGATCGTGGCGAGATTCACACCAGCTCACACATACAAGGCAAACAAAGCTAACCAGCTTGAAAAATTATCAACGGCTGAACAATATAACTTAAAGTAACAAAACAGTACTTAACCAAGAACAAAGCAGTACTGAACCAATAAATCACTGCAGGATAAAGCACTGGGCGGGCACCCAGCATCCTCTACAGACTACGAGAATGATTTACCGGTAGGTAATTAAAACTCTATTTTCTCTTACGTCCTAGAGGATGCTGGGGTCCACAGTAGTACCATGGGGATGTACCAAATCTCCCAGAATGAGGGGGAGAGAATGGAGGCTCCTGCAGAACCGATTGATCAAACTTTAGGTCTTCAGAGGCCAAAGTATCGAGGTTGTAGAATATAGCAAACGTGTTCGACCCTGACCAAGTAGCTGCTCGGCAAAGCTGTAAAGCGGAGACACCCTGGGCAGCCGCCCAGGAAGAACCCACCTTATGAGTAGAGTGGGCCTTAACAGATGTAGGACACGGCAATCCTGCCGTAGAATACGCATGCTAGATAGTGAACCTGATCCAGCGAGAAATCGTCTGCTTTGAAGCAGGACACCCAATTTTCTTGGGATCATACAGGACAAACAAAGTCCTATTTTCTGTGACGAGCAGTCCTACTCCCATTAGCCCTCATTCAGAGTTGTTCGCAGCGCAGCGATCAAACTAAAAATCAGCATTTCTGCGCATGCGTACGGGCCGCAGTACGCACGCGCGAAGTACTTTAACACAAAACTATGCAGTTTTACACAAGGGTGAGCAACGCTTTTCTGTCACTCTGTGATCGAGTGATTGACAGTAAGTGGGTGTTTCTGGGTGGTAACTGACCGTTTCCCGGGAGTGTGCTAAAAAACGCAGGCATGACAGGTGAAAACGCAGGCGTGCCTGGGGAAACAGGGGAGTGGCTGGCCGCACGCAGGGCGTGTTTGTGACGTCAAAGCAGGAACTAAACTGACTGAAGTGATCGTAAGGTAAGAGTAGGTCTGGAGCTGCTCAGAAACTGCATGAAAAATTTCATGAGCAGTTCTGCTAACCTTTCGTTCGCACATCTGTTAAGCTAAGATACACTCCCAGAGGGAGGCGGTTTAGCGTTTGCACTGCTGCTAAAAGCAGCTAGCGAGCGATCAACTCGGAATGAGAGCCATAGATTTTTAGAGCCCTTACAACATCTAAGGACTTTGATGAAATTGCGCAGTCAGTCGCAACTGGCACCACAATAGGTTTGTTGATATGAAATGCCAACACAACCTTCAGAAGAAACTGCTGACGCTTCCGGAGCTCAGCTCTGTCTTAATGGAATATCAAGTAGGGGTTTTTGCATGACAAAGCCCCCAACTCCAAAACACACGAAAGTGACAGCCTTCCATGTGAGAAACTAGACCTCAACCTCCTGTAGAGGCTCAAACCAGTCCGACTGAAGGAACTGCAACACCACATTAAGATCCTGTGGCGCCGTAGGTGGTACAAAGGGAGGTTGGATGTGCAGAACTCCCTTAAAAAAAAAAAAAAAAAAAAGTCTGAACCTCAGGGAGGGCAGCCAATTGTTTCTGGAAGAAAAAAAAAAAAAAAAAAAAAAAAAAAAAAAGATAGGGCCAAAATCTGGACCTTCACAGATCCTAACCTCAGGCCCATATCCACACCCGCTTGCAGGAAGAGGAGAAAACGTCCCAGTTGAAACTCCACTGTAGGATACTTCTTGTACTCGCACCAAGATACATATTTTTTCCAAATACGATGGTAATGTTTAGAAGTTACTCCTTTCCTAGCCTGCATCAGGCTAGTAATAACCTTGTTCGGAATGCCCATCCGAGCTAGTATCTGGGGTTCAACCTCCATGCCGTCAAACGTAGCCATGGTAAGTCTTGATAGGCGAACGGCCCCTGCTGTAGCAGGTCCTCCCGAAGTGGAGGCCTCGGCTCTTCTAGCAGTAGATCCGCGTACCAAGCCCTTCTTGGCCAGTCCAGAGCAATGAGGATTGCCTGAACTCTTGTTCTCCATACGAGTTTTAGAACTCTTGGAATGAGTGGAAGTGGAGGAAACGCGTACACCGACTGGAACACCCACGGAGTCACTAGGGAATCCACTGCCACAGCTTGCAGGTCCCTCGACCTGGAACAATACCGCCGAAGCTTCTTGTCAAGACGAGAGGCCATCATGTCTATATGGGGTACACCACAAAGATCTGTTATCTCCTTGAACACCTCTGGATAGAAACCCTCGCCTGGATGGAGATTGTGTCTGCTGAGGTAGTCCACTTCCCAGTGGTCTACTCCCGGAATGAAGATTGCAGACAGCGCCAACGCATGTTTTTCTGCCCAGAGGATGATTCTGGTTACCTCCGACATTGCAGCTCTGCTCTTAGTTCCGCCCTGTCTGTTTATGTAAACCACTGTCGTTACATTGTCCGACTGCACTTGAATGGCCCGATTTCTTAGAAGATGGGCCGCTTCGAGAAGACCGTTGTAGATAGCTCTTAGTTCCAGAATGTTTATCGGCAGGCCGGCTTCCAGACTTGACCACCCTCCTTGGAAGGTTTCCCCTTGGGTGACTGCGCCCTAGCCCCGGAGACTTGCATCCGTGGTTAGAAGGATCCAGTCCTGAATCCCGAACCTGTGGCCCTCCAGAAGATGAGGTAATTGTAGCCAACAGAGGAGCAAAATCCTGGCCTTTGGTGACAGACTTATTCTCTGGTGCATGTGAAGATGAGATCCTGACCACTTGTCCAGGAGATCCAGCTGGAAGGACAGAGCATGAAACCTCCCGTACTGCCGAGCCTCGGTAAGAGGCCACCATCTTCCCCCTGATGAACAGACACCCGGGCTGGCTCCAGGACATCCCGGACTATTGTTTGTATCACCAACGCTTTTACCTTTGGAAAAAACACCCTCTGCACTTCTGTGTTGAGGATCATTCCCATAAAGGACAACCTACTGGTTGGTTCCAAAAGTGATTTTGGAAGATTCAGGATCCAACCGTTTTCTGAGTAGATGGGTCGTGAGAACAGTGGACTAACAGCTTCTCCTTGGACGATGTCTTTATCAGCAGATCGTCCAGATATGGAATTATGTTCACCCCCTGTCCGCGGAGGAGAACCATTATCTCTGCCATCACCTTGGTGAATACCCTCGGTGCTGTGGAGAGGCTGAATGGCAGGGCCTGGAATTGGAAATGACAGTCCAACAGTGCGAATCGGAGATAAGCTTGATGCGTCGGCCAAATCGGAATGTGGAGGTACGCATCCTTGATATCCAGGAATTCCTCCTCTTCCAGACCTGATATCACCGCCTTTAGAGACTCCATTGTGAACTTGAACTCCCTCAGGAATGGGTTTAGCGATTTTAAATTCAGAATGGGTCTGACCGAACCATCCGGTTTCGGTACCACGAAAAGGTTTGAATAGTAACCCTTGTTTTGCATATGGGGTGGGACTGGTACAATAACCTGCGTCTCCACCAACTTCTGGATGGCTTCCTGTAGGATAGCCCTGTCTGCCAGCAAAGAAGAATCAGTGAGGAGGGAGATCTTGAAATTCCAGCCTGTACCCCTGGGACACTATCCTGCACAAAGGGATCCAGGCCGGACAACACTCAGACATGCCTGAAATGCCCGAGTCTCGCCCCCACCGGCCCCACTTCCAGGCCACGTGGTCCACCATCATGCTGAGGACTTTGGCGTACCTGAAGCAGGTTTCTGTTCCTGGGAACCCGCCGCAGCAGTTTTCTTGAATTTTGGCAGACCTCCCCTCAAGAAGGTGTTAGACGGTTTGGCCTTTCTTGACTTTGCAGTCCGAAAGGACTGTGATGCAGGTGAAAAGGGTTTCTTCGTGGCAGGTGCTGCTGAGGGAAGAAAAGGAGACTTACTTGCTGTAGCCGTGGAAATCCAAGCATCCAACACGTCCCCAAAGAGAGCCTGACCTGTGTAGGGTAGAGTCTCCACACCACTCCTGGATTCCGCGTCGGCAGACCACTGGCGCAGCCACAGTCCCCTACGAGCTGAAACAGACCTGAAAGATATTCCTGCAGCTATGGAACCCAGGTCTTTCATGGATTCCACCACAAATCCTGCAGAATCCTGAATGTTACGTAAAAACAATTCAACATCACTTTTATCCATTGTATCCAAATCCTCAAGTAACGTGCCTGACCACTTTATCCAGTGCTTGGATTTCCAAAGCTATAGTATAGTGGGACGTAGTATCACCCCTGAAGCTGTGTATATGGATTTGCGTGTAGTATCAATTTTGTGATCAGCCGGCTCTTTTAAGGCGGTAGACCCTGGAACAGGTAAAACCACCTTTTTTGAGAGTCTGGATACAGATGCGTCAACTATGGACAGGTTTTCCCATTTTTTACTAGCCTCCTCAGGGAAGGGGAAAGCCACCAGAACCCTTCTAGGGATCTGGAATTTTTTCTGGGTTTTCCCAGGCTCTCAAATATAGCATTTAATTCCTTTGACGCAGGGAAGGTTAGCAAGGCTTTCTTATCGTCAGTGAAGTAAGCATCCTCAACCTGCTCAGGTGTTGTATCAGCAATATTCAACACATCTCTAATGGCCTCTATCATCAACTGCACCCCTTTTGCAAGAGATGCCGTCCCCCGCAACACATCCCCATCACCGTTTGCAGTGTCCGAATCGGTATCAGTGTCATCTTGCATAATCTGTGCAAGAGCACGTTTGTGGGAACATGGAGTGGGGGGCCGTGAGGTAACAGAACCGGACCAAACGGCCATAGAGTTCTGTAAAACCTGAGTTGCAGATTCATTCTGAGCAACCCTAGTAGAAATCTGAGAAATCATAGATTTAATAGAGGATAACCATTCAGGCTCCCTTGCAGGTATCTGTGCTTAAACAGTGCAATCCTGATTACATGGAATGGGATCATCCTGAGAGTACATATCCTCTACAGCATATGACAGAGTCCCTGGACATAGCTTAATGGAGACCACATGACACTCCACACACAGGTGAGGGCAGACAGAGTTTCACCCCCAAGAATGGCAAGAGACACAGATGGAGCCAACCCACGCACAGCGCTTCCAAGGTATAGGGAGACCCCAAATCAGAGCCGACTGTGTACCTTAATATGTTACACAGTCTGTACACAGCCTCCCCCCCCCCCCCCCCCCCTTTCTACAACCCCCTGGTACCGTAATAGATAGCTGGATTTGATGTGGAGGGACAGCTCTCACTGACAGCACTTCTGCAGGCAGGAAAATTACGCTGAACGCTGCTGGGTCTGCTCTGAGAAGCTCCGCCCCTTAATAGCGCAGTCTTCCCGCTCTTCTAGATATTATACTGGCATGAGGAATTATGCTGTTAGCGATCCTGGGACCCCGACAGGCTTGGAGGTCAGTTTAGGGTGTAGGCGCTGGCTTGGGGCACCCCTCACAGCGCAGCACTATGTACCGCTGAGCCCTGGAGCACAGTTAGTACTGCGCTCCATACCCTGTAGCGGTCATCTTCACACCGGCTCCCCGCTTGCAAGTGGGGCCGGTGACTAACTTGCCCCTGATCTTCTGGCTCTGTAAGGGGGTGGTGGCATGCTGCCGGGGAGAGCAATCCCCTGTGGTGGGGGAACGTCCTATCCCCTCAGGAGCTCAGTGTCCTGCCAGCGGAGATAGTGTCTTAGACTCCACAGGGCGGACACTACTACTCCTCCTCCTCCTCCTCCTCCTCCTCCCTCCAACTCTTCCCCTCCCCCCCCTCCCCCCTTAGGGAGACTGTTGCCAGCATCCTTCCTGTAAAAAGAGGATTTTGGTACTTACCGATAAAACCATTTCTCTGAATCCTCTAGGGGACACTGGAGTCCTATACAGTAGGGGTGTAAAGCCTTGAACCGGAGGTGTGGCACAATCTTAAATTAGCATTGTCTGCACAGCCGACTCCTCCCCCTTCACATCCCTCCTCCCCTCAGTTTGAAAAATGTGACTGAGAGAATAGGACATGACACTATAGCCCATGGCGAGGAACCGAACAACATATCAAACAGCGGCCAAGAACTCTTAACCGAATAACTAACGCTGTTTGCACGAACGGATTAAAACAAGAACTTGGAATACAGCAGGTTGACAGCACCGAGGCGGGCGTCCAGTGTCCCCTAGAGGATTCAGAGAAATGGATTTATCGGTAAGTACCAAAATCCTCTTTTCTCTTTCATCCACTAGGGGACACTGGAGTCCTATACAGTAGGGGACGTCCCAAAGTTTTCCCCCAGGGAGGGAGTGCTGTCGGTGGCCTGCAAAACTAAACGTCCGAACTTAGATTCTCCGGACGCAAAAGTATCAAACTTCTAAAATCTTGCGAACGTGTGGGCTGAAGACCACGTTGCCGCTCTGCAAAGTTTAGTGGAAGCACCTCTGGCAGCCGCCCACGAGGCACCCACTGATCGGGTAGTATGAGCACGCGTCTGAACCGGAACCTGTTTGCCACAGGAAATATAAGCCTGCCGAATGGCAAGTCTAATCCATCTGGACAAAGTCTGCTTAGAGGCCGGCCAACCCTTCTTTGGCCCATCATAAAGAACAAACAAATGGTCCGACTTTCTGAAAGATGACGTAACCTGTACGTATACCCGTAAAGCTCGGACAACATCCAATGACATGTCCTCATCTGTGAGACCCTGGAAAGATGGGACCACAATTGGCTGGTTTACATGAAACCCCGACACCACCTTCGGAAGGAAGTCTGCTCTTGTACGGAGTTCCGCCCTATCCTCATGAAAAACTAAGAAAGGACTCTTACAGGATAAGGCTCCCAACTCAGAAACCCGCCTAGCCGAAGCCAAGGCAAGCAATAACGTGACCTTCCAAGAAAGATATTTCAGGTCTGTTCTTGTCAACGGCTCAAAAGTCGGTGACTTCAAATATTCTAACACCAAACCTAAGTCCCATGGTGCCGTGGGAGAACGAAAAGGGGGTTGAATCCTCAGAACCCCCTGTAAAAAGGTTTGAATCTCCGGCAAAGATGCTAACCGCTGTTGAAAAAGGATGGAGAGAGCCGAAATCTGAACCTTCAAAGAGCCCAATCTGAGTCCTCCCTCTAGACCGGTCTGAAGGAAAAGTAGAAGACGCGATAAATGGAAGTTAGATGAATACCATCCCCGTTCCTGACACCAAGCCATGTACAGTCTCCAAATCCTGTAGTAGTGCCTGGCTGTTACCGGTTTCCTTGCGGCAATCATTGTAGGAATGGCCGTTCGTGGGATCCCTCTGTTTAAGATCCGGGTTTCAATAGCCACGCCGTCAAACGCAGCCTGTTCAGATCGGGGTGTAGGAACGGTCCCTGAGATAGCAGGTCCTCTCTGAGGTAACCTCCAAGGATCTTCCGCAAGTAACCCTCGTAGGTCGGTGTACCAACTCCTGCGGTGCCAATCTGGTGCGATTAGAATGACCCACACTCGTTCCCGCTTTATTCTTTTCAGAACCCTGGGTATGAGTGGGAAAGGTGGAAAAATGTAAACCCTCCTGTAACACCAAGGAAGTGTTAATGCGTCCACTCCTTCTGCTGCTGGATCTCGAGTTCTTGACACATATCTGGGTAGTTGATGGTTTTGTCGAGACGCCATTAGATCCACCTGAGGCAGACCCCATCTTCTCACAATCATGTTGAAGATCCGTGGATGAAGGCACCACTCCCCCGGATGCATATCCTGGCGACTGAGGTAATCTGCTTCCCAGTTCTCCACACCTGGAATGAACACTGCGGAGAGAATGATGTCTCTTCTTTCTGCCCACAACAAGATCTTTGTGGCCTCCTTTAACGCCATCCTGCTCTTTGTTCCTCCTTGACGGTTTATGTAAGCAGTCGTCGTGACATTGTCCGACTGAATCCTGATGTGTTGATTCATGACTAGGTCTTCTGCTAAGAGAAGGGCATTGTAAACTGCTCTTAGTTCGAGGATATTTATGGGTAATTTGCTTTCTTGTAGCGTCCACCGTCCTTGAAACTGATGGTCCTCTAGGACGGCTCCCCAACCTCTGAGACTGGCGTCCGTCGTCAGGATCCTCCAATCCCAAATGCCGCATTTCTTGCCTGCTGTAAGGTACTTGTGTAACGACCACCATATCAAGGAGACCCGTATTTGTGGTTGAAGTCGGATTCTCCGATGGAGAAGCCAGTGCGAGCCTGCTCCCTGAGCAATGAGGTTCATTTGGAATGATCGGGAATGAAGTCTGCCGTACTGGAGAGCTTCGAACGACGCCACCATCTTCCCGAGAAGTTGCACAGAGGTGCAGAGAAACGGTCTGCGTCCTCAGTACCTGAGCCACTAATCTCTGTAGGTCCTGTACCTTGCTCTCTGGTAAGAACACACGTAATAGGACCGTGTCCAAGATGAGACCGAGGAATTGAATCCGTTGAGTCGGTATGAGGTTGGACTTTTGGAAATTGACAATCCATCCATGTTGAATTAGAAATTGATGTGATGTCTGAACATCCTTGAGCAGTCGATTCTGAGATGGAGCTTTGATCAGTAAATCGTCCAGATAAGGTATAATCGTGACCCCCCACAGTCTCAGTCCTGCCACCATGATCTTTGTGAAAATTCTTGGGGCGGACGCTAGACCGAACGGCAAAGCCCGGAATTGGTAGTGCTCCGCCACCAGTGCGAACCGTAAGTAAGCCTGGTGAGGAGTCCAAATTGGGATATGCAGATATGCATCCTTTATGTCCATGGATACCATGAACTCGCTTGGTTCTAAGCCTGCAATGACTGACTGGATTGATTCCATCTTGAATCTGTAGACTCTTAAAAACTGGTTGAAAACTTTTAAATTGAGTATTGGTCTGACCGTCCCGTCTGGTTTTGACACGACAAAAAGATTGGAATAGAACCCCGTTCCTCTCTGAGAAGCGGGAACCGGAATAATGACCTCTGCTTGTAGCAATTTGTGAATTGCTGCCCGTAGTGCCCCTGCTTTTTGAGGGCACTGAGGCAATCCTGTTGTAAAAAACTGACTGAGGCCTCTGTTGAAATTCCAGTTTGTACCCCTGAGAGATTAAGTTGTTCACCCAAAGTTCTGGTGAGGTTTTGGCCCAGATGTCCTGAAAACCTTCCAGTCGGCCGCCCACCAAGGGGGACCCCAGGTGAGCTGGGAGGCCGTCATGCCACGGTCTTGTCAGCAGGTTTATCCTGCTTTCTGGTTGCTGCCTGCGAGCGGCCTCTACCTCTGCCCCCGCGTGCTTGTGCACCGAAACCCCTACCTCGGGCTCGAAAGGACTGATCTAAATGAAGTAAAAGATGGTCCCGAATAACCTCTCCTAGTTTGTGGAGCGGGTCTCGTATAAGGAGTGGGCAGAAAAGTGGACTTCCCCGCTGTAGCCTGCGAAATCCACTTGTCCAACTCTGGTCCGAACAGCATTTCACCCCCAAAGGGAATGGATTCTACCGCCTTCTTGGTGTCAGTCACCTTGCCATTCTCTGAGCCATAAAATCCTTCTAGCCGATATGGCCGATGCTATTCTGCTAATATCCTTAGAAGCTTGACACAAGTATGAAGCAGATTCAGGGACGGATCTAGACTTTTCTTTAGGGGGGGCGGTTTTCTGTTTAATCTTGACTCCTCCCTCTACAGTCCCAACTCCTCCCATCTGCAGTCCTAACTCCTCCTCTCTCAATTCTGACTGAACTTTTTGAGTGAGACTGAGATAGAGCTTTGTGATTGTTCTATGTACATGTGACTGTGCTATGGGGTAATTGTATTTATTAGCCCTAGTAGGCACACACCAGCAAGTGAGGGGCAAATGCTCTGTAACCCTTGCTCTCCTGGCTCCCCTGTGCTGCTGTGGTATAAGCTGCAGCACATCGTTCTGCCTAAGGCTCTCCCTTGAGAGCTCTCTTCTACTCAAAAGTGGGCGTGGCTATGACTGTTACGGGGGGCGGTCGCCCCCTTCGCCCCCCCCCTAGATCCGGCCCTGAGCAGATTCTCGAATGTGTTCTGCCAGTTGTGTTATCTCTTCTAAGCTATTTTCCTCCTCAATAGCTTGTACAATACGGCCGGACCATGCACCCATGGCTTTGTTGACCCAAGCACAGACGATCGCAGGTCTCTGCGCTGCACCTGCTGCTACAAACATTGATTTTAACGCCGTGTCAACTTTTTGGTCGGACGCATCCTTTAAAGTAGTTACGTTAGGAATTGGCAAGATTGTCTTCTTTGACAATCTTCCTAGTGAAGCATCCACTACCGGCGGAGACTCCCACTTGTCCATTACACCCTTAGGTAGGGGGTAAGTTACCTGAAAACGTTTCGGAAATTGAAAACGTTTGTCAGGTTGTTTCCAAGCTTCCTCCATCTGAGATTGGAGGGATTTAGGAATGGGGAACGCTGCTGAACGCGGCTTCTGGGATTCAAACAAATCGAAATCTTCCGGCTCCTGGACTTCCTCTTCCTTAAAGCTTAGGATGTCCTTTACCGCGTCAATTAAGGAATCCAGACCCGAGATCGCTGAATCTTCTTCAGGAAAATCGGCGTCTAGGTTAGGTTCAATTACCTCACCTTCTTCCGTTTCCAGAAGAAAACCCTCTCCCTCCTCAGATTCTGGTATAATAGGAAGAGTTCTTTTAACAGCCATGCGCACACTCGTCTCCGCGTGTGCGGGCGGTGTTAACTTAATGAGAAATTCCTCCATTGTCTTTGAGAATCCCGCAGCCCATTCTGATTGCTGCTTGCGGGATTCTGCCATTTCCTTGGAGATTCTATTAGCAAGGTTGTCTTCCCAAGCCTGAGCCAGAGCACTGCTCCCAGGTGGAGCGTCCTTGTCTAAGCAGGAGTCGCACACCCCGGAGCTGCCAACCCGCGTGCTCTTCTTGTTACATTTCGTACAAACATAGCAGGTCTTTGAGGTCTTGGTAGCCTTAGACATGCTGTATTTTTTTTTTTTTTTAAAACCCCTTACTAGGGTATTACGCAGCGCTTTCACCCTTTAAACTCGGAAGAGAAAGACTGGGAGATGACGGAAGCGAAGGTATTGGATCCGGCTGGAATTACCTGTCCCCTTTTTTTCTATAAAAGGAACAGGTCAAAAAATTAAAATAAAAAACAAAACACCAGCTGACTCGCAACCCTCACACCCCAACTGTAAATCAGCTACGATGTTAGAGTTGGCTTGCTTCTGTGTATTTTCTCCGGGATCTTTGAAACAGACGTCCCTTGAAAATATAATTTGTAAAGTTTGATTACTTATCAGGAGATCCTCGTATATTGTCTATCTACATTAGACCAGCACAGGGAGCTGTTGCCTAACTGTCTCTCTATTTTCTGAATGCATGGACTATGCAGGGCGAGTTAATTTTATTACTAAACTTTCCCCTATGTACACTACTGGTGGGGGAGGGGGGAGGACCCATCCTTCACCTCATCATGGCGCCAAAACGAATAAACATGGCCCCCACTAATGTATTCATATAAAAAGATGTGGCCTGCCGCACTGTTTGTTTTATGCTTTCATTGATATCCCCCTCTGCCGCTATACAGCGCGCTCCGGACCCGCCGGCTGGCGCGCGCGACGGGTCCGGCTCCCGTAGCGGCGCCTGTGCTCTGTCACTGTATTGCATTCGTCCTGGGGCTGGCGCGCGCGACTGGTCCGTCTCCCGTAGCGGCGCCTGTGCTTCGCTCTGCCCCTGGGTCTTGTAGTGTGCAGCGCTCCGCTTCCGCCGTCCCCCCCTGCTTACAGGGAAGACAGGCTGAGTCCCGCGCCGCACTAGGTCTCCCACGCGCCGGCCACCGTCGCTCTGCCCTTCCTCCCTGATTAGTGTATAAAAGGGAGTTTTAAACAGTAGTCACAGTAAAGCTATAAATCGAGGGAGAAAGAAAAAAAGAAAAAAAAAAAAAAGTTTTCCTTTTACTAACTGGAAGTCCCTAGCCTAATTTGACCAGTACTCACTATTAGCAGATCTTGGAGGATCTCCTGTGGAGAGATGCAGGTCCCTTCAATAGGGATCTTTGTCTCTCTGAAATCAGGTAGCTTTGTCCCCCCTTTCTTAGGGTTACGCAGCCCCCTTTTAGTTTTTTCTTGTCAGGAGCTCAAGTGCTCCACGTTGTGCCTCCAGCACAATTTTTCAAACTGAGGGAGGAGGTATGTGAAGGGGGAGGAGCCAGCTGTGCAGACAATGCTAATTTAAGATTGTGCCACACCTCCGGTTCAAGGCTTCACACCCCTACTGTATAGGACTCCAGTGTCCCCTAGTGGATGAAAGAGAAATAATAAACTAAAAAAAAATAACTTTACTAGAGAAACTCTGGAGAGCTCCTCTAGCTGTGACCGGCTCCTCCGGGCACATTTTCTAAACAGTCTGGTAGGAGGGGCATAGAGGGAGGAGACAGCCCACACTCTCAAACTCGGTGCCAGTGGCTCCTAGTGGACCGGTCTATACCCCATGGTACTAATGTGGAACCCAGCATCCCCTAGGACGTAAGAGAAAAACGTGTGGTGTTAGTGGCCATGAGGCGTTGGCATTCATACTCTGGGACTTTGCACTCACCTCTGCTAATTGAATTGTCACCTTAGTGAAAAATCACACTATACTGGAATAAGACTGGCAGGTTTTCATAAATAAGGGGATTATAGATACAGACAAAGACATTTTAAATGAATACACAGATAAAAAAAAAAGTAATCTTATACTATATAAAAATCAACATGAACATGTTAAAGTACTTGCATTAGATAAAATGTATGAGCCATACAAATACCTACAATATAGCCTTTATCTAAAGGGCCCTATAAACTCGACGACCTGCCGCCGATCTGCCCGGCAGACGGGCAACCCAGAAGCAGGGATGGAGGTGACGGGGGAGTGAAGTTTCTTCACTCCCCCCCACTCGGCTCCATAGCAATGCATGCTAATATGGACGATATTGTCCATATTGGCCTGCATGTTTAAACAAGCCTGCACCAACAATGAACAAGTGCGGGGCCGTGCATAGTTAATCGCTGGTGCCTACACTGAAAGATATGAACAGTATCTTGTTCATTAATGAAAGAGATCATTCATGTCTTTCACTGGTAATAACCAGTGTGTAGGGCTCTTTACCATACAAGATTTTGAAAGATATATTACATCCTGTTACATACCTCTAGGTGGGTGCATTGCTTGGATTCAGTTTGCACTATTAAAAAGAAAATGTAAATAAGAAAAAGAAAAAACACTGTATGCAATGTGAAATAATGGACACAATACTATATTCAGGAACACATAGAAAGACTCATGGTCACATCATTTCATTAGCTACACATTTACCATAAGTTAGTACATTTAGGGGCAGATTCAATTCACTGCAGGATTTATCCTGTGGCTTGCTAAAGCTTTGCTCTGAGCAATTCAGTTAGTGCCACTAACCCACGCAGTAAGCCCTAGGGAGTGCACATAAGGGGTCTATTCGTGAAGCAGTGAAAAGAGTTGAGAAGTGAGCATGTGGAGAAGTTGCCCATGGCAACCAATCAGATGCTCCGTACAATTGTATAGTATACAAATTAGAAATGTTACTTCAATGCCGATTGGTTGCCATGGGTAACTTCTTCACACACTTCACAAATAGACCTCTTAATGAAGAGATTCCTTGTAGCCTCGGAATCTACGGGTTAAGAAGAGTTACTGTGGGTTTCCGCGCAGGAAAAGTGCTTAATTACGGGATCGCTCCAGGCATTAGATCCAAAGTTTTAGCTGCATGAGAAATACTGCATATAATTAAATCTGCCCCTTAAAATATACCATTAGTAATATGAAAGCCTCAGACACATAGGATCTCATTCAGAGTTTTAAATTCACACAGCTTGCTTTACTCATTGCGTACGGGCATATTTTGGCCTCTTGACTGCCACATTCTGCACTTGTCACTTCCTGGGCGAAAAGGGCAGCGATTAAGATTGGAGGAGACATATAGACATGAATAAAGTCCAGTAAAGGTGCCGACACAAGAAGCCTAAATGTCAAATACTCCTGTTTGAAGGGACATGGCTTGTGGGTTCTCAAATCCTGGTTTAAGAGGGGATGATGATGCTACCCAATTAGGCACCTGTAGGATAACTGTTGCGATATAACAGCAGGACCAGCGCACTGAACACTTGTTTAAAATAAAGCATGTTCCCTATTCTAGGAAGGAGACTGCTGCCAATATGTTTAGTAGTATGGATTTTAGAAAGGTAATCTGCTTGTATAATGTAAAAAGCTATGCTGATGCATTTAATAGGCTCCAATTGACTCGTGTGATCTGCACTTTCCTTCCATTTACTGTAATGCATGAATAGTGTACTGTGTGACTATTTTGTGCCGACAGTGAATCTACACCATTCATATATCTGGTGCATCTGCTCCATTTACCGGCATGGGGAGGGAGCCAGATTTGTTACCAATGCAGAATTGTTTGCAGTCTCACATTTGTGGGCAACTCTGCACATGTAGGAAAATGCTAATTTTATCTGGGACACAATACATTTGTGCTTAGACTCAAATTGCCTCAAACTCTAAATGAGGTCCATGTCATACAAATATGAATTGTAAGCCATAAAGGAAGCTAAACTATTGTATGCCAACATTAAGAGGAGAACCGTCATATGACACCATTGTTAAATACACCTAAGGAAAGAAAGGTGATTGCAATATTTAGAATGTCCCACTACCACGCAAACTGGACAGAACTATCCCATCCAGCCTGCAGTCTGCTTCCTCCCCTCCCCGCACACCCCACTGCCCAATGGAGCACCACCTCCAAGTGATCCGACTGAATACAAGAATATCCAATCAGAACTGCCGATATGCTACAACACGTGAAGAGAGGAACCCTGGCACTGTGGTCAGTGCTCGTATTGTACTGGATTACTAAGATCTCAGTAATGCCAGCTGAGTGCAGAGGCCCAAATCAGAATGTTCACTGCCGAATGTTTACAATGCTAGAGAACTAGTGAAGTCGTCATTGTAATCAAAGCAAAAACAAAATTCCTGAGTCACATACAATTTAACCTACGAAGTTAAAATTCAATCAATAGCTAGAGACTTCACAAAAAGTGTGACGATATGTAGTAAATGATTCATAGAGAATACTCTTCCCTATAATTCATATTTTGAACACCGAAGTGAAGACATTACAAATCGCTTTATACAAACAGTTTATTCATACTACCACCACTTACATAATAAAATAGGATTTTAAATCTCTACCGGTAAAACCTTTTCTCGTAGTCCATAAGAGATATTGGGGACACATTAGTACGATGGGGTATAGACAGGGTCCAAAGGAGCCAGTGCACTTTAAAATTTCTTCCACTGGGTGTGCTGGCTCCTCCCCTCTATGCCCCCTCCTTCAGGCGGATATAGGTAAAACAGTGCCCATGGACATACTTGAGAGAAGGAACATAACGAGAAGTGTGGTGAGATTTATACACCAGCACACCATAAGACAACTGGGCCAGCAATAGCTGGCAACAAACAGCAGGACCACTAGTGGGCCCAAGCCTGAGAAGGCTTCTTTTGTGGCGCACTTTTATTAGTGGTAAATATAATAAATATTAAAAACTTAACATTTATTCTAATATGTTAAAAAAAGGGGGGAGGGAAACTTCTTAATGAGCTGGACATAAGAAAAAGGTTTGTCCACCTGGGATGTGTGCTAAATTATTTTAAATTCTAGTCCAAATTGCATTCCTATTTCATTCTGCTGCAATAGCTATCAGAATGAGAATCTAAACTTAGGACAATAACTGTCAGAATATAACAATCTGAACTTTGATATAGGAATGCCAATAGTTGTGTACTCCCTACATCTTTTTATCCGAAGAGAGGTTTATAAATACCTCTATTAGGCATGAATTGACATATAAAGGGGACACATTTAAATCAAACACAAGCAAAAGTGAATATTAGAAAATTATTATTATAAAAATCTTTGTACAGGCTGTATTTAACTAATTACTAAGACCTTTCTAAATAATTTATGGTCTTTAATCAGCCTGTCATATGCAGCTACCTGCTTAGCACCTGTCTAGCGTGCACTAATTCTTGCCGTCAAGTCTTATAACAAAAACAAATACAGAATTAACAAAAATAGGATTTTGATACCTACCGGTAAATCCTTTTCTCCTAGTCCGTAGAGGATGCTGGGGACCACATCAAGACCATGGGGTATAGGCGGTTCTGCAGGAGCCATGGGCACTCTTAAGACTTTTCAATGGGTGTGAACTGGCTCCTCCCCCTATGCCCCCGGTTATAGGAACTGTGCCCAGGGAGACTGACATTGAGGGAAGGACTTACTTTAATACTAGTGGTGAGATACATACCAACTCACACCCTCAACCATGCCGCACACATGGCATTCAACATAACCCACGCCAACAGGCATGAAACAATTGCAGCAACATGCTGAAAGATAACAACTTGTGTAACCCGAATAACTAAACAGCAGGTAAAAGTACGCACTGGGACAGGCGTCCAGCATCCTCTACGGACTAAGAAAAGGATTTACCGGTAGGTATCAAAATCCTATTTTCTCATACGTCCTAGAGGATGCTGGGGACTACATCAAGACCATGCGGTTTATAACAAAGCTCCAGTGCGGGCGGGAGAGTGCGGATGACCCTGCAGCACCAATTGACCAAACTTTAGGTCTTCATCGGCCAAGGTGTCAAACTTGTAGAACTTTGCAAATGTGTTTGACCCTGACCAAGTAGCTGCTTGGCACAGATGTAATGCCGAGACCCCCCCCGGGCAGCCACCCAGGATGAGACCACATTCCTAGTGGAGTGGGCCTTTTGCCGACAACGGGAACGGCAATCCAGCCGTAGTATGAGCTTGCCGAATCGCATTTCTGATCCAACGTGCAATAGTCTGCTTAGAAGCAGGACACCCAATTTTGTTGGGAGCATACAGGGCCTCTGTTTTCCGTATACGAGCCGTTCTAGCAACAGATTTTCAAAGCTCTAACCACATCTAGAGAGACTGATTCAGTGAATGTGTCAGTAACAATTGGCACTACAATAGGTTGGTTTATGTAGAAAGATGAAACCACCTTAGGAAGAAAAGGTTGTTGAGTTCTCAACTTTGCCCCATCTTCATGGAAGATCAGGTAAGGGCTCTTGTGAGACAAGGCCCCCAATTCAGACACCTGTCTTGCAGATGCCAAAGCCAAAAGCATCACCACTTTCCAAGTGAGAAACTTCAACTCTATCTTTTGTAGAGGCTCAAACCAATGCAATTGAAGGAACTGCAACACCACGTTAAGGTTCCATGGTGCCAATGGAGGCACGAGTGGAGGCTGGATGTGCAGAACCCCTTTCACGAAGGTCTGAACCTCTGGAAGAGAGGCCAATTGTTTTTCGAATAACACTGACAAGGCCGAAATCTGGACCCACCTACACACCATCCTGTAAAAAATGGAGGAAATGTCCTAAGTGAAACTCTTCCGAAGGAGCTTTCTTGGATTCACACCAAGACACACATTTTCTCCAAATACGGTGGTAATGTTTCGACTCCCTTTCTGGCCTGAATAAGAGTGGGAATGACTTCCTTGGGAATACCCTTCCTGGTTAGGATCCGGCGCTCAACAGCCGTGCCGTCAAACGTAGCCACGGTAAGTCTTGATACACGCACGGCCCCTGCTGCAGCAGGTCCTCGCGAGGAGGAAGAGGCCGAGGATCTTCTATGAGCAATTGCTGAAGATCTGGGTACCAAGCCCTCCTTGGTAAGTCTGGGGCAATGAAGATTGCTGGAACCTGGGTTTTTCTTATGATCCCGAGTACCTTTGGGATCAGCGGTAGTGGAGAAGAGACATACACAGACGGCAAAACCCACTGGGTCACTAGCGCATCCACTGCTACTGCTTGAGGGTCTCTCGACCTGGAACAGTATCTCATGATGGCATCTCGCCTCAACAAGAAGCTTCAGTCTACTTGAGGAACTCCCCAAAGACTTGTCACCTCTGCGAAAACTTCTTGGTGGAGGCCCCACTCTCCTGGATGGAGATCGTGTCTGCTGAGGAAGTCTGCTTCCCAGTTGTCTACTCCCGGAATGAATATTGCAGACAGAGCTTGTAGATGTTTCTGCCCAGCGGAGGATTTTTGTTACCTCTGCCATTGCCGCTCTGCTTTTCGTTACGCCCTGCCTGTTTATGTACGCGACTGCTGTTACATTGTCCGCCTGGATCTGCACGGGACGGTCTTGAAGAAGATGTACCGCTTGTTGAAGGCCGTTGTAAATGGCTCTTAGCTCCAGCACGTTTATGTGAAGGCAGGCTTCCGGATGTGACCAACGTCCTTGGAAGTTTTCTCCCTGAGAGACTGCTCCCCAGCCTCGGAGACTTGCATCCGTGGTTACCAGGACCCAGTCCTGAATCCCAAACGTGTGTCCCTCTAGTAGGCGAGAGCTGTGTAACCACCACAGGAGCGAAATCCTGGTGTTTGACGACAGGATTATCTTTCGGTGCATGCGTAGGTGTGACCCCGACCACTTGTCCAACAGGTCCCACTGGAATACTCTGGCATGGAACCTGCCAAACTGTATGGCCTCGTAGGCCGCCACCATCTTCCCCAACAACCGAATGCACTGATGGATCGACACAGGATGGTTTCAGTATCTGTTTGAAAAGGCTGTGGAAATACAGAAAATGGTCAAACGGCAAAAATACTCTGAACTTGTGTGTCCAGAATCATCCCGAGGAAAGACAACCTTGTCGTCGGTTCCAACTGTGACTTTGGGTAATTTATGATCCACCCGTGTTGTTGGAGTATTGAAAGAGTGAGATGTTTTGTGACAACTGCTCCCTGGATCTCGCCTTTATCAGGAGATCGTCCAGATAAGGAATTATATTAACTCCTTTCTGATGAAGGAGGACCATCATCTCCATCACCTTGGTGAATACCCTCGACGCTGTGGAGAGGCCAAAAGGTAACGTCTGGAAGTAGTAATGGCAATCCTGAACCGCGAATCTCAGATAAGCCTGGTGAGGAGGATAAATGGGAATATGCAGGTAAGCATCCTTTATGCCCACCGACACCAAGTAGTCCCCCTCCTCCAGACAGGAAATCACTGCCCGGAGCGATTCCATCTTGAACCTTTTCAGGTAGCAATTCAGATCTTTTAGGTTTAGGATAGGTCTGACCGAGCCGTCCGGCTTCGGAACAAAGAGGCTTGAATAAAAACCCTGCCCTTGTTGTGACAACGGTACCAGGACTATGACCTTGTCCTGACAATTTTTGGATTGCCGCCGTTACTGCTTCTCTCGCTGGCGGAGAAACTGGCATGGTCGATTTGAAAAATCGGCATGGGGGGCGGGGAATGTCTTGAAACTCCAGTTTGTATCCCTGGGATACTATTTGCAAAAACCCAGGGATCCAGGCCAGACAGAATCCAACCTTGACTGAACAGTTTGAGACGTGCCCCCACCCGAGCAGTCTCCCGCAAGGGAGCTCCAGCGTCATGCTGAGGATTTGGCAGAAGTAGGGGTAGACTTCTGCTCTTGGGAACCTGAAGCCGCTGCAGACTTCTCTCCTTTTCCCCTTCCTGCAAAGAAGGGGGAACATCTCGTCTTTTTGTATTTATTGGGCCTTTTCCTTACATAAATAAGCCTTCTCCTGAGGTACAGGAGTGGTTTCTGTATTCTCCAACACGTCCCTTATAGCCACAATCATATATTGTATACTTTTCGCCAATTTATGATCTTTCTCTGGAGTCACTATCATCGACACAAGAATCAGAGTGCGTGTCGGTATCAGCGTTTACAACATTCGCAAATGGTCTCTTATGTGACCCAGAGGGGCCACCTGCATAAGGAATAACAGCCTCCTGAAAAATCACATCTTCCAGATTTTCTCCAGCATGCAGCCTTAGATTCAGACTTATCTAATCTTTGGTTAATCAGATGCATACTGTCACGTCTCTCTTTCACCCATGCAGGCTCTTCGTGTGCCGGCAGCGCCACCACATTACAACTCTGTGTCCCTAACATGGTTTCCTCCGGGGAGGAACTCCCTGCCTCAGACATGCCTCACATGTGTACAGCACACACTGGGACTTATTTGGGGACAGACCCACAGTAAAATCTGTCAGAGGGACACAGTATAGGAGCAGCCAGTTCACAAACCCAGCGCCAGTATGTAATGAGTGTGAACACAGAATGCACAATAGCACATTTATACAGATAATCACACTATAAAATGCACCACAACGCCTTGTGCCCCCCCCCAAATAACACCCTGTACTTGTCAGAAGTGGAGGAGAGGACCAGCGTGTTCTCTGCAGCCTGAGAGAGAAAATGGTGCTGAGCAGTGTGCTGGCTGCCTGAGGAAGACGCTCTGCTCCCTCAATGGCGCGTCCTTACACTTAGTAATCACTGTATTAATTTATACTGGCAGGGGTAGGGCTGTGCCAGCTGCACCTTATGCCCCCTTTTAGCCAGTTCTGAGGTGTATATTTGCTGCCCAGGGCGCGCCGCCCCCCCCCCTGCAGTGCCTGTGTGTGGGCCACAAAGGCACGCTGCGCTCCTGCCAGCCACGCCGGACCTCAGCCGTCACTTGATAGAAGTTCATTCTTCTTATACTCACCTGTCTTCTGACTTCTGGCTCCGCGAGGGGGGTGACGGCGTGCTGTGGTAGTGAGCATCTAGACCCGGATAGCATTCAGTACCCTTCAGGAGCTAATGGTGTCCTTGTCAGCCAGAAGCAGAGCCATGAAACGCTTTAGGAAGTTGGTTCTGCTTCTGCCCCCTCAGTCCCACGAAGCAGGGAGTCTGTTGCCAGCAGATCTCCCTGAAAATAAAAACCTAAGATAAGTCTTTTCCTGAGAAACTCAGTAGAGCTCCTCAGAGTGCATCCAGTCTGCCTGGGCACATTTCTAAAACAGAGGTCTGAAGGAGGGGCATAGGGGGGAGGAGCCAGTTCACACCCATTGAAAAGTCTTGAGTGCCCATGGCTCCTGCGGAACCGCCTATACCCCATGGTCTTGATGTGGTCCCCAGCATCCTCTAGGACGTATGAGAAACAGAATTTATATAGATAGTATTGTACCTTAATATGCGTGTCTGTTTTATGAAAGAACACCACTGCTTAAATAGAATTCCAAACTAGAACACGTGTGATATTATATCATATTTTTAGTTTAGTACTGCTGATCTCAGCTTTTGCAACATAGTTTCCATTGGAGAGATTGTATATATACACGTTATGGTAAGAACTTACCGTTGATAACGGTATTTCTCCTATGTCCACAGGTTTCCACAGGATAACAATGGGATATGATGGAGCGACAGCGGATTGGCACCAAACAATCACAAGCTTTCAAGCCAACCAGGATGCAACGGGCTCGTCCATATATCCCCGCCCACTGGCTCAGGCAAATCAGTTGTATTCCAAAGCATTTAGGCAGGAGCATTATGTAGAACCCTCTTCAGTCGAGAAGAACACACATGCACACCCTTCCATGCAAGAGGGAAGAGGTTAGTGAGTATAAAGATTCTCAAATCAGGTGCGTCAGGGTGGGATCCCTGTGGAAACCTGTGGACATAGAAGAAATACTGTTATCAACGGTAATTTCTTACCATAACGTATATTTCTCCGGCAGGGTCCACAGATTATCCACAGGATAACAATGGGACTTCCCAAAGCATTTTTTTTTTTTTTAGTGGTGGGGGCGCTTCTGATTAGACAGGAGAACCTTACGCCCGAATTTAGCGTCATAAGAGGCAAAAGTATCCAAGGCATAATGTCTAACGAATGTGTTAATGGAAGACCATGTAGCTGCCTTACATATCTGTTCTGCTGAAACACCATGTTGTGCTGCCCATGAAGGACCTACCTTACATGTAGAGTAAGCAGAGACATTAGCCGGAACAGGGAGATCAGCTCGAGAATATGATTCTGAAATAGTCATTTGAAGCCATCTTGCTAGCGTCTGTTTAGTAGCAGGCCATCCCCTCTTGTGAAATCCGTAGAGAATGAAGAGAATCTGTTTCTGATGGCACTGGTACGATCCACGTAGATTCTTAATGCACGGACTATGTCCAACGACGCTTCTCCCGCAGAAAGTCCCGACACCTGAAAAGCCAGGACTACAATTTGTGTTAAGGTGAAACTTAGATACCACCTTAGGAAGATAAAGCAGTTCTCAGAACTAGGTCTGGTTATCTGGATAAAAAAAAAAAAAAAAAAAAAAATCAGAAGAGGAGACTTACATGACAGCGCTCCTAAATCTGATACTCTTCTAGCTGATGTCATAGTCAGTAGAAAGAGTACTTTAGCTGTCACCCATTTCAAATCCACTTTATTAAGTGGTTCAAACGGAGCACCCTTTGGCTTTGAGGACCAGACGTAAATCCCAAGGTACTGCAGGGGGGAACAAAGGGTGGTTGAATGCGCAGCATTCCCTGGAAAAAAAAGTATGCACATCCTGTAAAGTGGCAATTTTCTTTTGGAACCATACAGTCAATGCTGATACTTGAACTCTCAAGGAAGCCACCTTCAAACCCTTATTCATTCCCGCCTGAAGGAAATCTAAAGATTCTGGATACTCTGAAAGATTTTGGACCCATACTTCTTTCACTGCACCAATAAATATAGGCTTGCCATATTCGGTGATAAATGCGAGCTAAGGAGGGTTTCCTTGCTCTGAGCATAGTTTGAATTGCCTGCTGTGAAAAACCTCTTTACTTCAGGATATAGGTTTCAACAGCCACGCCATCAAAGACAGCCGATCCAGATGCCTGTGATAAGGACCCTGCATCAGTAGATCTGGACATTGAGTGAGCAGAATTGGAACATCCAATGACATCCTCTGCAGATCTATGTACCAATGCCTTCTGGGCCAAGCCGGAGCTATTAGAATCATGGCACCCTTTGCTTGCTTTATTTTCCTCACCACCCTGGGTAGCAGGGAGATTGGAGGAAACCGATATGCCAGATGAAAGTCCCATTTCACTGACAGTGTGTCCACAAGGATCGCTCCAGGGTCCTTTGTTCTTGACCCATATGCCGGAACTTTGTTGTTCAGACGGGATGCCATGAGATCTCTCTCTTCAACCCCCACTTGTCTACTAGAGTCTGAAAGACCTCCGGGTGTAGAGCCCATTTGCTTGCTTGAATGGTGCGTCGACTGAGAAAGTCAGCTTCCCAGTTTAGGACTCCTGGAAGGAACACTACAGACAATGCTGGAAGATGGAGTTCTACCCACTTTAGTATGTGACTTACCTCCTTCATTGCTTTTTGGCTGCAAGTTCCTCCCTGATGGTTGAGGTACGCTACTGCCGTTGCATTGTCCGAACGGATCTGGACTGGTTTTCCTTGCAGAATGTCCTTTGCCTGAATCAGCGCCATGTATATGGACCGGAGTTCCAACAGGTTTATTGGCAGGAGACTTTCTTCTGTGGTCCATTGTCCCTGGAACCATAATCTTCCAGACACTGCTCCCCAGCCCTGTAGACTGGCATCCGTTGTTAGGATTTCCCAATCTGATATCCAAAAGGGCCTTCCCTTGTCTAGAAAGGATGTCTGTAGCCACCAGGCTAATGACCTTTTTACCTCTACTGGAAGTACCATCATTTGTTTCTTTATTTTCTCATGTATTCCATTCCATCTGGTCAGACTCAGATGCTGCAGAGGTCTTGAGTGGAATTGTGCATATTCCACCATGTCGAATGTTGACACCAACAACCCCATCACTCACATTGCTGCGTGAATTGATATTGTCTGACTGTGTAATAAATCCTGAGTCATTAACTGCACCTTGGATATCTTTTCCCGAGATGAAAATATTTTCTGCAGACTTAAATCCAATACAGCCCCCAAGTGAATAATCGTTGTGACTGAATCAGACGACTTTGCCCAATTTATGAGCCATCCGTGTTTCTGTAGACGTTATTGTCTGTTGGAGATGGCTCAAGAGCAATTCCTGGGATTGTGCCAGAATTAAAAGATCGTTGAGGTATGGAAAAATCCTTATCCCCTGCTTGCAGAGATAAGCTGCCATAACCACCATGACCTTGGTAAATACTCTGAGGGCTGTGGCTAACCCAAAGGGTAAGGCCTGGAACTGAAAATGTTGCTGGAGGATGGCGAACCTGAGGTAACACTGATGGGACAATGCTATAGGCACATGCAGGTAAGCATCCTGTATATCCAGAGATACCATGTAATCTCCTGGTTCCATGGCCAAAACTATGGAGCGTAACGTCTCCATGTGAAACTTTGGACCCAAATGTATTTGTTTAACATTTTGAGATTGAGAATTGGCCAGTATGACCTAGTTGGCTTCTGAACCAAAAATAGGTTGGAGTAAAAACTCTGCCCCCATTGTGCCGGGAGTACTGGAATAATTACCCTGGACTGAAGCAATTTCTGAACTGCTTCTTGCAGGGCTCTGGCCTTAGTCTCTATACGAGACGGACTGGTGCAAAAAAAACAAAACGTTTTTGAGGAGGCTGCTTCTTGAAAGGGAAAACATAACCCAGAGATACCACTTCTTGCACCCAAGCATCTGTTGTCGACTGATGCCATATGTGTGCAAACTGAAGAAGTCGGCCCCCTACCTTGGGGTCCCCCAGGTGGCGGCCTGCACCATCAGACTGATTGTTTGTTCTGGTTTGGAAGCTGGCCCTCTGGTGGCCCATTGCTTCTTTGCTTTACCAGAGACTTATTGTACTGGGTCTGCTTAGAATAATTTTTGCCTTTTGGTTTTACCTTGCCACCGAAATGGTTGAAACCCCGAACCCCTAGGCCTAGGGTTATAACTGGCAGGAAACCCGACCTTCTTGGATTCTGCTTCCGACTCCAGAATCTGTCAATTCCTTACCAAAGAGAATGTTCCCAACAAAAGGCAAAGCTTCCAGAACCTTCTTAGATTCTGAATCAGCTTTCCATGTACGTAGCCAAATTGTTCTGCGAGCAGCTACCGTTAAGGCAGATCCTTTGGAAGCAAATCGTACCCATAATCCATTGCTGCTTCTTCTAAAAATAGCGCAGCCTGTTTCATATGAGCTATATGGGATTCCTGCTTCCTAGTCTGTGCTGAAAGCCCGTTTTCCTGTTCGTCAGCCCATTCAGCTACCACCTTTGCCATCCTAGCTGAGGCCATAGTGGCCTTATGACTGCCCCTGACAGATCGTGTTTTTCAAAAACCAATCCACTCTGTCTGTGATATCATTTAATGATGTTGATGGTAAAAGGCAAAATAGATTTTCGCACTAACTGTATGACGTGCGTATCTACCTTAGGAGGCACTTCTCTTTTTAAAAAGTCCCCAGTTGGAAAAGGGTAATAGGAATCCCATTTTTTTGGAATTCTATGTTTCCTATTGTGTAGCCAAAGCTTCCTCCATAATTTCCGTCCGTTCCTCTGACCCTGGAAACTCAATCCTAACTGTTTTGGGATGTTTAAACACAGGTGCCTTAGTTTTTATTATTGGCTCTGCTGAATCCTCTAGAGACAGAATAGCCTCTATTGCTCCTATTAACTTAGCTATATCCTCTGAGCTAAAACCTTCTACCTGTTCTTCATACGGTGAAGTAGAGTATATGGAGCTATCCTCATCTGATGTATCATCCTGTGTAGCCTGTGAATTTGACGATTTACCCTTGGTTTATCAGCTTGTTGATTTGTAGAAGCTGTTGAGGCTATACCATAAGACGGGAGCTGCATGTATGGGTTAATAGTATACCCTATTCCTGAGGTTGAAGCTGTAGGGACCAACCTGTCAGCTATACTGGATAAGGGTTGTGCAAACATAGCCCAAGGTGGATCTATTTGTCACTGAACAGGGATCTGCCTTGCAATCTGCTGAAACGCAAAACAATTTGCACATAACCCATCATGTGCCAGATGCGGAGTTGATAACCCCACCTTGCAGGATAAACATGTTGTGTTGGTGTTACTGTTAATGTAACCTTGTCACCTTTGCCGCTCTTGGACATGATAATCAGCTTTACACAGTATACTACACAATCTATGTGTGTAATCACTTTACTGTATTGAAGTGTTATCAATCTGACCCCAACCCAAGCACCAGAATTGAGGCTCAGAAAAAACACTGACAAACATATATAAAGTCAACAATCACACTAGCAGTCAGTCCCATGTTATATATTAGTCATATGAGCATATCAACTATGAACACATTTCAAATATGTAGGAGTACATTTACTGAATTTTGTTCTATACAGTTAAACGTATTCAGACACATTGCGAAGAAAACCACAGTAATGTACACAGACTCATATGCAATAGACACTAAAGTTAACTATTCATACTAACAAAAGTAGATAGAATTTTAGTGCTGTATAACCAGTGCTCCATATAGAGTGGGATACAGGGAGACTCACCCCACTTCCAGGATCGATCAATACGTTAGCGAACGCTGAGTGGATCCAGACGCTACTAGTGTACACTGCCACTTCGGGAACTTTAGTGGACACAGACGCTCAGTGAATGCTAGTGTATGCAGATGCACCAGTCTGCGACCCAGTCTCCTAGCGGTAACCTTAGTGTACACGCAGTGGCCTATGCTGCAACTGAGACCCCCCGTGGTAGCGTCTGAGACGGAAGTGAGGCAATCAGTTCATGGCGGGATATGCACGGAAACTGGTCATGAACTGGGGGGAGGGGCGACCAGGAGAGCGTGCGACTCCCCACCGCTGACATCAACCCTAGGGATCGCAGCCTCAAACTAATCCTGGTGCCTTATGATCCCTAAGGCCCAGCGCTGGAGCACGCGTGGTGACGGCGCACCAGCTACTGTTTGGTAGTGTCCTCCCAAAACAGTGCGGCTGTGTCCATATTCCCCTTCTAAGTGGAACCGATGCCTTACTTCCACCCCATGCTCCGGCCACAGCCTGGTAACGTCTGCTGGACCTGCTAGTATATCAGACAGACGCCCGTCGAGACAGCACTTGTACTGTGGGTAAGCGTTGTTGCGACCCTGAGGAGAGTTGGAGTGACTCTTTCCAATACGCGTGTAAGACGCACTTAGGAAAGATCACATAAAAACAATGTAGTAAGACTATAAAAAAATTTAACAAAACAAGCTTAGGGCTGCCCAACACAGCAGCCCTGTGACCATGGTCAGACTCCTGCCGCACCAAACAAAATAACTGATTTGCCTGAGCCAGTGGGCGGGGATATATGGACGAGCCCGTTGCATCCTGGGAGGCCTGAAAGCTTGTGATAGTTTAGTGCCAATCCGCTGTCGCTCCATCATATCCCATTGTAATCCTGTGGATAACCTGTGGACCCTGCCGAAGAAAAACATTTCTGTAACCTTGTTCTCATTCTATTTGTTACACTTGGACGCACTTCCTCCCTAGCTACAATGCGGAGCAGAAATTATATACAGGTAGGCTTAACACCATCATTCCAACAATACTAAAACGTAAAATTATTAAAGTGTCTATACTTGGATTATCGGCAGCAGTAGTTACCGGTGCAGAGTTTTCATACCTCTATTAATGTCTAAATCATATATACAGGATATATGTCTGAATGTGCTATAAAGTTCAGACTTGGCAGAGGCCTCCTTCACTATTGTCTAAAACAGCAACGACTGAACATGTAACACCCAACAGAGAACCTGCAGAAAGTCAACGCACAGAGGCGAGCGCTCAATATCCCTTATGGACTACAAGAAAAGAAGATTTACTGGTAGGTATTTAAAATCCTATTTTCTCTAGCATCCATAAGGGATATTGGGGACACATTAGTACGATGGAGATGTCAAAGCTTCCAGAACAGGCGGGAACGTGCAGAGACATCTGCAGCACCGCCTGCCCAAACTGGGTATCCTCTGTCACAAAGGTGCTCTTCCCCGGCCAGGTAGCAGTTCGGCATAGTTGCAAGGCCGAGACTCCACATGCAGCCGCCCAGGAAGAGCCCACCGATCTAGTAGAGTGGGCCTTTAGAGACTTAGGAACAGGTAAGGCTGCCGACACATAGGCCTGTTGTATAGTCAGCCAAATCCAACGAGCAATGGACTGCTTTGAAGCAGGGTAAGCCTTCTTCTGCGCATCAGAGAGAAGAACAAGGAATCAGTCTTTCTGATCCGAGATGTACACTTGACATGGATGCTGTGCGTGCCTTGAAGATCTAAGGCCTCCGGAGGAGCAGAAGCGTCAGAACAGGACTGAATAGGTTGAGTCAGGTGAAATGCAGAGACAACCTTCGGCAGGAACTGCTGTCTAATCCGGAGCTCCGCTTTGTCCTCGTAAAAGACCAAGTACGGACTTTTACACAATAAGGCCCCAATTCAGAGACAAGTCGAGCAGAAGCCAGGGCCAGTAACATCACGTGAGGTACTTGTCTTCTACAGGTCAGAGGTTCAAACCAGGAGGACTGTAGAAATTTCAACACTACATCCAAGTCCCATGGAGCCGAAGGCGGCACAAAGGGAGGTTGTATGTGGAGTACCCCTTGAAAGAAAATCTGAACTTCCGGCAACACTGCCAATTTTTCCTGAAAGAAAATTGAGACGTCCCAAGTGAAAAACTGCGGGCGGACACGAGCGCTTCCTGCACCAAGAGACATCTCCTCCAGATAGGGTGATAGTGTTTTGACGTCACAGGTTTCCTGGCCTGAACCATGGTAGCAATAACCTTCTTGGAAAGGCCCTCGTGAGCTAGGATGTTCCGCTCAACCTCCATGCCGTCAAACGAAGTTGCTGTAAGTCCGGGTAGACGAACGGTCCTTGTTGAAGATCTCTTCTGAGTGGTAGAGGCCAAGGGTCTTCGGCGGACAGGTCCAGAAAATCCGCGTACAACGCTCTCTGGGGCAAGCAGAATTGCTTGTACTCCTTGATGCCAAATCCTCTTGAGCACCTTCTCTCATGCAGGCCCTGCTTTTTGTCCCTACCTGCCGAATGATGCACGTCACAGCCGTGGCATTGTCTGACTGTACCTGCATTGCCTGATCCCGGAGCAGAAGGGAGACCTGACAGCCCCCCCATCTGAGGTGAGGAGAATACAATCCTTAATCCCGAAGCATCAACCTTCCTGGAGATTGGAAGACTGCAGCCAGCACAGGAGTGAAATCCTGGCCCAGGGTGATAGTTGAATCATCTGGCGCATCTGAAGATGGGAACCGGACCACTTGTTCAGGATGTCCAGTTGAAAGGGTCTGGCATGGAACAGTCACTACTGAACGGACTCATACGAGGCTACCATCTTTCCCAACAATCTTATGCAAAGATGAATGTAAACGAGTCAGTCGGAGAACCATGCAAACCATTTCCTGGAGAGTTCTCACTTTGTCCTCTGGGAGGAGCACTTTTTACGCTACAGTATCTAGTAGCATTCCCAGAAACAGGAGCCGCTGAGATGGCTCCAGGTGGGACTTTAGTAGATTGAGGATCCACCCGCGGTGTGACAGAAGTTGATAGTGCGATCTATATGGAACAGTAGGAGCTCCCTGGAACTCGCTTTTATCAGGAGATCGTCCAGGTAAAGGACCACATTGACCCCCTGGACCCGGAACATCATTTACGCCATCACCTTCGTGAACACCATCAGAGCTGTAGACAGGCCAAAGGGTAATGCCTGGAACTGGTAGTGATCGTTCAGTAGGGCGAACCTTAGATAGGCCTGATGAAGAGGCCAAATTGGGATATGGAGGTAGGCGTCCTTAATATCCAGGGACACTTGGAATTCCTGACGTTCCAGGCCTGCGATCACTGCTCTCAAAGATTCCATCTTGAATTTGAAAAAAACTTTAGGTAAGGATTCAAGGACTTCAGATTCAAAATTGGCCTCACAGACCCGTCTGGTTTTGGCACAATGAACAGACTGGATTAGTAACCTTGTCCTTGCTGTTGCAAGGGTACTGGAACAATACCTTGGGACTGGACCAACTTCGTGATGGCCTGTAGTAGCGCAACAAGCATTTTCCAGTAAGCTTGATTTGAAAAACAGTTGTAACCCTGACAAATAAGGTCCCTTACCCAGGCGTCCTGGCAGGGAGTTTCCCAGATGTGGCTGAAGTGACATAACCGGGCTCCCTCCTCGAGATCCTCCCGGGGTGGACGGGCACAGTCATGCTGAGGTCTTTGCAGAAGCTGAACTGGTGTTCTGTTCTTAAGAGCTGGCAATGGCTGGTTTCTTAGGTTTACCCCTGGTGCCTCTAGCTGCATTTGATGCACCTCTGGCCCTAGATCAAAATCTGGGGGACCGAAAGGACTGAGTAGACTGTCCCGGGTAGGCATGTTGAGCAGGTGGAGCCCCCAAGGGAAGAAATGCTGATTTCCCAGCAGTAACTGGAGATCCATGCATCCAATTCGCCTCCACAAAGCCAGCCATTCACTTGTAAAGGGAAGAGATTCTACATTGCGTTTGGAGTCAGTGTCTGCAATTCACTGACGCAACCATATGGCTCTGCGTGCTAACAGCCATAACAGTGGTCCTAGCATTAATATTGCCAATCTCCGTTTTTGTGGACCTGCATTAGAGGGGGGGATGGGGAACATCAGCTCTGGCAGCTAGCTCTGCTACTGCTTGTTGTAGTTCTTGTGTTTTGTGGGAATTTGCAGTGAGCCGAGATGACATATCAGACATCATAGTTTTAATTGCACCCAGCTAGGAAGGCTTGTGACTCCCCCCCACATTCTCCTCAGCATTTTGTGAGGATTGACTACACTGCTCACATGAAATGGAACCAGATAAGTGGGGAGAACCTGGTGTTACAGACACTGCATAACTTGTTGTCTTACTTTTCACCATGGTAAAACACAATACACATACAACTCAGACAGTTACAATGTAAGCCTGCCCCACTGTGAGGAGTCACTGAGCCCGTTCTGATGTAGCACCGCACCCCGTAATGGCACTGGACCTACTGAAGATTTTATACTGGCAATGTCTCCAAACATGCTTAAAACTTCACAAATGCTCAGTTAAGCCCACCGCTACCCAGTTTACACAGGGGCAATAGCGGATCCCCCCCCCGGAGGGACCCGTATGTCTCACCTGTGTAATAGCCGCACCATGAACCGGGGGATCCCCCTAGCAGGGTCCCCGGTACGTACTCAACACTGATGTTCACCTTCAGGCATCTGTTAAGTGTGTGCGGCGTGCTGCGGTTGCGACAGCCAAGGCGCAGTGCCCTGCCGGACTAAACCCCTCAGTACGGTGGTCCTACAGTGGGGAAGTGGCTCTGCACCTCGCGAGGCCGGTGACAGCCCCCACCCCTCTCACGGCGCAAGTATACTGTTGCCCAAACAGCATACTGAAAGAAATAAAAGTTTTAAAAGAAAACCCTCTGGAGCTAGCAGAGTGTGCATCCTTTTCTGATGGCACTTTTTTCTAAACTGTCTGTGGGAGGGGGCATAGAGGGAAGAAGCCAGCACACCCAGTGGAAGAGATTTAAAGTGCACTGGATCCTTTGGACCCCATCGTACTAATGTGTCCCCAATATCCCTTATGGATGCTAGAGAAAAAAGGATTTTAATTACCTACCGATAAATCCTTTTCTGTAGTCCGTAGAGGATGCTGGGGTCCACTTTAGTACCATGGGTATAGACAGGTCCACTAGGAGCCATTGGCAATTTAAGAGTTTGAGAGTGTGGGCTAGCTCCTCAGTCTATGCCCCTCCTACCTGACTCAGTCTAGAAACTGTGCCCGAGGAGATGACAACTTCGAGAGAAGGATTTTACACAGATGGTGGCGAGATTCACACCCAGCATCCTCTACAGACTACGAGAAAAGGATTTACTAGTAGGTAACTAAAATCCTATTTTCTCTTACGTCCTAGAGGATGCTGGGGTCCACATTAGTACCATAGGGATGTACCAAATCTACTGCAGAACTGACCAAAGTATCAAACTTTTAGAACTTGGCAAACGTGTTCGACCCTGACCAAGTAGCCGCTTGGCAAAGGTGTAAAGCTGAGACCCTGGGCAGCAGCCCAGGAAGAACCCACCTTACGAGTAGAGTGGGCCTTAACAGATGTAGGACACGACAATCCTGCTGTAGAATACGCATGCTGGATATTGAACCTGATCCAGCGAGAGAGATTGTCTGCTTAGAAGCAGGACACCCAAGTTTCTTGGGATCATACAGGACAAACAGTCCAATTTCCTGTGACGAGCAATTCCTCGTCACATAGATTTTAAGAGCCCTTACAACATCCAAGGACTTTGATGAAATTGAGGAGTCAGTAGCAACTGGCACCACAATAGGTTGGTTGATATGAAATGCCAACACAACCTTCGGAAGAAACTGTTGACGTGTCCGAAGCTCAGCCATATCTTCACAGAAGATCAAGTATGTGCTTCTACAGGACAAAGCCCCCAACTCCTACACACATCTAGCAGAAGCTAAGGCCAACAAAGTGACAGCCTTCCACATGAGAAACTTGACCTCAACCTTCTGTAGAGGCTCAAACCAGTCCGACTGGAGGAACTGCACCACCACGTTAAGATCCCAGGGCGCCGTAGGCGGCACAAAAGGGAGGTTGGATGTGCAGAACTCCCTTCAAAAAAAGTCTGAACCTCAGGGAGGGCAGCCAACAGTTTCTGGAAGAAAATGGATAGGGACAAAATTTGTACCTTTATGGATCCCAACCTCAGGCCCATATCCACACCTGCTTGCAGGAAGAGGAGAAAACGTCCCATTTGAAACTCCACCGTAGGAAACTTCTTGGACTCACACCAAGGTACATATTTTTTCCAAATATGATGGTAATGTTTAGACGTAACTCCTTTCTTAGCCTGTATATGGGTAGGAATGACCTTGTTCGGAATGCCCTCCCGAGCTAGTATCTGGCGTTGAACCTCCATGCAGTCAAACGCAGCCACAGTAAGTCTTGATAGGCGAACGGCCCCTGCTGCAGCAGGTTCTCCCAAAGAGGACTTGGCTCTAGCAGTAGATACAGAAGATGTGTACAAAGACCTTCTTGGCCAGTCTGGAGCAATGAGGATCGCTTGAACCCTTGTTCTCCTTATGAGCTTTAGCACTCTTGGAATGAGTGGAAGTGGTGGAAACACATACACCAACTGGAAAACCCACGGAGTCACCAGGGCGGCCACCGCTTGCAGGTCCCTCGACCTGGAATAATATCGCCAAAGCTTCTTGTTGAGACGAGAGGCCATCATGCTGATTTGAGGTACACCCCAAAGATCTGTTACCTTTGTGAACATCTCCAGATGGAGTCCCCACTCTTCTGGATGGAGAGCGTTTCTGCTGAGGAAGGCCGCTTCCCAGTTGTCTACTCCTGGAATGAAGATTGCTGACAGCGCCAACGCATGTTTTTCTGCCCAGAGGATGATTCTTGTTATCTCTGACACTGCAGCTCTGCTCTTCGTTTCGCCCTGTCGGTTGATGTAAGCCACTGTCGTTACATTGTCCGACTGCACTTGAATGGCAGATTTCTCAGAAGATGGGCCGCTTGGAGAAGACCGTTGTAGACGGCTCTTAGTTCTAGAATGTTTATCGGCAGGCCGGCTTCCAGACTTGACCACCCTCCTTGGAAGGTCTCCCTTTGAGTGACTGTGCGCCCCAGCCTCGGAGACTTGCATCCGTGGTTAGAGGGATCCAGCCCTGAATCCCGAACCTGCAGACCTCCAGAAGGTGAGGTAGTTGCACACACCAGAGGAGAGAAATTCTGGCCTTTGGTGACAGACGTATCCTCTGGTGCATATGTAGATGGGACACCGACCACTTGCCCAGGAGATCCAGTTGGAAGGACAGAGCATGAAATCTCCCATACTGTAGAGCCTCGTAAGAGACCACCATATTTCCCAGAAGGCGAATGCACTGATGAACAGACACCGGGGCTGGCTTCAGGACATCCCGGACCATTGTTTGTATCACCAATGCTTTTTCCTCTGGAAGAAACACCCTCTGCACTTCAGTGTCGAGGATCATTCCCAGAAAGGACAACCTCATGGTTGGTTCCAAATTTGATTTTGGAAGATTCAGGATCCAACAGTGTTCCCTGAGCAGGTGGGTCGTGAGAAGGATGGAGTTTAACAGCTTCTCCTTGGACAGTGACTATCAGCAGATCGTCCAGATATGGAATTCTGTTCACCCCGTCTGCGGAGGAGAACAATCCTTCCCGCCACCACCTCGGTGAAAACCCTCGGTGCTGTGGAGAGGCCAAATGGCAGAGCCTGGAACGGATAGTGACAGTCCAACAGTGCAAATCGGAGATAAGCCTGATGCGGCGGCCAAATCGGAATGCGGAGGTACGCATCCTTGATATCCAAGGATATCAGGATTTCCCCCTCTCCCAGACTTGATATCACCGCCCTTAGAGACTCCATTTTGAACTTGAACTCCTACAGTGTCACGTCTGGCAAGGTTTGAGGATCCGGCAGCTGAGACTTGCCCAAGGAGGTAGTTGTCTGTGGGTGAACAAGACGAGGGGGTTGGATATAGTTCCTTCTCATAGGACAAGGGGGAATGAAGAGCGTATGCAGTGCTAAGAGTCAGTGGGTTGTAGTTCTTGTGGACAGGGCAGAGGTTGAGAACTGTGGTTGGTGAACAATGACTTAGAGGTAGTTGTAGACAAAGAACTGCGGGTTGTGGCTTGAAAGACGATGTTGTAATTAATGAACTGTGGAACTGTGAATGGTGGTTAAAAACGTGACTGGAAACAAAGAACTGTGGACCGTGACTTGAAAGACGAGGCTGTAGACAATGAACGGTGGAACTGTGAATGGTGGTTGAAGACGTGACTGGAGACAAGGAACGGTAGACTGGGGTTTGGAAGACGAGGCTGGAGATAATGGACTGTGGATGGTGGTTTCAAAGACGTGGCTGGAGACAAAGATCTGCGGACTGTAGCTTGAAAGACGAGGCAGGAGACCCGAGGCAGACTGTGTCCAAAGGGTCTTACTGGACCGGGTTTTCCAGGAGCGTTTCCACAGGCAACAGCGGGTTAGGCACGGCAGGGCTGCAGCAGCAAGAGAACCGGCTAAGCAGGATTGGAAGTAACCAGAATATGGCAAGAATCCTGGGAGCACAGGGCTAAAGCACCTACAACAGGGTTGTAACTTGAAGCACTGGCGTCCCTGTCCTAAACCAGCCACCTTTTATAGGAAGAAGTTTCCCTGGATTGGCTGGAAGGAAAAGGAAGAACTATGCCTCAAACTTGGTCTCCAACATGGCGGCACCCAGTGCTGCAGACCTTCTACATAGCCACAATGCTCACTGCCCCTGGTTTCCTAGCAACAGCTCAGCAAGAGAGACCCGCAGCAGCGGCGTCCCACCGCCACAAGCGGACCCCCTCACCGCCGCTACTGCTGCCCTCGAAACCGGCGCAACAGCCCAACTCCGCCGCTGCCCAGCCGCCGCCTGTGAAGCCCGCCCCGCGGCCCCAGCGTACCAGTAAGACCCCGGACGCTGACATTCAGAAAGGGATTCAGCGATTTTAGGTTCAGAATGGGCCTGACCAAACCATCCGGTTTCAGTACCACGAAAAGGTTCTAATAGTAACCTTTGTTTTGCATATGAGGGACCGGTACAATAACCTGTGCCGCCACCAATTTCTGGACGGCTGCCTGCAGGACCGTCCTGTCTGCCAATCAAAATCTGGCAAGCCTGATTTGAAGAATCGGTGAGTAGGGAGATCTTGAAATTCCAGCCTGTACCCCTGGGACACAATATCTTGCACCCAGGGATCCAGGCCGGACAACACCCAGACATGACTGAAATGCCTGAGTCTCGCTCCAACCGGCCCCACCTCCGGGGCGTGCCGTCCACAGTCATACGGAGGACTTTGGGATACCTAAAACAGGTATCTGTTCCTGGGAACCTGCAGCAGCAGTTTTCTTGGACTTGGGCCGACCTCCCCGAAAAAAGGTGTTGGACGGCTTGGCCTTTCTGGGCTTGCCAGGCAGAAAGGGCTGTGGTGCAGTTTAAGAAAAGGTTTTCTTCAGAGCAGGTGCAGCTGAGGGAAGAAAAATTAGATTTATGGTAAGAACTTACCGTTGTTAAATCTTTCTGCGAGGTACACTGGGCTCCACAAGGAATAACATTGGGGTGTAGAGTAGGATTTTGATCCGAGGCACCAACAGGCTCAAAGCTTTGACTGTACCCAATATGCATAACGCCGCCTCCTTTATAACCCCGCCTCCGTGCACAGGAGCTCAGTTTCATTAACCAGCCCAATGCAGTAGCAGGTACAGGAGATGACAATCTCTCGTAGCCAATTACACCACACACTCACCACAGGAGAGGGTGTCAGCGGCTATGCCATACCAACCCAAAGAAGCCAAGTGCCTCAGGGCGGGCGCCTTGTGGAGCCCAGTGTCCCTCGCAGAAAGATTTAACAGCGTTAAGTTTACCATAAATCTAGTTTTCTGCTGCGGGGTACATTGGGCTCCACAAGGAATAACATTGGGGATGTCCTAAAGCAGTTCCTTATGGGAGGGGATGCACTGTAGTGGGCACAAGAACCCGGCGTCCAAAGGAAGCAACCCGGGAGGCGGAAGTATCAAAGGCATAGAACCTTATAAACGTGTTCCCAGAGGACCACGTAGCCGCCTTACACAATTGTTCAAGGGTCACACCATGGTGGGCCGCCCAAGAAGGTCCAACCGACCAAGTAGAATGGGCTTTGATGGTAGCAGGAACTGGACAACCAGCCTGTACATAAGCATGTGCAATCACCATTCTAATCCATCTGGCCAGGGTCTGCTTGGAAGCAGGCCAGCCACATTTGTGAAAACCAAACAGTACAAACAGAGAATCAGATTTCCTACTGGAGGATGTTCTCTTCACACCGATACGGAGAGCCCGTACCACATCCAAAGACCGCTCTTTGGAAGACAACTCAGGAGAATTAAAGGCCGGAACCACAATCTCCTAGTTAAGGTGGAAGCTAGACACCAACTTTGGTAAATAACCCGGACGTGTTCTAAGAACCGCCTGGTCATGATGAAAAATCAAATAGGGGGACTTACAGGATAAGGCACCGAAGTCCGATACCCTTCAAGCTGAAGCAATAGCCAGCAAAAATAGTAAACTTAAGGGAAAGCCACTTAAGGTCAGCAGAGGCAAGAGGCTCAAATGGAGGCTCTTGCAAAGCCTCCAGCACCACAGACCGATCCCAAGGGGCCACAGGAGGTATATAAGGAGGCTGAATCCACAACATGCCCTGAGTGAATGTATGAACATCAGGTAGGGCAGCAATCTTTCTCTGAAACCAGACGAGGCAGAAATGCAAACTTTGAGGGAGGCCAGACGAAGGCCTAAGTCCAGGCCCTGTTGTAGGAAGGCCAACAGTTTGGCTGTGCTAAACTTGAAAACGTCATGATTGTGAGACGCACACCAAGTAAAGTCAGCATTCCAGACCCTATGGTAAATCCGAGCAGAAGCCGGCTTACGGGCCTTCAACATAGTTTGAACGACCGCCTCAGAAAAACCATTGGCCCTCAGGACGGAAGCTTCAAGAGTCATGCCGTCAAAGCCAGATGGGCCAAGTCTTGGTAAACACAAGGGCCCTGAACGAGGTGGTCTGGTCGTTGTGGAAGTAGAAGGGGACGAACCAGCGAGAGGATCTGTACATCGTAGAACCAGTGCCATCTGGGCCACGCTGGAGCGATCAGAAGTAGGTTTCCTCCTTCTTGCTTGAACTTCAGTATTACTCTGGGCAAGAGTGACACCAGATGGAACACATACGGCAGCCGAAAATTCCATGGGATTGACAGAGCATCCACGAACACTGCTTGAGGATCCCTTGTTCTTGCTCCGAAGACCGGAACCTTGTGATTGTGTCGAGACACCATCAGGTCTACATCTGGAAGGCCCCACTTGTCCACGAGAAGAAGTTTAAACACCTCTGGATGGAGGCTCCATTCTCCGGTGTGTACATTCTGTCGACAGAAAGTCCACTTCCCAGTTTAGGACCCCCGGAATGAACACTGTGGATATGGCTGGCAGATGGAGTTATGCCCACTGAAGAATCCACAATACTTTCCTCATTGCCATGCGGCTTCGAGTGCCGCCTTGATTTATGTACGCCATCGTGGTGGCATTGTCCGATTGTACTTGAACAGGTCTGTTCTGTATTAGATGCTGGGCCATTGTCAACGCATTGAACACTACCCGCAGTTCCAGAATATTTATAGGGAGCAGAGACTCCTCCTTGGTCCACCGACCCTGAAGAGAGAGAGTGTTTCAACACCGCGCCCCAACCTCTCAGACTGGCATCCGTCGTCAGAAGGACTCAGTTGGAGATCCAGAAGGGACGGCCCCTGATCAATCGTTGGTTCTGAAGCCACCATCTCAGTGACAGATGGACCTCCGGAGATGAGGAGATCATGCGAGATCTGATCCAGTGAGGCAGGCCGTCCCACTTGGTCAGAATTAACTTCTGCAGAGGTAGAGAATGGAATTGAGCGTACTCCACCATGTCGAAAGCTGAAAACCATGAGACCTAGCACTTGCATTGTCGAATGTATCGACCCTTGCGGACGAGATAGGAAGCATTGAATCCTGTCCTGAAGCTTCAGGACTTTCTCCTGAGACAAGAGCAACTGTTGGCTGTGAGTGTCCAATAATGCTCCCAGGTGTACCTTGGTCTGAGCAGGAACCAGGGAGGATTTCTTCCAGTTGATCAGCCACCCGTGGGCTGTCATGAACTGGACTGTCAGATCTAGATGACACAGGAGAAGTTCTGGGGAATATGCCAGGATCAACAGATCGTCCAAGTACGGTAGGATCCTGACCCCTTGACGGCGGAGTGTAGCCGTGATGACCGCCATTACTTTGGTTTGACAACGGCTCCTCGAGTTTTCACCAAAGGGTTACGCCCGAAATTGGTAATGAAGATTGCCCACCGCAAACCTGAGATACTGCTGATGAGACACTGCAATAGGAATATGCAGGTAGGCATCCCGTATGTCCAGGGAGACCATATAGTCTCCAGGCTCCAAGGCCAGAACAATAGAGCGCAGAGTTTCCATATGAAACTTGGAGACCCACACATACTTGTTCAAGGACTTCAGATTGAGAATGGGCCGCGAGGACCAGTTCAGCTTCGGAACTAGAAACAGCGGTGAATAGTACCCCTTGCCTCTCTGAGTCAGAGGCACCTGTACCACCACTTCTGTGGTCAGGAGGGAATGTGCCACCGAATGCAGAATGTTTACCTTTGTCGAGTCCAGAGGAATAGCTGTCAGGCAAAAATCGATGAGGGGGACGATTCTTGAAGGGTACGGCGTAATCTCGAGTGACGACATCCTTTACCCAGGCATCGGAAGTGGTCTTCAACCATTCCTGGCCAAAACCTGGAAGTCGGCTTCCCACCCTGGAATCCCCCAGAGGGAGGCCCACCCCGTCATGCAGAAGGCTTGTCAGTTTTGGAAGCAGGCTGACGGGCAGCCCAGGCTCGCTTCGGTCTGGGCTTTGCAGGTCTGGAAGCACGAGTTTGCTTTGGGTACGCCTGACCTTTTGCTTTACCTGGAGGACGAAAGGGCCGAGGGAAAGTATTTAGCCTTCTGTGCGGAAGGAGCCGTACTAGGTAGGCAAGCTGTTTTAGCAGTAGCCAGATCAGCCACAATCTTATTGAGGTCTTCTCCAAAGAGAATGTCTCCCTTGAAAGGAAGCACCTCCAGGGGTTTTCTTGGAATCCATATCCACCGACCATGATCTCAACCAAAAGGATATGTCTGGCCAAGACAGACGTAGTAGCAGCCTTGGCCGCCAGCACCCCGGCCGCCTCCTTAAGGCATAGAGAAGCCATGGTAATATGAGAGACATTGTCGAGCATGCTCAGAAACATTGGAAGGTAGCTCCGCCTCTAGTTCCTGAGCCCACGCCTCAACAGCCCATGTTGCTGCAATGGATGGCCATTGCACAGCCCACGGTTAGGGTGTAAATCACTTTCAAACAAACCTCCACACGTCTATCCCTCGGTTCCTTCAAAGAGGTGACGGTAGTTACTGGCAGAGCAGAGGAAACTACCATGCGCGCCACATGAGAATCTACAGGCGGAGGGGTTACCCAATTTATACATAGCTCCACAGAGAGGAAAGCGAGCCAACAGCCTCTTGTTAGGTTTGAATTTTGTCCCCGGATTTTCCCAGGATTCCTGACGAATGTCAGCCAGGTGTTGAGAATAAGGTAAAACTTGGTTTAACCAACTTCTTGCGTTTAAATCTGTCCAGCTTTCTAGAGCCAGCCTCAGGATCATCAGAAACCTGAAGAATGAGCCCAATTGCCTCAATCAAATCAGGGACATACACCATTGACTTCCCTTCCCCATCAGAAGCATCTGAGTCAGTGTCTGTGGGATAAGTATATGCACAATCCTCCTCAGAGGATGTGTCTGGGATAGCAGTGGATTGTGAGGAGGTAATGGTCCGTTTAGAAGACAACTTAGTCAGGCGAGAGTGACACTTGGATTTAGTGACCGGTTCAGTTGTTGTAACGGAGTGGAGATTTGATCTGCCCATGGTGGATTAACAGCAGGGACCATAAACTGCTGCATTGGCACAGGTGGTCCCACAGGGGGCACCAATTTAGTTACAAGTGTGTTTAACAGTGTGGAAAAGGTAGCCCAAGGCGAGTTATTTGTTGCCCCCGGTGCTACAGACCCACTGGGGGGTAAGGAACCCCCCTGAACATCAACTCTGCGGCCAAATTTTCCTCCAAAATGTCTGTGGCATCACCACTACGTAATGTGGGAGAAGCCCCAGCTCCGTTGCCTCTTGTAGCTGACATAACAAAAAGCACAATATCGGGCAACCTGGTACAAATCTGAACAGCGATATACCTAGCAAGAACTCCCAGTGAAGTGCGACTGTCGGCACAAACCAGGAATCCAAGAGATATAGGGTGACTATAAATCACAAGGAAAAATACACAGGAAGTATAACTTGTGAAAAACCTATATTATACAGAAAACCTGATACACTTAGACCCCTCAGGTTATGGAATATAGGAGTAGCACGCTGAGTATAATACCCAATAAGGCAGCTACGCAGCAGCTACATGCACACACATGTATATAGTCACAAGCATACCATGCAGAAATTATGCACCATAAAACTGCATAGGACTAGCAATACAAAGTAATACTCAGTATAGCTATATATGTTAACAATAGATATAACAAAGCACAGTAAATACTGGATGTATATCACAGGGTGTTTGTACCACACAGCCCTGAACGTATGCACTCTTTTAACTAACACTGTCCCGGTGACAGGAAGAATACTCAAGTGTCCTGTAAAATGCACAGCGCTGGTGATCAGGCGGCTTTACAGAGGAAGATTTTCCCTAGCAATCCCAGGAACAGCGCAGCTCCGTTGTGATGGCGGCTGCCAGGGAGTGAGGGAGAGATATGCAGCTCCAGGGCGGGAACATTCACTGAAATGGCGCCCTGGGGCTACAGGTTAGGCCTTCTCCCCCTGTTGGCTTCCCCACCGGGCGCTGCGGGCTATTAAAAACGGGGTTTTAGGAGAGGAAACACCCCCACCTATGCCCAGTGTCCCTGCGGCTAGTGGAGCAACTGCCCGGTAAGTGTCCACGCCAACACCAACAGCCACGCCGGGTCGCGGTTAACAACTGCCAAAGAGACCCCTTAACCTCCTCTTGTACCTGCAGCCACGAGATCCTGGAGGACAGCGGCGGGTGTGTGTGACTAACGAGAAGGACACCGGAGCCTCCGCTGTAGTGACCCGGCAACCAGGGTGCGGGAGTACACAGCGCCGCTGGCGGTGATGGAGCTGCAGCTGAGTATGTCGTCTGACATACATAGAAGCTGCAGCCCTTGAAGTCTTGAAAGTATTCTCTCTTTTCTTCAATAAAAGCTATAATATGGGCTGCAAAGGCAGCCCCCCTGTTGATTGCCTGCTTACTGCAAGGCACCAACTTACAAACTGAGCGCCTGTGCACGGAGGCGGGGTTATAGAGGAGGCGGCGCTGTGCATCTTGGTAACAGTCAAAGCTTTGAGCCTGTTGGTGCCTCGGATCAAGATCCTACTCTACACCCCGATGTTATTCCTTGTGGAACCCAGTGTACCCCGCCGTCGCCGTGGAGATCCACGCATCCAACGCTTCCCCAAAGAGAGCCTGACCCGTGTAGGGTAGGGTCTCCACACTTCTCCTGGATTCCGCGTCGGTAGACCACTGGCGCAACCACAGTCCTCGACGAGCGGAGACAGACATGGAAGAAATTCCTGCAGCCACGGAACCCAGGTCTTTCATGGATTCTACCAGAAATCCTGCATGTTGCGTAAAAAAAACTAATTCAACATCACATTTCTCCATAGTATCCAAATCTTCAAGTAACGTGCCTGACCACTTTACTATAGCTTTGGCAATCCAAGCACTGGCAATAGTGGGACGTAGTATTGCCCCAGAAGCCGTGTACATGGATTTGAGTGTATTACCAATTTTTCGATCAGCCGGCTCTCTCAAGGCGGTAGATCCTGGAAAAGGTAACATCACCTTTTTTTGAGAGTCTGGATACTGATGCGTCAACAATGGGCGGGTTTTCCCATTTTTTTTCTATCCCCTACCAAGAAAGGAAATGCCACCAGAACCCTTTTAGGGATCTGGAATTTTTATCCGGGTTTTCCCAAGCTTTTTCAAAATTAGCATTTAATTCCTTTGACGCAGGGAAGGTTAGCTAGGCTTTCTTATTCTCAGTGAAGTAAGCCTCCTCAACCTGCTCCGGTGTCGTATCAGCAATATTAAACACATCTCTAATAGCCTCTATCATCAACTGCACCCCTTTAGCAAGAGATGCAGCCCCCCGCAACACATCCACACCACCATCTGTAGTGTCAGAATCGGTTTCCGTGTCATCCTGCATGATCTGTGCAAGAGAACGTTTTTGGGAATATACAGCGGGGAGCCCTGAGGTACCAGCTGCCATAGAGTTATGTAAAGCCTGAGGTGCAGATTCATTTAGTGCAACCCTATTTGAAATCTGAGAAATCATACATTTGATAGAGGATAACCACTCAGGCTCCCTTGCCAGTATCTGTGCTAAACCAGTGCAATCCTGATTACATTGAATGGGATCATCCAGAGAGGACATATCCTCTGCAGCATAAGACAGAGTCCCTGGACATAGCTGTAAGGAGACCACAGACACTACACACACAGGGGAATCCAAGGATGGCAAGAGAGACACAGATTGGAGCTAACCCACATACAGCGCCCTTTAGGTAAAATAAGATTTTACTTACCGATAAATCTATTTCTCGTAGTCCGTAGTGGATGCTGGGGACTCCGTAAGGACCATGGGGGATATAGCGGCTCCGCAGGAGACAGGGCACAATAATAAAAGCTTTAGGATCAGGTGGTGTGCACTGGCTCCTCCCCCTATGACCCTCCTCCAAGCCTCAGTTAGGATACTGTGCCCGGACGAGCGTGCATAATAAGGAAGGATATTGAATCCCGGGTAAGACTCATACCAGCCACACCAATTACACCGTACAACCTGTGATCTGAACCCAGTTAACAGTATGATAACAACGAAGGAGCCTCTGACAAGATGGCTCACAACAAGAATAACCCGATTTTTGTAACAATAACTATGTACAAGTATTGCAGACAATCCGCACTTGGGATGGGCGCCCAGCATCCACTACGGACTACGAGAAATAGATTTATCGGTAAGTAAAATCTTATTTTCTCTGACGTCCTAGTGGATGCTGGGGACTCCGTAAGGACCATGGGGATTATACCAAAGCTCCCAAACGGGCGGGAGAGTGCAGATGACCCTGCAGCACCGAATGAGAGACTCCATGTCCTCCTCAGCCAGGGTATCAAATTTGTAGAATTTAGCAAACGTGTTTGCCCCTGACCAAGTAACTGCTCGGCAAAGTTGTAAAGCCGAGACCCCTCGGGCAGTCGCCCAAGATGAGCCCCCTTCCTTTTGGAATGGGCTTTTACAGATTTTGGCTGTGGCAGGCCTGCCACAGAATGTGTAAACTGAATTGTATTACAAATCCAGCGAGCAATCGTCTGCTTAGAAGCAGGAGCACCCATCTTGTTGGGTGCATACAGGCTAAACAGCGAGTCAGATTTTCTGACTCCAGCCGTCCTGGAAACATTTTTCAGGGCCCTGACAACGTCAAGTAACTTGGAGTCCTCCAAGTCCCTAGTACCCGCAGGTACCACAATAGGTTGGTTCATGTGAAAAACAGAAAACACCTTAAGGAGAAATTGAGGACGAGTCCTCAATTCTGCCCTGTCAGAATGAAAAATTAAGTAAGGGCTTTATATATGATAAAGCCGCCAATTCTGACACACGCCTGGCTGAAGCCAGGGCTAATAGCATCGTCACCTTCCATGTGAGATATTTTAAGTCCACAGTGGTGAGTGGTTCAAACCAATGTGACTTTAGGAAACTCAAAACAACATTGAGATCCCAAGGTGCCACTGGGGCACAAAATGAGGCTGTATATGCAGTACCCCTTTTACAAACATCTGAACGTCAGGCACTAAAGCCAGTTCTTTCTGGAAGAAATTCGACAGGGCCGAAATTTGAACCTTAATGGACCCTAATTTTAGGCCCATAGACAGTCCTGTTTTCAGGAAATGTAGGAAACGACCCAGTTGGAATTCCTCTGTAGGGGCCTTCTTGGCCTCACACCACGCAACATATCTTCAGCAAATGCGGTGAAAATGTTTTGCGGTTACATCCTTCCTGTCTTTGACCAGGGTAGGGATGACTTCATCTGGAATGCCCTTTCAGGATCCGGCGTTCAACCGCCATGCCGTCAAACGCGGCCGCGGTAAGTCTTGGAACAGACAAGGCCCCTGCTGGAGCAGGTCCTTTCTTAAAGGTAGAGGCCACGGGTCTTCCGTGAACATCTCTTGAAGTTTCGGGTACCAAGTCCTTCTTGGCCAATCCGGAACCACGAGTATCGTTCTTACTCATCTCCCTCTTATGATTCTCAGTACTTTTGGTATGAGAGGCATAGGAGGGAACACATACTCTGACTGGTACACCCACAGTGTTACCAGAGCGTCCACCGCTATTGCCTGAGGGTCCCTTGACCTGGCGCAATATCTGTCTAGTTTTTTGTTCAGGCGGGACGCCATCATGTCCACCTTTGGTTTTTCCCAACGGTTTACAATCATGTGGAAGACTTCCCGATGAAGTCCCCACTCTCCCGGGTAGAGGTCATGCCTGCTGAGGAAGTCTGCTTCCCAGTTTTCCACTCCCGGAATGAACACTGCTGAGAGTGTTATCACATGATTTTTCGCCCAGCGAAGAATCCTTGTAGTTTCTGCCATTTCCCTCCTGCTTCTTGTGCCGCCCTGTTTACGTGGGCGACTGCCGTGATGTTGTCCCACTGGATCAATACCGGCTGACCTTGAAGCAGAGGTCTTGCTAAGCTTAGAGCATTGTAAATTGCCCTTAGCTCCAGTATATTTATGTGGAGAGAAGTCTCCAGACTTGATCACACTCTCTGGAAATTTTTTCCTTGTGTGACTGCTCCCCAGCCACTCAGGCTGGCATCCGTGGTCACCAGGACCCAGTCCTGAATGCCGAATCTGCGGCCCTTTCATAGATGAGCACTCTGCAGCCACCGCAGAAGAAACACCCTTGTCCTTGGAGACAGGGTTATCCGCTGATGCATCTGAAGATGCGATCCGGACCATTTTTCCAGCAGATCCCACGGAAAGGTTCTTGCGTGAAATCTACCGAATGGGATCGCTTTGTAAGAAACCACCATTTTTCACAGGATCCTTGTGCAATGATGCACTGATACTTTTCCTGGTTTTAGGAGGTTCCTGACTAGCTCGGATAACTCCCTGGCTTTCTTCTCCGGGAGAAAACATCCTTTTCTGGACTGTGTCCAGAATCATCCCTAGGAACAGTAGACGTGTCGTCGGAAAAAACTGCGATTTTGGAATATTTAGAATCCACTCGTGCTGTCGTAGAACTACTTAAGATAGTGCTACTCCGACCTCCAACTGTTCTCTGGACCTTGCCTTTATCAGGAAAGCGTCCATATTTCTTTTAAGAAGAATCATCATTTCGGCCATTACCTTGGTAAAGACCCGGGGTGCCGTGGACAATCCAAACGGCAGCGTCTGAACTGATAGTGACAGTTCTGTACCACGAACCTGAGGTACCCTTGGTGAGAAGGCAAATTTGGACATGTAGGTAAGCGTCCCTGATATCCAGTGACACCATATCGTCCCCTTCTTCCTGGTTCGCTATCACTACTCTGAGTGACTCCATCTTGATTTGAACGCTTGTATGTAAGTGTTCAAATATTTCAGATCTCACCGAGCCGTCTGGCTTCAGTACCACAATATAGTGTGGAATAATACCCCTTCCCTTGTTGTAGAAGGGGTACTTTGATTATCACCTGCTGGGAATACAGCCTGTGAATTGTTCCCAATACTGCCTCCCTGTCGGAGGGAGACGTTGGTAAAGCAGACTTCAGGAACTTGTGAGGGGGAGACGTCTCGAATTTCCAATGTACACCTGGGATACTACGTGTAGGATCCAGGAGTCCACTTGTGAGTGAGCCCCCTGCGTGCTGAAACTCTTGAGATGACCCCCTACCGCACCTGAGTCCGCTTGTACTGCCCCAGCGTCATGCTGCGGACTTGGCAGAAGCTGTGGAGGGCTTCTGTTCCTGGGAATGGGCTGCCTGCTGCAGTCTTCTTCCCTTTCCTCTACCCCTGGGCAGATATGACTGGCCCTTTTGCCCGCCTGCCCTTATGGGGACGAAAGGACTGAGACTGAAAAGACTGTGTCCTTTTCTGCTGAGATGTGACTTGGGGTAACAAAAGGTGGATTTTTCAGCTGTTGCCATGGCCACCAGGTCCGATGGACCGCCCCTTTATACGGCAATACTTCCATGTGCCGTCTGGAATCTGCATCACCTGACCACTGTCGTGTCTTCGTCTGGCAGATATGGACATCACATTTACTCTTGATGCCAGAATGCAAATATCCCTCTGCGCATCTCGCATATATAGAAATGCATCTATAGTCAATAAAATCTTGTCCCTGTCAAGGGTATCAATATTTTCAGTCAGGAAATCCGACCAAGCCCCCTCAGCGCTGCACATCCAGGCTGAGGCGATTGCTGGTCGTAGTATAACACCAGTATGTGTGTATATACTTTTAGGATATTTTTCAGCTTCCTATCAGCTGGCTCCTTGAGGGCTGCCGTATCTGGAGACGGTAACGCCCCTTGTTTTTATAAGCGTGTGAGCGCCTTATCCACCCTAAGGTGTGTTTCCCAACTCGCCCTAACTTCTGGCGGGAAAGGGTATACCGCCAATAATTTTCTATCGGAGGAAACCCACGTATCATCACACACTTCATTTAATTTATCTGATTCAGGAAAAACTACAAGTAGTTTATTCACACCCTACATAATACCCTTATTTGTGGTACTTGTAGTATCAGAAATATGTAACACCTCCTTCATTGCCCTTAACATGAAACGTGTGGCCCTAAAGGAAAATACGTTTGTTTATTCACCGTCGACACTGGAGTCAGTGTCCGTGTCTGTGTCAACCGACTGAGGTAAATGGGCGTTTTTACAAGCCCCTGACGGTGTCTGAGACGCCTGGACAGGTACTAATTTGTTTGCCGGCCGTCTCATGTCGTCAACCGACCTTGCAGCGTGTTGACATTATCACGTAATTCCTAAATAAGCCATCCATTCCAGTGTCGACTCCCTAGAGAGTGACATCACCAATACAGGCAATTTGCTCCGCCTCCTCACCAACATCGTCCTCCTACATGTCGACACACACGTACCGACACACAGCACACACACAGGGAATGCTCTGATAGAGGACAGGACCCCACTAGCCCTTTGGGGAGACAGAGGGAGAGTTTGCCAGCACACACCAAAAACGCTATAATTATACAGGGACAACCCCTTATACAAGTGTTTTCCCTTATAGCATTTTTATATATGTAATCATATCGCCAAATAAATGCCCCCCCCTCTCTGTTTTAACCCTGTTTCTGTAGTGCAGTGCAGGGGAGAGCCTGGGAGCCTTCCTCACAGCAGAGCTGAGCAGGAAAATGGCGCCGTGTGCTGAGGAGAATAGGCCCCGCCCCCTTTTCGGCGGGCTCTTCTCCCGGAGTTTGTGAGATCTGGCAGGGGTTAAATACATCCATATAGCCTCAAGGGCTATATGTGATGTATTTTAGCCATAAAAAGGTATTATACATTGCTGCCCAGGGCGCCCCCCCCAGCGCCCTGCACCCTCAGTGACAGTTGGTGACTGTTGGTGAAGTGTGCTGACAACAATGGCGCACAGCTGCAGTGCTGTGCGCTACCTTATGAAGACTGAAAGTCTTCTGCCGCCTGTTTCTGGACCTCTGGACCTCTTCAACTTCGGCATCTGCAAGGGGGGTCGGCGGCACGGCTCCGGGACGAACCCCAGGGTGAGACCTGTGTTCCGACTCCCTCTGGAGCTAATGGTGTCCAGTAGCCTAAGAAGCAAATCCATCCTGCACGCAGGTGAGTTTACTTCTCTCCCCTAAGTCCCTCGTAGCAGAGAGCCTGTTGCCAGCAGGTCTCACTGAAAGAAAAAAACCTAACTTAAACTTTTATTCTAAGCAGCTCAGGAGAGCCACCTAGATTGCACCCTTCTCGGCCGGGCACAAAAATCTAACTGAGGCTTGGAGGAGGGTCATAGGGGGAGGAGCCAGTGCACACCACCTGATCCTAAAGCTTTTATTATTGTGCCCTGTCTCCTGCGGAGCCGCTATATCCCCCATGGTCCTTACGGAGTCCCCAGCATCCACTAGGACGTCAGAGAAAGGATGATCCCTTACCAGCGCTGACTGTACACCTTAAAAAGGTTACACAGTCTGTATTTTGCCCCCTTCTACAGTGAGAGATAGCAGAGTCGCTGTGGAGGGACTTGCTCTTACTGGACAGTGCTCTGCAGGCAGGAAAATGGCACTGAACGCTGCTGGGTCCACTCCGAGAAGCTCCACCCCCAAAATGGTGCCATCTTCCTGCTCTTCACAATGAAGATAATGCTGGCTGAGATCCACGGACCCCGACAGACTTTGACCAGTGCAGGGTTTAGGCGCCTCCTCACAGCGTGCGTCTGAGTTCCAGACCACGGTTAATACCGCGCTCCCTACCCTGTTGCCGCCATCTTCACACCAGCCCCCCGCTTGCAAGGGGGGGTCGGTGACTCACTCGCCACCGATCTTTTGGCTCTGTAAGGGGGTGGCGGCATGCTGCTGGGGTGAGCGATCCCCTCGGGCGGTTTATGATCATCACCCTCAGGAGCTTAGTGTCCTGTCAGCGGAGATATTGGTTCAGACCCCGCAGGGCGGACACTACTTAAACCCCCCCCCCCTTAGTCCCACGAAGCAGTGAGGCTGTTGCCAGCAGCCTCCCTTTAAAATAACAAATGCTAAAAATAAACTTTACTAGAGAAAGTCTGGAGAGCTCCCTAGCTGTGACCAGCTCCTCCAGGCACATTTTCTAAACAGAGTCTGGTAGGAGGGGCATAGAGGGAGGAGCCAGCCCACACTCAAACTCTTAAAAGTGCCAGTGGCTCCTAGTGGACCAGTCTATAGCCCATGGTACTAATGTGGACCCCAGCATCCTCTAGGACGTAATAGAAAGAAGCTATTCTACTTGAGACAGACTAGCTAGGAGTGGGTGTGCTTTCGTTACAATATAACAGTTCCCACTATAACGAAAAGTCTAAATTGCTTTCAAACGACCAGCCAGTGTGACGCTAGAGGGAACTGTATCAAGCCTATAGAGTGGCAAAGGACAAGTTGCCATAGCAACTAGTCAGCTTCTAACCATCATTTTATAAAATGTACTTAATAAATGCTAGGTAAAATAAGATTTTACTTACCGGTAAATCTATTTCTCGTAGTCCGTAGTGGATGCTGGGGACTCCGTAAGGACCATGGGGAATAGACTGGCTCCGCAGGAAACATGGGCACTTTAAGAAAGAATTTAGATTCTGGTGTGCTCTGGCTCCTCCCTCTATGTCCCTCCTCCAGACCTCAGTTCGAGAAACTGTGCCCGGAAGAGCTGACAGTACAAGGAAGGATTTTGGGAATCCAGGGTAAGACTCATACCAGCCACACCAATCACACCGTATAACTTGTGATAACTTTACCCAGTTAACAGTATGAACAATCACAGAGCATCAGATAAACCCTGATGCAACTATAACATAACCCTTATTTAAGCAATAACTATATACAAGCATTGCAGAAGAAGTCCGCACTTGGGACGGGCGCCCAGCATCCACTACGGACTACGAGAAATAGATTTACCGGTAAGTAAAATCTTATTTTCTCTAACGTCCTAGTGGATGCTGGGGACTCCGTAAGGACCATGGGGATTATACCAAAGCTCCCAAACAGGCGGGAGAGTGCAGATGACTCTGCAGCACCGAATGAGCAAACACAAGGTCCTCCTCAGCCAGGGTATCAAACTTGTAGAACTTTGCAAAGGTGTTTGAACCTGACCAAGTAGCCACTCGGCAAAGCTGTAATGCCGAGACCCCTCAAGCAGCCGCCCAAGAAGAGCCCACCTTCCTTGTGGAACGGGCCTTAACTGATTTAGGCAGCGGCAACCCAGCCGCAGAATGAGCCTGCTGAATCGTGTTACAGATCCAGCGAGCAATAGTTTGCTTTGAAGCAGGCGCCCCAAGCTTGTTGGAAGCACACAGGATAAACAAAGATTCTGTTTTCCTGACCTTAGCCGTTCTGGCTACATAAACCTTCAAAGACCTGACCACATCCAGTGACTCGGAATCCTCCAAGTCAGTAGTAGCCACAGGCACCACAATAGGTTGGTTTATATGAAAGGATGAAACCACCTTCGGCAGAAATTGTGGGCGGGTCTGCAATTCTGCTCTATCCGCATGGAAAACCAGATAAGGGCTTTTATGTGACAAAGCCGCCAATTCTGACACGCCTAACCGAAGCCAAGGCTAATAGCATGACCACCTTCCACGTGAGATATTTTACTTCCACCGTTCTGAGTGGTTCAAACCAGTGTGATTTCAGGAAACTCAACACCACGTTAAGATCCCAAGGTGCCACTGGAGGCACAAAAGGGGGCTGAATATGCAGCACTCCCTTTACAAACATCTGAACTTCAGAGAAGCCAGTTCTTTTTGAAAGAAAATGGATAAGGCCGAAATCTGAACCTTAATGGAACCCAATTGAAGGCCCAAAGTCACTCCCGACTGTAGGAAGTGAAGGAAACAGCCCAGCTGGAATTCCTCCGTAGGGGCATTCCTGGCCTCACACCAAGCCACATATTTTCGCCATATACGGTGATAATGTTGAGCCGTCACATCCTTCCTAGCCTCCATCAGCGTAGGAATGACCTAATCCGGAATGCCTTTTTCAGCTAGGATCCGGCGTTCAACCGCCATGCCGTCAAATGCAGCCGCGGTAAGTCTTGGAACAGACAGGGCCCCTGTTGCACAAGTCCTGTCTTAGAGGCAGAGGCCACGTGTCCTCTGTGAGCATTTCTTGCAGATCTGGATACCAAGTCCTTCTTGGCCAATCCGGAACAATGAGTATTGTTCTCACTCCTCTTTTTCTTATGATTCTCAGCACCTTGGGTATGAGAGGAAGAGGAGGAAATATATAGACCGACTGGAATACCCACGGTGTCACCAGTGCGTCCACAGCTATCGCCTGAGGGTCTCGACCTGGCGCAATATCTCCGCAGCTTTTTGTTGAGGCGGGATGCCATCATGTCCACCTGTGGCAGTTCCCACTGACTTGCAATCTGCGTGAAGACTTCTTGATGAAGTTCCCACTCTCCCAGGTGGAGGTCGTGCCTGCTGAGAAAGTCTGCTTCCCAGTTGTCCACTCCCGGAATGAACACTGCCGACAGTGCACTTACGTGATTCTCCGCCCAGCGAAGAATTCTGGTGGCTTCTACCATCGCCACCCTGCTCCTTGTGCCGCCTTGGCGGTTTACATGAGCCACTGCGGCGATGTTGTCTGAATCAGAACCGGTTGGTCGCGAAGCAGGGACTCCGCTTGACGTAGGGCGTTGTATATGGCCCTTAGTTCCAGGATGTTGATGTGAAGGCAAGTCTCCAGACTTGACCACAGCCCTTGGAAATTTCTTCCCCGTGTGACTGCCCCCCACCCTCGGAGGCTTGCTTCCATGGTCACCAGGACCCAGTCCTGAATGCCGAATCTGCGACCTTCGAGAAGGTGAGCACTCTGCAGCCACCACAGGAGAGACACCCTGGCCCTGGGGAATAGGGTGATTAACCGATGCATCTGAAGATGTGATCCGGACCACTTGTCCAGTAAGTCCCATTGGAAAGTCCTTGCATGGAACCTGCCGAAGGGAATGGCCTCGTATGATGCCACCATCCTTCCCAGGACTCGAGTGCAGTGATGCACTGACACCCGTTTTGGTTTTAATAGATTCCTGACCAGTGTCATGAGCTCCTGAGCTCTCTCTATCGGGAGATGAACCCTTTTCTGGTCTGTGTCTAGGATCATGCCTAGGAGAGGCAGATGAGCTGTAGGAAACAACTGCGACTTTGGAATATATAGAATCCAGCCGTGTTGCCGTTACACTTCCAGAGAAAGTGATACGCTGTTCAGCAACTGCTCTCTTGATCTCGCTTTTATGAGGAGATCGTCCAAGTACGGGATAATAGTGACACCTTGCTTCCGCAGGAGCACCATCATTTCCGCCATAACCTTGGTAAATAAATATTCCTCGGGGCCGTGGAGTGACCAAACGGCAACGTCTGAAATTGGTAATGACAATCCCGTACCGCAATTCTGAGGTACGCCTGATGAGGTGGATAAATGGGGACATGAAGGTATGCATCCTTTATGTCCAGAGTCACCATAAAATCTCCCCCTTTCAGGCTTGCAATGACCACTCTTAGCGATTCCATCTTGAACTTGAACCTTTTAAAGTATATGTTCAGAGATTTTAAATTCAATATGGGTCTGACCGAACTGTCCGGTTTCGGGACTACAACATGGTCGAATAATAACCCCCTCCTTGTTGAAGGAGGGGAACCTTGACCACCACCTGTTGAAGATACAATTTGTGAATTGCAGTTAACACTGTTTCCCTCTCGTGGGGGGAAGCCGGCAGGGCCGTCGGTGAGGGGGCATCTCCTAAAAGTCCAGCTTGTATCCCTGAGACACAATAGCTATTGCCCAGGGATCTAACAGGGAGTGAACCTACTTGTGGCTGAACTTACGAAGGCGTGCCCCCACCGGGCCTAGCTCCGGCTGTGGAGCCCCAGCGACATGCGGTGGATTTTGTAGAGGCCGGGGAGGACTTCTGTTACTGGAAACTAGCTGTGTTGTGCAGCTTCTTTCCTCTGCCCCTGCCAAGAAAGGACGCACCTCGGACTTTCTTGTTTCTTTGTTCGAAAGGCTGCATTTGATAATGTGGTGCTTTCCTAGGCTGTGCAGGAATATAAGGCAAAATATCAGAATTACCAGCTATAGCTGTGGAGACCAGGTCCGAGAACCCTTCTCCACACAATCCTCAGCCTTCCATATGCCTCTTAAGTCGGCATCATCTGTCCATTGCATATTCTACAGGACACGGCAAGCAGAAATCGACATAGCTTTGACTCTAGGACCCAGTAGACTCATGTCTCTTTGGGCCTGATAGAGATATATATATTACATACATACAAACAAGAAACCCAGCACTCAAAGTAAACTCACTTATCCTCAACAATTCAATAAATAAATGGGGGTTTAGTTAGTGGATTGGCCAATGCACGGAAGCCTGCATACCGATTTTCAAGGTACCCCACCGTCATGCAGGTCCTACACTATCACAGAGTCTTAAAACCTGACTACTTCACTGCTGTTACACACATCATCTGCCTGCTAGATTTAATGTGTACCTGCCACACCCTTTATGGCTTTTAAAGGTACACTAGTCACCTTTTGCACTGGCTCAAAGATGATTGCTAAGGAACAGCGGAGACAGGTTCAGGATAATAAAGTCCACACAGGGGTGCATGAGAAAGCTAGTGGCCACGGTTAATAAGAGTTAACCATAGATTAACCCCTTCGTATACACACAGAAAAAACCACAGCACTCACCACACCAGAAGCGGGGCACAGCTATGCACTTACCACTCACAGGGTGGGGTGCATGTAACAGCACTCTCCACCACAAAAGCGGGGTACACAGCTGTACTTACCACTCACAGGGAGGGGTGCATGTAGCCCATGACCACATCGCTCTAATAAATACAAACAAGAAACCCAGCACTCACCAAAGTAAACTCACTTCTCCTCAACAATTCAATAAATAAATGATGGGGGTTTAGTTAGTGGATTGGCCACCTTCATGCAGATCCTACACTATCACAGAGTCTTAAAACCTGACTACTTCACTGCTGTTACACCCCACCCTGTGAGTGGTAAGTGCATAGCTGTGCCCCGCTTGTGGTGTGTGTGTGTGTGTATATATATATATATATATATATATATATATATATATATATATATATATATATATATATATATATATATATATATATATATATATATACACACACACACACACACACACACACATACATTATATACACACACACATTATATATATATATATATATATATATATATATATATATATATATATATATATATATATATAGTGCAGTATAGTTGGCACTCGATCTCAACTCAATACCGGGGTGCTCTCCTTCTAATGTACACAGTCACAAGGTTGGCGAAACTGGGAGACAGATGCTTCACCATGTGTCCTTGAAAAAAACACCCGCCGCGGTGTTGAAACGTTGGACTCCCATGTTGTTTTTCACATAAAGATTTTCTTCCATATTTAAATCCGTGGAGTGCCGCCTGGTTTTGTGATATGGGGTCAGTGGACATCTGTCTCCCAGTTTCGCCAACCTTGTGAATGAATGTATGTATGTATGTATGTATGTATGTATGTATGTATGTACACATACACACACATATACTAGGGTCTCAATCTCTGCTGATAAGGTACCTGTCCACGCTGCCACAGCGCTATAAACCCATGCCGACACAATCGCCGGTCTGAGTAGTGTACCAGAATGTGCACGCTATATGCAGGATCCCCGAGGATAGCTGTTACGTCAGGGCTACCTTTTGGGCCAACGTGACATCCTAGGGGTAGATTCCCATCGTATCCTGGCCCTAGTAGGGAAAGGATACTCCCCTAGAATTCTTTGTGGGAAACTGCAGTCTCTTGTCTGGAGATTCCCGCTCTCTCATCATGAGAGGAGGGAAATTTACCTCAGATTTCTTCCCCTTAAACATGTGTACCCTTGTGTCAGGGACAGATGAGTCAGTGATATGCAAATCTTTTATTACAATAATCATATATTGAATACTTTTCTGCCATTTTGGCTGTAACTTCGCATTATCGTAGTCGACACTGGAGTCAGACTCCGTGTCGATATCAGTGTCTATTATTTTGGATAGTGATCATTGAGAGACTCTAAAGGTCTCTGCGACATAGGGACAGACAAGGGTAGATTCCCTGTCTGTTTTCTAATCTTTTGTGCAATAAATTCACCTTAGCACTTACACTTATCAAAACAGGTGTCGGCGTTGTCGACGGAGACACCCTCTCACACACATTTGCTCCATCTCCTCCTTAGGGGAGCCTTTTACCTCAGACATGTCGACATACGTACCGACACACCACACACTCAGGGAATGCTCATCTGAAGACAATTCCCCCATAAGGCCCTTTGGAGAGACCAAGAGAGAGTATGCCAGCACACACCCCAGCACAATTAACCCAGGAATAACACAGTAACTTAATGTTAACCCAGTAGCTGCTGTTTATATTGATTTTTGCGCCTAATTATGTGCCCCCCCCCTCTCTTTTTACCCTCTTCTACCGTGTAACTGCAGGGGAGAGGCTGGGGAGCTTCCCCTCAGCGGTGCTGTGGAGAAAAAACATGGCGCTGGTGAGTGCTGAGGAAGAAGCCCCGTCCCCTCGACGGCGGACTTCTGTCCCGCTTTCATGTACAATTTTTGGCGGGGGCTCATACATATATACAGTGCCCAACTGTATATATGCAAACTTTTGCCAAAGAGGTCTTTAATTGCTGCCCAGGGCGCCCCCCCCTGCGCCCTGCACCCTTACAGTGACCGGAGTATGTGGGTGTAGTGTGGGAGCAATGGCGCACAGCTGCAGTGCTGTGCGCTACCTCAGTGAAGACTGGAGTCTTCTGCCGCCGTTTTCGAAGTATTCTTGCTTCTTTCACCCGGCTTCTGTCATCCGGCTCTGCGAGGGGGACGGCGGCGCGGCTCCGGGATCGGACGACGAGGGTGAGATCCTGTGTACGAACCCTCTGGAGCTAATGGTGTCCAGTAGCCTAAGAAGCAGGACCTATCTGCAGAGAGTAGGGCTGCTTCTCTCCCCTCAGTCCCACAATGCAGGGAGTCTGTTGCCAGCAGAGCTCCCTGAAAATAAAAAAAACCTAACAAAATACTTTTATAGCAAGCTCAGGAGAGATCACTAAACAGCACCCAGCTCGTCCGGGCACAGATTCAAACTGAGGTCTGGAGGAGGGACATAGAAGGAGGAGCCAGAGCACACCAGAATCTAAAGTCTTTCTTAAAGTGCCCATGTCTCCTGCGGAGCCCATCTATTCCCCATGGTCCTTACGGAGTCCCCAGCATCCACTAGGACGTTAGACAAAAAGTGGTTTGGTTGCTATGGGCAACTCCTTACTCTTTAGACAGCTTGATACGCCTTCCCCTAGGATATGTACAGACGATCTAGCAATTCAAACAGCCACCTATCCTGGATATTTATCAAACTGATATCTGTTTGCACTCCCTTACTAGACATTTCCTCAATCTGGGCTCCCTGTGGAAGCACAGATAGCCGTATGCGACTCGAAATCACATGTACTTGCAAACAATTGGCTCAGGACAATGGGTAGTGTGACACAGCCTCAGCCACCCTATGTGTTAGACTAAACTTAATGCAATCCTTGAAGGCACTTGTGTTCTTATATAATGGTCTATTATATAAAATGTGTTATGTACATGTGTGATGAGACAAAGGCCTTGTAAGAACATCTATGGCCAGAAGATGCCCTTACACCAGGAATGTACTGGTACTACAACTCTTAGCATGGTAGTATTTCCTCTATATTTTAAGAGGGGCGGGGAGGGGGGGGGGGGGGGGGGGGGGGGGGAAGATCAGTGGAAAAGAGGTACATGCCAAAAATTACTTTTGCCCCTTTTCAACTAGATGTCTAGAAATACAATACCAGGGATTTATATTTTGCGGCTGGTGAGAAATAGGCACATGCCACTATGGCAGCAAAATGCCTTTTTTCCACCAAGGTGTAGGTGTGTGTGTGTGTGTGTATGATATATATATATATATATATATATATATATATATATCTCTCCTATATAATAGCCCAGATCTGTGACATTGTGACTCATTTGCTAACGCTGGGCGGAGTCACAACACTGGGCGGAGTTAGTCAAATGAGTCACAGATCTGGCCAAATCTATAGGAGACTAGGAGCAGAAGCAGATAGTATGGGCATGGCACAGGCAGGGGTGCATACCTCCCAGCTTTCTTCAGGAGCTTTCTTCAGGCAGAAAGAGGGACACACATGTGGCGAAAAGAGGGCGTGGCCAACGAAAAGGGGGGGTGGCTTCATGGGAGGGCCCCCATTTTCGTCAGTGAGGGGGCATGCCCAGCGCTCTGAGCTGCTTGCATGGACCCCAGGGGCTGATTATGAGTCTGGGGGGCCCAGGGCACTTGAGACAGGGGAGCCCTATCTCATTGCTGTGCCTGCAACGGGGTTGGGGCGTGGCCTAATCGTGGACGCGAGGCCACGCCCCCTTAAGCAAAGTCCGGTATTTTTTTATTTTTATGGAATTTTGGCCCCTCAGCTAGGGCTAAATCCAGAGGAGGTGGTCGCTCCCCCCTACACACCCGCACAGGCAGAAGAAAGCAGGAAGACTGCTGCCTCCCTGCAACACCACAGACCTGCCAACACGCATCAGTGTGTGCTAACTGTAGCACAATGCTGCCGCTGTTGCTGGCAGGACGGGAGAGCTTCTGAGCTGGGACAGAGCTACTCGAGCCGGGGGGGCACCCTAAAACTGTGGGGCCAACGGTACGTATCCCCTGCCCCCCCCCCTTAATCCGGCTCTGCTGCTGAAACCCCCCCTTAATCCGTACCCCCTGATGCCCCCTCTCCCTCTGTCTCCACTATTCACCGCTGCTCCAGGAGCTTTCCAACTGCCCCCCCCCCAAAAAAAAAATGGGACTGTCCCGCGAAAATCGGGACAGTTGGGAGGTATGGGGATGTGTGAGGGGGTATGCCGTACAGACAGACGGGCACCGGCTCACTGTGTGCTTGACCCCCCACATCAGCATACTCAGCAGGGTCTCTCCGGCGCGGGGGGAGCGTCACTTTCTGGCACACTCCACGCTTCTTAGCTGCAGTTTTGTGGGGCACCTGCCGCTGTGCAGTTTCCATACTGCCTCTGTTATCTCCAGCCCCAGCAACCCCACTGCTAGCTGCAGCGCTGCCACCCGCAGTGAGGTGTGCCCAGCTCCTTCACACATTTTAGCCGGCAGGTAGCGCTGCAGAAGTCCGAGCTGTTTGCAGGCTCCGACTCCCTCCTCCCTCCAGCCGCAGCATCTCCTGGGAGCTAACCAGTCACTCCCAGTCTCCCCTTACCACAATGCCCAGCAGCCGCGAGGTCCGCGCCGCGTGCATGCTATGACCCTCTCCACCCGCAGTATCTGCAGACATAATCCTCCATCCGCGGTCACCCACCCCTCCCCCACCCATGGCACCGCCGCACCTGCCCCTCCACCACCTGCAGCACCTCCGGACCTCCTTCCCCATCCGCCGCACCACCCGTACCTGCCCCTCCCCTACCCACGGCGCCTCCGGACCCCCTACCCCACCCCCGGCACCCCCGCCCCTTCCCATCCCACAGCACCTCCGGAACCCTTCACCCATCCGCAACATCCCTGCACCTGCCCCTCCCCCACCTGCAGAGCCTCCGGACCCCTCCCCCATCTGCAGCCCCCACTCCTCTGCCCCTCCCCCACCCACAGCACATCCTGACCCTTCCCAATCCGCCCCCCCCCCCCCCCCGCAGCATCTACAGACACCCTCCCCCATCCGCAGTCCTCCCCGCACCCGCTACATTCTGTACATCATGCCCTGCAGGTGCTCTTCACGCTGTCGCAAGGGGCTGCGCCTCCTTCACCATTGCACGCCCTTTCATTGTGCAATATTTAACCACTAACAAAGGAATGCAGGTAATACTCCATATAAAAATATTGAACCCCAGAAAGGCATGCAAGGGTTAAGGGGGCGTAGCCCCTTGCGACGGTGTGAAGAGCGCCCGTAGGGCGCGATGAAGGTGTGTGTGTGTGTGTGTGTGTGTGTGTGTGTGTGTGTGTGTGTGTGTGTGTGTGTGTGTGTGTGTGTATGTATGTATGTATGTATGTATGTATGTATGTATATATATATATATATATATATATATATATATATATATATGCACTATTATGGTGAGTCCTTGATAAATTGATATAATGTGTCAGTATTGAGGATGTTAAAGACCCATCTGATGGGGTTCCCATTGACATGGTGGATGGGCTCACTTTTTCTCTCTTCCATCCTAGAGGATGCTGGGGTCCACATTAGTATCATGAGGTATAGACTGGTCCACAAGGAGCCATGGGAACTTTAAGAGGTTAATAGTGTGGCTGGCCCCTCCCTCTATGCCCCTCCTACCAGACCCAGTTTAGAAAATGTGCCCAGATGAGCCGGTCAAAGCTAGGGGAGCTATATCTATATAGGGGAGGGGGCTGTAAATTATCTGTGTAGTCTATTAAGAGTACACAGTCAGCGCCAGGCAGTTCTTCTGTAACTGTCTCTGGGGAGCTGTGTGTGCTGGCTACAAACTGTCTCTCTGATGGTACTTGGGGGGGAAAGTGTGTGTAAAAATTCTCACATAACCATGTCCAGGGACTCTGTCTTATGCTGCAGAGGCGGTGTCTTCTCCAGAGGAATCCATTCCATGTACCCAGGAATGTAATATGTCTCAGACTTCTGAATCTGAGCTACAATGGCTGGCTCCATTAAGGGAATGTTATAGATTTCTACTAGGGTAGCCCATACCGAGAATCAAACTCAGGTTTTAAGTCAATCTATGGAAGTTTGGTCAGGTTCTGATCTCTTTACTTCAAAATCCCCTAGCATATACCCAAAGAAATATGCACTTGCCCAGATTATGCAAGCCGACACAGATACCGAATCCGACACGGCAGACGGTTATGTGCCGAGGGGGGCGGCATCCCTTGTAAAGGGGGTGCAGCTCGTGATTGAGGCCATTAGGGATGTGTTACACACTACGGACACACCACCTCAGCAGGCTGAGGAGGCTTACTTCAGACAGACATTAAGAAAGCCTCGCTAACCTTCCCTGCGTCTAAAGAATTAAATGCATTATTTGAAAAGTCCTGGGAAACCCCAGAGAAAAAAAAAAAATCCAGATCCCAAAGAGGGTTCTGGTTGCTTTTCCCTTCCCTAAGAAAAAAAAAAATGGGAAAACCCACCCACAGTTGACTCATCCGTCTCCAGACTGCCTAAAAATGTGGTTTTACCTGGATCTACCGCATTAAAAGAACCGGCTGATCGTAAGATTGACACTACGCTCAAATCCATATACACTGCTTCAGGAGTGGCGTTAAGGCCCCTATTGCCTGTGCATGGATTTCTAAAGCCATAGTAAAGTGGTCAGGCACATTACTAGAGGACTTAGATGCTATGGATAGAAGGGACATTGAATTGTTTTTACGTAACATACAGGATTCTGCATGTTTCATGGTGGAGTCCATGAAGGACCTCGGCACTCTGAATGCAAGGATATCTTCCATGACTGTCCTAGCACGCAGGGGACTCTGGCTATGCCAATGGTCGGCACACGCGGAATCCAGGAAAAGTCTTGAGAACCTACCCTTCACAGGTCAGGCTCTATTTGGGGAACCGTTGGATGCGTGGATTTCCACGGGAACCGTGGGAAATCAACCTTTCTTCCCTCAGCTGCTACTTCTATGAAGAAACCATTTTCTTCATCAACATCACAGTCCTTTCAGACCGCAAAGCCAAAAAAAGGCCCAGCCTCCTACCACCTTCTTTAGAGGGGGTCGGGCAAAAGCCAAGAAGCCTGCACCTGCAGGTTCCCAGGACCAGAAGCCTGCTTCTGGTTCATCAAAATCCTCAGCATGATGGTGGACCGCAGCGCCTGGAGAACGGGCTGGTGGGTGAGAGATTCAGACATTTCAGCCACGTCCGAGTGTCGTCCAGCCTGGATCCAGGATATTGTGTCCCAGGGGTACAGACTGGAGTTTCAAGAACTCCCGCCTCACCGATTCTTCAAATCAGGCTTGCCAGCTTTACTGACAGAAAGGGCTATCCTACAGGAAGCCATTAAATAAAAAAAAAAAAAAAAAAAAGGGTTCATTGTTACAATTACACCTCATATGCAACACATGGGTTACTATTCAAACCTTTTCGTGGTACCGAAACCGGATGGTTCGGTCAGACAGATTTTGAACTTGAAATCGTTAAACCCTTATCTGGGGGAGTTCAAATTTAAAATGGAGTCTGAGAGCGGTGATCTCAGGTCTGGAGGAGGGAGAGTTTCTGGTATCCCTAGATATCAAGGATGCGTACCTCCAACATTCCAATTTGGCCGCCGCATCAGGCTTCTCAGATTTGTACAGTTAGATAGTCACTATCAGTTCCAGGCACTGCCATTCAGTCTCTCCATGGCACTGAGGGTGTTCACCAAGGTGATGGCAGAGATGATGGTTCTACTCCGCAGACAGGGAGTGAACATAATTCCATATCTGGACGATCTGCTGATAAAGGCATCGTCCAGGGGGAAGTTGATGCAGTCCATTGCCATCATGACTCAGCTGCTCAGGGAACATGGTTGGCTCCTGAACCTTCCAAAGTCACATTTGGAGCAGACAAAGATGGTCTATCCTGGGGATGATCCTCGACACGGAAGTGCAGAGGGTGTTTCTACCAGTGGAGAAAGTGTTAGTGATACAATTAATGGTCGGGCATGTCTTAAAGCCTACCCGGGTATCAGTTCATCAGTGCATTCACTTTCTGGGGAAGATGGTGGCCTCCTACGAGGCTCTACAGTACGGAAGGTTTCATGCTCGGTCCTTCCAACTGGATCTCCTAGACAAGTGGTCGGGATCTCACCTACACCAGAGGATAAGTCTGTCGCCGAACGCAAGGATTTCTCTGGTGGCTGCAAATGTCTCACATTCAGGAGGGCCACAGGTTCGGGGTACAGAACTGGATCCTTCTACCACGGATGCAAGTCTCAGGGGTTGGGGCGCAGTCACTCAAGGGGAAACCTTCCAAGGAAGGTGGTCAAGTCTGGAATCTATTCTTCCAAATCAACATTTCCGGAACTAAGCGCCATATACAACAGTCTTCTCCAAGCGGCACATCTTCTGCAAAAAAAGGTCATTCAAGTACACTGACAATGTGACGACGGTGGACTACATAATCCGATAGGGAGGAACGAAGAGCAGAGCTGCTATGTCAGAGGTAACAAGAATTGTCCCCTGGGCAGAAAAGCACGCAGTGGCGCTGTCAGCAATCTCTTCCTTCCAGGAGTGGACAACTGGGAAGCAGACTTCCTCAGCAGGCACGATCTCCATCCAGGAGAATGGGGCCTCCATCTGGAGGTGTTCACAGAAGTGACCAGTCTTTGGGGCGTGCCTCAAATAGACATGATGGCCTCACGTCTCAAGAAACTTCTGAGGTACTGTTCCAGGTCGAGAAACCCACAAGCAGTGGATGCCCTGGTAACAGTGGGTGTTCAAGTCAGTGTATGTGTTCCCTCTCCACTTCCCCTCATTCCAAGAATTCTAAAACTCATAAAGAGAACAAGGGTTCAGGCAATTCTCATTGCTCCGGACTGGCCAAGGAGAGCCTGGTACGCGGATCTTCTGAACTTACTGCTGGAAGATCAGAGGCCTCTTCCTCTACGAGGATCTTCCGCAAGGGGCCGTTCACTTATCAAGACTTACCGCGGCAACATTTGACGGGATGGAGGTTGAATGCCAGATCTTAGCCCGGTAGGGTATTCAGAGCAAGGTTATTCCTACCCTGATACAGGCTAGGAAAGGAGTAACGTCTAAACATTATTATCGCATATAGAAAAAAAAAAAAAAGTGTCCTGGTGCGAGTCCAAGAAGTTTCCTACGGTGGGGTTTCAACTTGGACGGTTTCTCCTCTTCCTACAAGCAGGTGTGGATATGGGCCTGCGTTTGGGATCTATAAAAAGGTCTAGATTTCAGCTTTATCCATTTTCTTACAGAAACAATTGGCTGCCCTCCCTGAGGTTCAGATTATTTGAAAGGGGTTCTGCACATCCAGCCTCCCTTTGTGGCACCGACGGCACCCTGGGATCTTAACGTGGTGTTGCATTTCCTGCGATCAGATTGGATTGAGACTTTACAGGAGGCTGAGGTCAAGTTTCTCACGTGGAAGGCGGCCACATTGTTGACCTTAGCTTCTGCTGTGTCGGAATTGGGGCTGTGTCCTGTAAAAGCCCCTACTTAATCTTCCATGAAAATAGAGCTGAGCTCAGGACGCGTCATCAGTTCCTTCCAAAAGGTTGTGTCAGCTTTTCATATCAACCAACCTATTGTGGTGCCAGTAGCTACACTCTTCGATTACATCAAAGACCTTGGATGTTGTGAGGGCTTTGAAGCTCTATGTGAAGAGGACTGCTCTTCACAGAAATAAATAAATAAAATATCGGACTGTTTGTCCTTTATGATCCCAAGAAAATTGGGTGTCCTGCTTCTAAGCACACGATTTCTCGCTGGATCAGGTTCACTATTCAGCATGCATATTCTACAGCAGGATTGCCTTGTCCAAAATCTGTTAAGGCCCACTCTACTCGTAAGGTGGGTTTTTCCTGGGCAGCTGCTCTGAGGGTCTCGGCTTTACAACTTTGCCAAGCGGCTACTTGGTCAGAGTCGAACACGTTTGTCAAGTTCTACAAGTTCGATACTTTGGCCTCTGAGGACCTAAAGTTCGGTCAATCAGTTCTGCAGGAGCCTCCGCGCTCTCCCTCCTGTACTGGGAGCTTTGGTACATCCTCATGGTACTAATGTGGACCACCCCAGCATCCTCTAGGACGTAAGAGAAAATAGAATTTTAAATTACCTACCGGTAAATCCTTTTCTCGTAGGCCGTAGAGGATTCTGGGCGCCCACCCAGCACTTCGTTATCCTGCAGTGGTTTCTTGGTTCAGTACGGATTTGTTCTTAGGTACGTACTGCGTTGTTACTTAGTTCAGTAAGGTTATTCAACTTTTGCTGAGTTTTCAAGCTCGTTATCTTGGTTTACCTTGTTTGTGTGAGCTGGTGTTAATCTCAACACTATATGTAAATTCCTTCTCTCGAAGTTGTCCGTCTCCTAGGGCAGTTTCTAGAGTGGGTCTTGTATGAGGGGCATAGAGGGAGGAGTCAGCACACACTCTCAAACTCTTAAAGTGCCAGTGGCTCCTAGTGGACATGTCTATACCCCATAATACTAATGTGGACCCCAGCATCCTCTACGGATACGAAAAAAAGGACTTACCGGTAGGTAATTAAAATCCTATTTTACCCCGGTAAATCTATTTCTCGTAGTCCGTAGAGGATGCTGGGGACTCCGTAAGGACCATGGGGATAGACTGGCTCCGCAGGAGACATGGACACTTGAACAAAGAATTTAGTTCCTGGTGTGTACTGGCTCCTCCCTCTATGCCCCTCCTCCAGACCTCAGTTAGAGAAACTGTGCCCAGAGGAGATAGACAGTACAAGGAAAGGATTTTGTTAATCCAAGGGCAAGATTCATACCAGCCACACCAATCACACCATACAACTTGTGATAACTACCCAGTTAACAGTATGAAAACATCATATCAGTTCAAGACCGATGCAGCTATAACATAACCCTTATTGAAGCAATAACTATATACAAGTATTGCAGAAGAAGTCCGCATTTGGGACGGGCGCCCAGCATCCTCTACGGACTACGAGAAATAGATTTACCGGTAAGTAAAATCTTATTTTCTCTAACGTCCTAGAGGATGCTGGGGACTCAGTAAGGACCATGGGGATTATACCAAAGCTCCCAAACGGGCGGGAGAGTGCAGATGACTCTGCAGCACCGATTGAGCAAACATGAGGTCCTCCTCAGCCAGGGTATCAAACTTGTAGAATTTTGCAAAAGTGTTTGAACCCGACCAAGTAGCAGCTCGACACAGCTGTAGTGCCGAGACCCCCCGGGCAGCCGCCCAAGAAGAGCCCAGAGCCCACCTTCCTGGTGGAATGGGCCTTGACCGATTTTGGTAACGGCAAACAAGCCATAGAATGCGCTTGCTGAATCGTGTTACAAATCCAGCGAGCAATAGTCTGCTTTGAAGCAGGGGCACCAATCTTGTTGGATGCATACAGGACAAACAGCGCTTCAGTTTTCCTGACTCTAGCCGTTCTGGCTACGTAAATTTTCAAAGCCCTGACCACATCAAGTAACTCTGAATCCTCCAAGTCACGTGTAGCCACAGGCACCACAGTAGGTTGGTTCATATGAAAAGATGAAACCACTATTGGCAGAAATTGCGAACGGGTCTGCAATTCTGCTCTATCCATATGGAAAACCAAATAGGGGCTTTTATGTGACAAAGCTGCTAATTCAGACACTCGCCTAGCTGAAGCCAAGGCTAATAACATGAGCACCTTCTACGTGAGATATTTCAACTCCACCGTTTTAAGTGGTTCAAACCAGTGTGACTATAGGAAACTTAACACCACGTTAAGATCCCAAGGTGCCACCGGAGGCACAAAAGGAGGCTGAATATGCAGCACTCCCTTTACAAAAGTCTGAACTTCTGGGAGAGAAGCCAATTCTTTTTGAAAGAAAATGGATAGGGCCGAAATCTGGACCTTAATGGAACCTAATTTAAGGCCCAAATTCACTCCAGCTTGTAGGAAGTGAAGGAAACGACCCAGATGGAATTCTTCCGTAGGAGCATTCTTGGTCTCGCACCAAGAAACATATTTTCGCCATATACGGTGATAATGTTTTGCTGTTACTTCCTTCCGAGCCTTTATCAGCGTAGGGATAACCTCAACCGGAATGCCTTTTTCTGCTAGGATCCGGCGTTCAACCGCCATGCCGTCAAACGCAGCCGTGGTAAGTCTTGGAACAGACAGGGTCCCTGTTGCAACAGGTCCTGTCTTAGAGGAAGAGGCCACGGATCTTCTGTGATCAGTTCCTGCAGATCTGGATACCAGGTCCGTCTTGGTCAATCTGGAACAATGAGGATTGTTCTCACTCCTTTTCTTCTTACTATCCTCAACACCTTTGGTATGAGAGGAAGAGGAGGAAATACCTAGACTGACCAGAACACCCACGGTGTCACTAGGGCGTCTACCGCTACTGCCTGAGGGTCTCTTGACCTGGCGCAATACCTCTAGCTTTTTGTTGAGACGGGGCGCCATCATGTCTATCTGTGGCAGTTCCCACCGACTCACAATCTGTGCGAAGCCTTCTGGGTGAAGTCCCCATACTCCCGGGTGTAGGTCGTGTATGCTAAGGAAGTCTGCTTCCCAGTTGTCCACTCCTGGAATGAACACTGCTGACAGTGTGCTTACATGATTCTCCGCCCAGCGAAGAATTCTGGTGGCTTCCGCCATTGCCACTCTGCTCCTTGTGCTGCATTGGCGGTTTACATGAGCCACTGCAGTGATGTTGTCTGACTGGATCAGAACTGGTCGGTCGCGAAGTAAGGTCTCCGCTTGACGTAGGGCGTTGTATATGGCCCTTAGCTCCAGGATGTTGATGTGAAGACAAGTCTCTTGACTTGACCAAAGACCCTGGAAATTTCTTCCCTGTGGTGACTGCTCCTCAACCTCGGAGGCTTGCGTCCGTGGTCACCAGGATCTAGTCCTGAATGCCGAATCTGCGGCCCTCGAGAAGGTGAGCACTTTGCAGCCACCACAGTAGTTACACCCTGGCCCTGGGGGACAGGGTGATCAACCGATGCATCTGACCTGGACCACTTGTCCAGTAGGTCCCATTGGAAAGTCCTCGTATGGAACCTGCCAAAGGGAATGGCCTCGTATGACACCACCATCTTTCCCAGGACTCGAGTGCAATGATACCTGTTTTGGTTTCAATAGGTTCTTGACTAGAGTCATGAGTTCCTGGGCCTTCTCTATTGGGAGATAAACCCTCTTCTGGTCCGTGTCCAGAATCATGCCCAAGAACGGCAGACGAGTCGTAGGAACCAACTGCGACTTTGGAATATTGAGAATCCAGCCGTGTTGCTGTAACACTTTCAGTGAAAGATACGCTGTTCAGCAACTGCTCTCTTGATCTCGCTTTTATGAGGAGATCGTCCAAGTACAGGATAATTGTGACACCTTGCTTCTACAGGAGCACCATAATTTCTGCCATTACCTTGGTGAAAATCCTCAGGGCCGTTGAAAGACCAAACGGCAACCTCTGAAATTGGTAATGACAATCCTGTACCGCAAATCTTAGGTACGCCTGATGAGGTGGATAAATGGGGACATGGAGGTATGCATCCTTTATGTCCAGTGACACCATAAAATCCCCCCCTTCCAGGCTTGCAATGACCGCTCTTAGCGATTCCATCTTGAACCTTTTCAAGTATAGGTTCAGAGATTTTAAATTCAATATGGGTCTGACCGAACCGTCCGGTTTCAGGACTACAAACATGGTCGAATAATAACCCCTTCCCTGTTGAAGGAGGGGAACCTTGACCACCACCTGCTGAAGATACAATTTTTGTATTGTGTTTAACACTATCTCCCTCTCTTGGGGAGGGGGGGGGGGGGGAAGATTGTAGGGCCAATTTGAAATACCGGCGAAGAGGCACCTCTTCGAATTCCAGCTTGTAACCCCGAGACACAATTTCTATTGCCCAAGGATCCACCTGGAAGTGAACCCACATGTGGCTGAAATTCCGAAGACGTGCACCCACAGGGCCCTGCTCCGCCAGTGGAGCCCCAGCGTCATGCAGTGGATTTTGTAGAGGCCGGTGAGGACTTCGGTTCCTGGGAACTAGCTGCGTTGTGCAGCTTATTTCCTCTGCCCCTACCTCTGGCAAGAAAGGACGCACATCGGACTTTGTTTCTTTGTGAACGAAAGGACTGCATTTGATAATGCGGTGCTCTCTTAGGCTGTGAGGGAACATAAAGCAAAAATTTTTACTTTCCAGCTGTAGCTGTGGAGACCAGGTCAGAGAGACCTTCCCCGAACAATTCCTCACCCCTGTAAGGTAAAACTCTCCATATGCCTTTTTGAGTCGGCATCACCTGTCCATTGCAGAGTCCACAGGACCCTTCTGGCAGAAATCGACATTGCGTTTATTCTAGAACCCAGTAGACTAATGTCTCTGAGCATCTCATACATAGGACAGCGTCTTTTATATGCCCCAGGGTCAATAATACAGTATCCTTATCTAGGGTATCCAATTCCTCAGATAAGGTATCCGTCCATGCCGCTACAGCACTACACACCCAGGCCGACGCAATTGCCGGCCTTAGTAAGGTACCCGAATTTGTATAAATGGACTTCAGGGTAACCTCCTGTTTGCGATCCGCCGCATCCTGGGACAGCAGGGCTACCTTTTTGGATAAGCGTGTTAAAGCTTTGTCCACCTTAGGGGAGGATTCCCATCGTAACCTATCCGTTGGTGGAAAAGGATACGCCATAAGAATCAGTTTGGAAATCTGCCGTTTTTTATCTGGAGATTCCCAAGCTTTCACATAAACTCATTCAGTTCGTGTGAGGGGCAAAATTACTTCAGGCTTCTTTCCCTTTTACATATACACCCTCGTGTCAGGGACAGGGGTTTCCTCTGATGTGCAAAACATCCTTTATTACTATAATCATATATCGAAGGGATTTAGCCAATTTTGGCTGTAACTTTGCATCATCGTAATCGACACTGGAGTCAGAATCCATGTCGGTATCTGTCAACAATTTGGGATAGTGGGCGCTTATGAGACCCTGACGGTCCCTGCGACATAGGGTCAGGCATGGGTTGAGACCCTGACTGCCCCAATGCATCAGCCTTGTCAAATCTTTTATGCAAGGAATTAATATTATCATTTAAAACCTTCCACATATCCATCCAATCAGGTGTCGGCGCCGTCGGTGGAGACACCACATTCATTTGCTCCCGCTCCTCTCCCACACAGCCTTCCTCATCAGACATGTCGACACAAGACAGTTCCTCCACCAGGCCCTTTGGAGAGAGAGAGAGAGAGAGAGAGAGAGAGAGAGAGAGAGAGAGAGAGAGGGAGAGAGAGTATGCCAGCACACACCCCAGCGCTATATCATCCCAGGAATAACAGTAACTTAATGTTAACCAGGTAGCTGCTGTAGGTTATAGTTTTAGCGCCTAATTATGTGCCCCCCCCCTCTCTTTTCAACCCTCTTCTACCGTGTATCAGCAGGGGAGAGCCCGGGGAGCTTCCTCTCAGCGGTGCTGTGGAGAAACAATGGCGCTGGTGAGTGCTGAGGGAGAAGCCCCGCCGCCCGCTTAAACAGTAATTTTGGCGGGGGCTCATAAATATATACAGTGTGTGTGTGTGTGTGTGTGTGTGTGTGTGTGTGTGTGTGTGTGTGTGTGTGTGTGTGTGTGTGTGTGTATATATATATATATATATATATATATATATATATATATATATATATATATATATATATATATATATATATATATGTGTGTGTGTTCTTTTTGCCAATATGAGGTCCCAAATGCTGCCCAGGGCGCCCCCCTGCGCCCTTACAGTGACCGGAGTATGTGAGGTGTGTGGAGCAATGGCGCACAGCTGCAGTGCTGTGCGTTACCTCTAGTGAAGATCATGAAGTCTTCTGCCGCCTGTGAAGTCTTCTTTTCTTCTCATACTCACCCGGCTTCTATCTTCCGGCTCTGCGAGGGGGACGGCGGCGCGGCTCTGGGACGGACGGCGAGGGTGAGATCCTGCGTACCAATCCATCTGGAGCTAATGGTGTCCAGTAGCCTAAGAAGCAGGACCTAGCTTCAGAGAGTAGGGCTGCTTCTCTCCCCTCAGTCCCTCGAAGCAGGGAGTCTGTTGCCAGCAGAGCTCCCTGAAAATAAAAAACCTAACAAAATACTTTCTATCAGTAAACTCAGGAGAGCTCACTGAAAAGCACCCAGCTCATCTGGGCACAGTATCAAACTGAGATCTGGAGGAGGGGCACAGAGGGAGGAGCCAGTGCACACCAGGAACTAAATTTTCTTAAAGTGCCCATGTCTCCTGCGGAGCCAGTCTATCCCCATGGTCCTTACGGAGTCCCCAGCATCCTCTAGGACGTTAGAGAGAATAATACATATACACATATATACACACACTTGCTAATTTGGCAATTTATAGGTAATAAAAGTTCAAACCTAGCTTCTAAGCTAGGAAAGCACTTCTAATTTGAAATCTTCAATAATAGAGTTAATCAGTATATGTATATAGTATTTTATTTGAACATTTTAATAAAGTTAAGCATGAAAATCAATTTAAAATACATTTGGAATGTACGTTTAATGTATTTTTGGTTTTAAGAAAAAGGGTTGGGGCTCTTATTTTGGGCATTCCCCAGGTCTCTATGAACCTCTGAAAGGGTCTGGCAAAACCAGACAAGAAGTTGCACATTTGTGAACTGGTACCCACCCTTCCAAATCTCCATCCAGATCTCTCTAAGGCCTACTTTTCTATATAAGCTTATTCTTAGTCTACTTGTTCCAAGTATCTAGTTCAGATTTAATTGAAGGTAGAAGAAAGGAGCAATTGGCAGTGCAGAGTCCACACATTTGTATATACAGTATTTATAGGAAATTCCCCATATCCTTGATTTTATAACAAGTGTGCTAGTCCCAGGCCACTGTATTACAAGCAGCAAATTTATAACGTACCAGATGTGGTGGCTGGAAGGCTTGCACTTGCTTCTAATGCAGATATGGGGATATCAAGGTTTTCCTGGTTCTCAGTAACTTGCTCAACCAGACTTGAAGAGCTAGATTTCACACCACCTTGGAGGAAGGCAGCTTCATTTAGATTTGCTGCAGATGGAGGAATCCGTGTTGTGGAAGATTTTGCAGACACACTCTCACATTTCATGGAACCAGTTACCTTGCGTGACTCTAGTGCTGTAATAGTTTTCTTTACAGGTAACCCTGAAAAAAGGATTTATGTTAAGAACTTACAGTTGTTAAATCTTCCTGCGAGGTACACTGGGTTCCCCAGGGAACAACATCGGGGATGTAGAGTAGGATCTTGATCCGGGGCACCAACAGGCTAAAGCTTTGACCGTTCAAGATACTCAGCACCGCCTCCTCTATAACCCCACCTCTGTGCACAGGAGCTCAGTTTCATTAAACAGTCCAATGCAGTAGCAGGCAAAAGAGACAACTGTTAGTAGCCACGTACACCACATTCTCACGACAGAAGGTATCAGCGGCTAATGCCATACAAACCCAAAGAAGCCAAGTGCGTCAGGGTGGGCGCCCTGTGGAACCCAGTGTAGCTCGCAGAAAGATTAAACAATGGTAAGTTCTTACCATAAATATCCTTTTCTGCAGCAGGGTACACTGGGTTCCACGGGGAATAACATCGGGGATGTCCTAAAGCAGTTCCTCATGGGAGGCGACGCACTGTAGCGGGCACAAGAACCCGGCATCCAAAGGAGGCAGAAGTATCGAAAGCATAGAAGCTTATGAACATGTTCACTGAGGACCACGTAGCCGCCTTGCACAATTATTCAAAGGTCGCACCACGGCGGGCCACCCAAGAAGGTCCAACAGTAGAATAGGCTATGATGGTAGCAGGAGCTGGAAGGCCAGCCTGTACATAAGCATGTGCAATCACCATTCTAATCCATCCGGCCAAGGTCTGTTTATTAGCAGACCAGGCACATTTGTGAAAGCCAAAAATGTACAAAGAGAATCAGACTTCCGAATGGAAGCTGTCCTCGTCACATAGATACGGAGAGCCTGTACCACGTCCAAAGACCACTCTTTGGATGACAATTCAGGAGAGATAAAGGGTGGAACCACAATCTCTTGGTTAAGGTGGAAAGACGACACCACCTTAGGTAGATAACAAGGGCATGTCCGAAGGACTGCCCGGTCACGGTGAAAAATCAGAAAGGGAGACCTACAGGATAAGGCACTCAAATCCGAAACCCGTCTAGCAGAAGCAATAGCCAGCAGAAACAAAACCTTAAGAGTAAGCCACTTAAGGTCCGCAGACTCAGGAGGTTCAAATGGAGACTCTTGCAAAGCCTCCAAAACCACTGACAAATCCCAAGGAGCCACAGGCAGGATATAGGGAGGTTGAATCCGTAACACACCGTGAGTGAATGTATGAACATCAGGCAAAGTCGCAATTTCTCAGAAACCACACCGACAAGGCAGAAATATTAACCTTGATGGAGGTCAGACGAAGGCCCAAGTCCAGGCCCCGTTGTACGGACAAACTTTTGGCCTTCCTACTAAATGTGTAAGCATCATGAATGTTCGCTGCGCACCAAGAAAAGTAAGAATTCCAGACCCTATGATAAATCCGAGCAGAATCCGGTTTACGGGCCTTTAACATGGTTTGAATGACAGCCTCAGAAAATCCTTTGGCCCCAGAACGGAAGCTTCAAGATCCACGCCGTCAAAGCCAGCCGGTCCAAATCCTGGTATACACAAGGGCCCTGAATGAGGAGGTCTGGGTGTTGTGGAAGTAGAAGAAAAGGACGCTCTATCGAAAGACCCTTTACTGTGGGAATCGATGTCGTCTGGGCCATGCTGGAGCAATCAGAAGCAGGATTCCTCCTTATCACCCTGGGCAGAAGAGACACTGGAGGGAACACTTACAGCAGCCAAAAGTTCCACGGAATTGCCAGTGCGTCCACGAATGCCGCTTGAGAATCCCTTGTCCTTGCTCCGAAGACCGAAACCTTGTGATTGTGTCGACACGCCATCAGGTCTACATCTGGTAGGCCCTACTTGTTCACTAGGAGTTGAAATACTTCTGGATGGAAGCTCCACTCTCCGGCATGTACGTCCAGACGACTAAGGAAGTCCACTAACCAGTTGAGGACCCCCGGAATGAACAACGCTGTAATGCCTGGTAGATAGTGTTCCGCCCACTGAAGAATCCTTGACACTTTCATCATTGCCATGCAGCTTTGAGTGCCGCCTTGATGATTTGTGTACGCCACAGTGGTGGCGTTGTCCAGCTGTACTTGAACAGGCCTGTTCTGTATCAGATACAGGCCAGGTTCACAGCATTGAATACTGCCCGCAAATCCAGAATGTTTATCGGGAGGAGAAACTCCTCCTTGGTCCACCGACCCTGAAGAGTGTGTTGCTCCAACACCGCGCCCCAAACCCTCAAACTGGCATCCATCGTCAGAAGGACCCAGTTGGAGATCCAGAAGGGACGACCCCTGCTCAATCGTTGGTCCTGGAGCCACCAGTTCAGGGACAGACGAACCTCCGGAGACAATGAGATCATTTGAGATCTGATCCGATGCGGCAGGCCATCCCACTTGGCAAGAATTAGCTTCTGCAGAGGATGGGAATGAAATTGAGCGTACTCCACTATGTCGAAAGCCAACACCATGAGGCCTAGTACGTGCATTACTGAGTGAATAGACACTCGCGGACAAGAGAGTGGAAGCATTGAATTCTGTCCTGAAGGTTCAGGACCTTCTCCCGAGGCAAGAACTACCGCTGGTTGTGAGTGTCCAACAATGCCCCCAGGTGCACCATGCTCTGAGCAGGGACCAAGGAGGATTTCTTCCAGTTGATGAGCCACCCGTGGGCTTGCAGAAACTGGACCATCAGATCCAGACGACGGAGGAGAATTTCTGGGGAAGTCGCCAGGATCAGCAAGTCATCCAGATACGGTAGGATCCCGACACCGGAGTAAAGTAGTCATTACTGCCATGACCTTCGAAGAATCGCGGTGCCATGGTCAAACCAAAAGGTAAAGCCCGAAATTGATAATGGAGCTTGCCAATCGCAAACCACAGGTACTGCTGATGCGACATGGCAATAGGAATGTCCAGGGAGACCATATAGTCCCCAGACTCCAAAGTCAGAACAATAGAGCGAAGAGTTTCCATCCAAAACTTGGAGACTCAATTTGTTGAAGGACTCGAGGTTGAGAATGGGCAATGGGGAACCATTCGGTTTCGGGACTAGGAACAGCGGTGGATAGTACCCTCTTGACTGAGCCAGAGGCACCGATACTACTACTCCTGTGTCCAGGAGGGATTTTACCACCAAATGAAGAGTTTTTGCCTTCCCCTGATCTGAAGGGATGTCTGTCATGCAAAATCGATGAGGGGGGACGATTCTTGAAGGATATGGCGTACCCGTGAGTGACTACTTCCCGCACCCAGGCGTCTGAAGTGGTCTTCAACCATTCCTGGGTAAACCTTAGAAGTCGGCCTCCCACCCTGGGATCCCCTAGAGGGAGGCCCGCCCAGTCATGCAGCAGGCTTGTCTGATTTGGAAGCAGACTGAAGGGCAGCCTAGGCACGTTTAGGCTTAGTGATTTTGGAAGTGCGAGCCTGTTTTGGGTGAGCCTGACCCTTTGCTTTACCTGGAGGACAAAAGGAAGTACTCTTAACCTTCGGGACCGAAGGAACAGTACTAGGTAGACACGCAGTCTTAGCAGAGGCTGTCAGCCACAATCTTGTTGAGGTCCTCTCCAAAAAGAATGTCTCCCTTAAAAAGGGAGCACCTCCAGGGTTTTCTTAGAGTCTAGATCCACAGACCAGGACCGTAACCAGAGAATCCAGCAAGCCAAAATGGACGTAGTAGAAACCTTGGCCGCCAGAATACCGGCATCAGAAGCCGCCTCCTTAATGTAATGAGATGCTGTGACAATACACGAGAGGCATTGTCTAGCATTAGCAGTAAAGTTGGACTGCAGCTCTGCTTCCACCTTCTGAGCCCACGCTTCAATAGCTTCTGCAGCCCAAGTAGCTTCAATAAGGGGACGATGCATAGCTCCTGCGAGGGTGTAAATAGCCGTTAAGCAACCCTCCACATGCTTATCTGTCGGTTCTTTCAGAGAGGTGACGGTAGTTACAGGCAGAGCAGTTGACACTACCAGCTGCGCCATTTGTAAATACACTGGCGGTGGCGTTTCTGAATTCTTACTTCGCTCTGCAGCGAGGGGATAGAGAGCCAGCATCTTTTTGTGAGGTGTGAATTTCTTTCCTGGATTTTCCCAGGATTCCCGACGTATGTCTACTAAGTGGTCAGAATGAGGCAAAACTTGTTTAATAACCTTCTGACGTTTAAACCTATTCGGTTTCTTAGAGGTAACAGGTTCTGGGTCATCATCAATTTGAAGAATCAGCCTGAGCCTCCAAATAAGTCAGGTACATCCACCTGCGAAAGATTCCCCATCAGAAACATCCGGGTCAGTGTCTGAGGGGTCAGTATATACGCCATCTTCATCAGACGAAGTGTCTGGAACAAGTAGCCCAAGGTGGGTCATTATGGACCCCTGTTGCTACAGCCCTACTGGGGGGCAGGAAGCCCCCAGAACCTGAACCCTCCACTGCTATGTTTTCCTCCAATGTATCTGTAGCGTCACCACCACACAGTGGGATCAGCCGCAGAACCTTCGCCCCTTGAAGCAGACATATGAAAGCATGAACCACGAGCAACAGTACAATATCAGCAGTATAATACCTAATCAAGAACCCCCCTGTGATAGCACAAACAGAGGATTCAAGAGGTATATAGTGACTGAAAATCACAGAGAATACACAAGTATATCCTGTGAAATACCTATATCAAATAACCCTGACGCACTTAGCCCCCTCAGGGTACAGAATATAGGGATAGCAATCTGAGGGAGATACACGGAATAGAAATCACGCAGCAGCTATATGCACGCACACACAGTCACATGTACAATGCAGAAATTATGACAAGCAATAAAACTGCACTGGACTAGCAATACTAAGTAATACTAAGTGAAGCTACACAGATCAATAAATATATCAATGCACAGAAAAGGCTGGATGTATGTCACAGGGTACTTGTAGTACATAACCCTGAAATAATGCACTGTTTCTTAACTAACATTGTCAACAGACATGTAGAATACTTAAGCGTCATGTAAAACGCACAGCGCTGACATGCAGTGGCTTTACAGAGGAGGCTTTGCCCAAACAGTCCCAGGATCAACTCAGCATGTTAAGATGGCGCCCAAACGCTGACCGGGAGTGAGGGAGAGAGAGATGCAGCTCCAGGGCGGGAACTTTTACTCTAAATGGTGCCCTGGAGCTGGGGTTAAAGGCAGAGCCTTATCCCCTTGCTGGACTTCATCACCTGGTACTGTGGGCCATATGTAAACGGTTTTTAGTAAAACCGACCTGCGCCCCTGCCCTAGTAGTCTAGTGGGGTCAATGTACTACCACAGTGTCCACGACAGCGTGCACGTCTCGCCTCCCACTGGCCGCACCGAATCGCGATTCCAGCAGGTCCCGCCTGGGGGACCCTCTTACCTACTCCGAGTGCGGCCATGCAATCCGAGAGCGGTGGTTGGCGTGTGCCTGATGTAGAGAACCGGAGCCTCCGCTGTAAGTACCCGGCAACCAGGGACACGGGAGTATACAGCGCCGCTGGGGGAGGTGATGGAGCTGCAGCAGGAGATGTCAGAATGACATCTAGCACATATAGTGCCACTGCTGCAGCCCTTGAAGACTTGTTTCTTCACTTTAAAAAGCTCTTTTCAGGGCTGCTGGAGCAGCCCCGTCAGTTAGCTGCCTGCACTGCAGGCACCAACTTACAAACTGAGCTCCTGTGCACGGAGGCAGGATTATAGAGGAGGCAGCGCTGAGCATCTGGGAACAGTCAAATCTTTAGCCTGTTGGTGCCTCAGATTAAGATCCTACTCTACACCCCTGATGTTAATTCCCTGTGGAACCCAGTGTACCCCGCTGCAGAAAAACAGAAATCTATACTCGAGGTCTGTTTCTCTAATGTACAAACAGGCTACCAGGAAGTTTTATACCAAGCTGTCAGAAACACCACAAACATCTACAGAACTCTACATTGAACTCCCAGCTTTATTTCAATTGGCTACTTCTCACATGAAATATTGGATTCCAATTTTGCAGAAACTTTCTGAGAATGTTGTAGCAGGGGTGGGTGTAGAGATGAAAGTCTTGGGTTCTGCGGTCCAGTTCTTACTTCTGTGGAAGACAAGAAAATAAGTATTGATATAAATTCATTTTGATCTAGAAGTCACAATCTCTATATTTACTTACTGTCCTTTGTAGGGACAGCTTTGGGAGTCCTAAAGCGGCTTCCTTTAAACTTGTCTGCCATTATGCTTGCTCCTGCCCCCTCTGTGGCTTGCTTTAAGTTTCCGGGGCCAACTCTTGGCAAACTTTGGCGAGCCAGTGATGGCCGTATAATTCCCCTGCCAGGGATTCCCGTTGGTGCATTTTTAGATAACATTGGCTCCTTTACAGGATTCTGACCTGTGGTATTGAACAGAGCTAAAGACCGTCGTGCAGAAGGAATGCCAGATGTTGGAGGAGGGATTTGTCTGGGTATTAGCCCTGAGGGAGGACGTATACATCTTCCTGTATAGGGTGGGAGCAATGAGCGCCTTGATATTGGTTTATTCTGGCTGTTATTCAATGCCTGTGTTCCCAGAGACATGGGCTGCGTGGTAATCCCCTGTTGCACTGGAACTTTGTTTGTAGAATCCCCTGATACAGCGCCAAGGGACACTTTGGGGTCCTGGGGCACAGAATCTTGGCATGGTTTCTGAAACTGAAAGTTATTATAACCTGGCACAGGCGTGGAGGTGACAAAAGAGTGTGACCCAGCAGAAAAGACACTCACATCTTGGACATTTTCTTCTTCCTGAATCATGGTACAAGATTCTGAGAGCAATGGATAAACATTTGATTCCTTGCAGGCATCTACTTCATTCTGTAAGGAAGCTAACACTACAACACTTTTATAGCATTTTTCTTCAACTGTATTTAACAATGCTCCTTCTGTAATATTGGGTTTGCTCTGAGTGCCAAGTAGTGTGCCATTATCAGTTGCCCCACAAGCCATATACATTTCCAGAGTTTGGTCTTCTCCAGACTCTGGCATCTGTGTCACATTTGATTTGAGTTTTAAACTGTTTTGTGGGTGGAGGATAGACGGGCTATCAACATTCTCTTCGGTATTCATTATGACCTCATTGAGTATTGAAGGAGTAGCCTGTGTTCCGTTAGCTGAAGCTTCAGAAGCAACCTGAAGGTCATCTGCTTTGTTGACTGTAATGAATTCATCCACCAATGCAGTAACTGCTGTATTACTGGCAGTCAACTGCGGCACCACTCCCATTATTTGTAAGTGATGGGCTGTAGGGTTCTCTTCATGTAATGATACAATGTCCTGTGTGGTGTTGGTAGAGGATTGTGGCCTTAACTCAGTAACTTGTGTTGTATTAGCTGTAGTGAAATCTTCATGTACTGATGGAATGTCCTGTGTGGTGTCAGCTGTAACGACCTCATGTAGCCATGCAGTAACTTCTGTATTACTGGCAGACAACCGTGGCACTATGTCCATTATTCCCATGCCAGGACCTGTAGGTATCTCCTTGTGTATTGATACAATGTCCCGTGTGGTGTTAGCAGATGATTCTATTTCAATAACATGTGTTGTTTTAGAAGAAGCAACTTCATGCATTGATGAAATGTCCTGTGTGGGGTTGGTAGATGATTGCGGTCCTACTTCAATCACCTGCGTTGAATTGGTTGCAGTGACCTCCTCATGCATTGATGTAATGTCCTGTGTGGTATTCTGTTGTCCTACTTCAATTACCTGTGTTATATTGACTGTATCAACTTCCTCATGTATTGATGAAACTTCATATGTGATGTTGGGAGAGGTTTGTGACACCAAATCAATCACCCGAGTGGTATCTGCTATATTGATCTCCTCATGCAGGGATGAAAGGTCCTGTGTGATGTTTGAAGTTTGTGGCACAGATTCATTTTCATGAGTAGCATTTACTGTAGTGAATTCCTTATGCATTGATGTGGTGTCCAGTGTAAGGTGGATAGGAGTTTTCTGTGTAATATTTGAACACCGTTTACTCACACTTCTGTCATTTAACGGCATAGAACTGTCTACGGTGATCTCCTCATGCACCAATGCTATATTCTGTGTTGTATTGGCCAAGTCTTTGGGTGAGAGCTCCATCACTTTGCTATTCAGAGTAACAAAATTATCCCGCATTAATACAACTGGTTCAGTTATGTGGTCACTGATACGGTGCTCCACCTTCATTACTTGGGTAGTGCCAACCAGAGTGATCCCTTCAGAATGGAATTTTGGACTTTGCTTGGTGTTAATTGAACCATTATTGTTACTGGCACAGTCACTTATAGACTCAAGGTCACATGTCTTTTTGTTATTAACCGTTTGGAGTATTTCAGGTATGAAATGGTCCGTCACTCTTACTAAATGCCCCATCATCTCAGTTTGGCATGTAGAATTTGGTGCACTTTCATTCTTAACAAGCTGTTCAGTCTTCTGTCTTTTCTTACTACAGCTCCCATTCAGTCCACCACTTAAATAAAAAATCCCTTCAATACCAGAGTTACTCAAAGATTGACTTTTGTTGCATTCAGGTACATTTAAATCATTAAATTGAAGGTCCATCCTTTCCAGATCCAGCAAGCTTTCCCCAAATAATGATATCCCCTCCATTACAGGACTGTTGTCCAGTGAATGCATCATACTGGCCACTTCACAGGCCAGCATTGATTTCATTGGTGTGCAATCATAGGGAGGAGGTTCTGCATCAATGGTAGACACATCCAACTCATGCGCTTTCCGCTTGGCTGGACTTTTCACAACGGTCCCTATGCAGTTAACTATTTCTTCACACTCCGCAGCAAAAAAACTTCTGTATATGGGAGTCTGTGCAGGACTTTCCGGTGACAGGACATAGGAATTCTTGTGAATGATATCCCTACTGGATATATTGTCTTTACCTGTCCTTTCCTCTGAAGTATAGGACTCAATATCCAACTCCATGACAGGAGTAAGTTTCTTCTTGACTTGTTTTGATGCCATTGGAGTGCTGAAAAATTTGTTACTATTGTCAGCTGTGAGCTCAGCAGACACCGGCTCCTCATTTTCATTATAAATTGTAGGGTCTGCAAAATAAGGCATCAACATCCCTGAAGTGCTTAACCGTTTTGATGCCAAATTTTTTTCAGGAAATGATAATCTCATCTCACGTGGCAAAGGTGGCACACTTTCTTGAGCTGTAACTGTCGGGACAATTCCATAGTCATTCTTTGATTCTCCCCGACGAGAGCTTTCTGCTTTACAGAAAGTACTTTTTTTTAACTCTTTACTTTGGAGGGCCACAGTGCCAGTATCCAAGCTATTTGTGATGTCAGAGCATATATTCATTATGTTTTGCCCACCATCATAACCTGCCAAGCAATAGTCTACTCCTTTTTGCAGAATGCCTTTTCTAAATTTGGATTTTTGTGGTAGAGAAGACATGCATTCTGGGTCACTCATTCTTCTTTTGCTTGAAGCCAAGGAGGGTTGCGATCCAGCACTCAAATCTGGGTCATTCTTTATGTCCTTCAGCACCATACGCCGCAGCTGATGCACAGGATCCTTTGTGCCAACTGGCATCAAAGTTGCTTTTCGTGTAGGTCCCTCCAGGTTGGAATACCAACGTCACTTGTTCATAAGGAGAGTGGTTAAAGTTTCTAATTTCAGATTTCTTGTAAAACCTGAAAAATGAAAGTATATGAATGATAAAGTTGTTTAGAGAGATAAATTGGTGCACATGCCACATCAGTCATAGCAACATGTACACTCAGATATGTGTCATGACCAGCTTAAGGATCTAATGGCATTTACACAAGACAATGCTAAGAGGGTTTAGTTTGTAATGGAGTCTGGTTTCTAGCTCATTTCTGTCTTCAGTTAGGTCATGAAACGTATTGTTTTAATAATGTTTTCTTACATTTACACTGCTATAAAAGGAGTTCTGCCAACCCTCTTAAATACAGACCCTGCCTTCAGATATCCTATTGTCCAATATTGTGGTGTGTACAATGATAAAACAAAAATACCAATCCTTAGGCTAAGGTACAGGTGAAACTCAAAAATAGAATATCGTGCATAAATTCATTTATTTCAGTAATTCAACTCAAAGGTGAAACCAGTATATATTATATAGACCCATTACATGCAAAGTGAGATATTTAAAGCCTTCATTTGTTATAATTTTGAGTATTGCGGCTTATAGCTTAAGATGACCCCAAATAAAAAATCTCTGAAAAATAAGAATTTACTTACCGATAATTCTATTTCTCATAGTCCGTAGTGGATGCTGGGAACTCCGTAAGGACCATGGGGAATAGCGGCTCCGCAGGAGACTGGGCACAAAAAGTAAAAGCTTTAGACTAGCTGGTGTGCACTGGCTCCTCCCCCTATGACCCTCCTCCAAGCCTCAGTTAAGATACTGTGCCCGGACGAGCGTACATAATAAGGAAGGATCTTGAATCCCGGGTAAGACTCATACCAGCCACACCAATCACACCGTACAACTCGTGATCTGAACCCAGTTAACAGTATGATAACCGTAGGAGCCTCTGAAAAGATGTCTTCCAACAATAAACAACCCGATTTGTTTGTAACAATAACTATATACAAGTATTGCAGACAATCCGCACTTGGGATGGGCGCCCAGCATCCACTACGGACTATGAGAAATAGAATTATCGGTAAGTAAATTCTTATTTTCTCTGACGTCCTAGTGGATGCTGGGAACTCCGTAAGGACCATGGGGATTATACCAAAGCTCCCAAACGGGCGGGAGAGTGCGGATGACTCTGCAGCACCGAATGAGAGAACTCCAGGTCCTCCTCAGCCAGGGTATCAAATTTGTAGAATTTAGCAAACGTGTTTGCCCCTGACCAAGTAGCTGCTCGGCAAAGTTGTAAAGCAGAGACCCCTCGGGCAGCCGCCCAAGATGAGCCCACCTTCCTTGTGGAATGGGCTTTTACAGATTTTGGCTGTGGCAGGCCTGCCACAGAATGTGCAAGTTGAATTGTACTACAAATCCAACGAGCAATCGTCTGCTTAGAAGCAGGAGCACCCAGCTTGTTGGGTGCATACAGTATAAACAGCGAGTCAGATTTTCTGACTCCAGCCGTCCTGGAAACATATTTTCAGGGCCCTGACTACGTCCAGCAACTTGGAGTCCTCCAAGTCCCTAGTAGCCACAGGTACCACAATAGGTTGATTCATGTGAAACGCTGAAACCACCTTAGGGAGAAATTGAGGACGAGTCCTCAATTCCGCCCTATCCGAATGAAATATCAGGTAAGGGCTTTTATAGGATAAAGCCGCCAATTCTGATACGTGCCTGGCTGAAGCCAGGGCCAACAGCATTACCACTTTCCATGTGAGATATTTCAAATCCACTGTGGCAAGTGGTTCAAACCAATGTGATTTTAGGAACCCTAAAACTACATTGAGATCCCAAGGTGCCACTGGAGGCACAAAAGGAGGCTGTATATGCAGTACCCCTTTGACAAACGTCTGAACTTCAGGCACTGAAGCCAGTTCTTTCTGGAAGAAGATCGACAGGGCCGAAATTTGAACCTTAATGGATCCTAATTTTAGGCCCATAGACAATCCTGCTTGCAGGAAATGTAGGAAACGACCCAGTTGAAATTCCTCCGTAGGGGCCTTCTTGGCCTCACACCACGCAACATATTTTCGCCAAATGCGATGATAATGTTTTGCAGTTACATCCTTCCTGGCCTTGATCAGGGTAGGGATGACTTCATCTGGAATGCCTTTTTCCTTCAGGATCCGGCGTTCAACCGCCATGCCGTCAAACGCAGCCGCGGTAAGTCTTGGAACAGACAAGGTCCCTGCTGGAGCAGGTCCTTCCTTAGAGGTAGAGGCCACGGGTCCTCCGTGAGCATCTCTTGCAGCTCTGGGTACCAAGTTCTTCTTGGCCAATCCGGAGCCACGAGTATCGTTCTTACTCCTCTCCTTCTTATGATTCTCGGTACTTTTGGTATGAGAGGAAGAGGAGGGAACACATATACCGACTGGAACACCCACGGAGTTACCAGAGCGTCCACCGCTATTGCCTGAGGGTCCCTTGACCTGGCGCAATATCTGTCCAATTTCTTGTTGAGACGGGACGCCATCATGTCCACCTTTGGTTTTTCCCAACGGTTTACAATCACTTGGAAGACTTCTGGATGAAGTCCCCACTCCCCCGGGAGAAGGTCGTGTCTGCTGAGGAAGTCTGCTTCCCAGTTGTCCACTCCCGGAATGAACACTGCTGACAGTGCTATCAAATGATTTTCCGCCCAGCGGAGAATCCTTGCAGCTTCGGCCATTGCCCTCCTGCTTCTTGTGCCGCCCTGTCTGTTTACGTGGGCGACAGCCGTGATGTTGTCCGACTGGATCAATACCGGTTGACCCTGAAGCAGAGGCCTTGCTTGACTTAGGGCATTGTAAATGGCCCTTAGCTCTAGGATATTTATGTGAAGAGACGTTTCCATGCTTGATCACAAGCCCTGGAAATTTCTTCCCTGTGTGACTGCTCCCCAGCCTCTCAGGCTGGCATCCGTGGTTACCAGCATCCAATCCTGAATGCCGAATCTGCGGCCCTCTAGAAGATGAGCCTTCTGTAACCACCACAGGAGAGATACCCTTGTCCTTGGAGATAGGGTTATCCGCTGATGCATCTGAAGATGCGATCCGGACCATTTGTCCAGCAGATCCCACTGAAAAGTTCTTGCATGGAATCTTCCGAATGGAATCGCTTCGTAAGAAGCCACCATTTTTCCCAAGACTCTCGTGCACTGATGCACTGACACTTGTCCTGGTTTTAGGAGGTTCCTGACTAGCTCGGATAACTCCCTGGCCTTCTCCTCCGGTAGAAACACTTTTCTGGACTGTGTCCAGAATCATCCCTAGGAACAGTAGACGTGTTGTTGGAATCAGCTGTGATTTTGGGATATTTAGAATCCACCCGTGCTGACGTAGCACTACCTGAGATAGTGCTACTCCGACCTCTAACTGTTCCCTGGACCTTGCCCTTATCAGGAGATCGCCCAAGTAAGGGATAATTAATACGCCTTTTCTTCGAAGAAGAATCATTTCGGCCATTACCTTGGTAAAGACCCGTGGTGCCGTGGACAATCCAAACGGCAGCGTCTGAAACTGATAATGACAGTTTTGTATCACAAACCTGAGGTACCCTTGGTGAGAAGGGTAGATTGGGACATGGAGATAAGCATCCTTGATGTCTAGAGATACCATATAGTCCCCTTCTTCCAGGTTCGCTATCACTGCTCTGAGTGACTCCATCTGGAATTTGAACCTTTTTATGTAAGTGTTCAAAGATTTTAGATTTAAAATTGGTCTCACCGAGCTGTCCGGCTTCGGTACCACAAACAGCGTGGAATAATACCCCTTTCCCTGTTGTAGGAGGGGTACCTTGATTATCACCTGCTGGGAATACAGCTTGTGAATAGCTTCCAATACTGCCTCCCTGTCGGAGGGAGACGTTGGTAGAGCAGACTTCAGGAACCGGCGAGGGGGAGACGTCTCGAATTCCAATTTGTACCCCTGTGATACTACCTGCAGGATCCAGGGGTCCACTTGCGAGTGAGCCCACTGCGCGCTGAAATTCTTGAGACGGCCCCCCACCGTGCCCGAGTCTGCTTGCAGAGCCCCAGCGTCATGCTGAGGACTTGGCAGAAGCGGGGGAGGGCTTCTGCTCCTGGGAAGAGGCTGCATGGCGGGAAAGGGTATAGTGCCAATAATTTATTAGAAATCAGCAGTTTATCGGGGGAAACCCACGCTTTATCACACACCTCATTTAATTCATCTGACTCAGGAAAAACCACTGGTAGTTTTTTCACACCCCACATAATACCCTTTTTTGTGGTACTTGTAGTGTCAGAAATGTTCAATGCCTCCTTCATTGCCGTGATCATGTAACGTGTGGCCCTACTGGACATTACGTTTGTCTCGTCACCGTCAACACTGGATTTAGTATCCGTGTCAGGGTCTGTGTCGACCATCTGAGGTAACGGGCGTTTTAGCGCCCCTGACGGTGTCTGAGACGCCTGAACAGGCACTAATTGATTTGTCGGCTGTCTCATGTCAGTTTTTTGCAAAGTGCTGACATTGTCACGTAATTCTTTAATTACTACCATCCAGTCAGGTGTCGACTCCCTAGGGGGTGACATCACTAACACAGGCAATTGCTCTGCTTCCACATCATTTTCCTCCTCATACATGTCGACACAATCGTACCGACACCCAGCACACACACAGGGAATGCTCTGATAGAGGACAGGACCCCACTAGCCCTTTGGGGAGACAGAGGGAGAGTTTGCCAGCACACACCAGAGCGCTATATATATATATATATATATATATATATATATATATATATATATATATACATACACAGGGATAACCTTCTATAACAGGGAGTAACACTTATATCTGCTGTATTTATATATTAGCTGCCAATAGTGCCCCCCTCTCTGTTTTACCCTGTTTCTGTAGTGCAGGACTGCAGGGGAGAGTCAGGGAGCCGTCCTTCCAGCGGAGCTGTGAAAGAAAATGGCGCTTGTGTGCTGAGGAGAAAGGCTCCGCCCCCTTCACGGCGGCCTTTTCTCCCGCTTTTTTCAGGAAACTGGCAGGGGATAAATGCATCCATATAGCCCAGGAGCTATATGTGATGCATTTTTTTTAACCATATAAGGTTTTTATATCGTTTTTATTGCGTCTCAGGGCGCTCCCCCCCAGTGCCCTGCACCCTCAGTGACCGGAGTGTGAAGTGTGCTGAGAGCAATGGCGCACAGCTGCAGTGCTGTGCGCTACCTTATTTGAAGACAGGAACGTCTTCTGCCGCCGCTTTCTCCGGACCTCTTCGCTCTTCTGGCTCTGTAAGGGGGCCGGCGGCGCGGCTCCGGGACCCATCCAGGCTGAACCTGTGATCGTCCCTCTGGAGCTAATGTCCAGTAGCCAAGAAGCCCAATCCACTCTGCAGTCAGGTGAGTTCGCTTCTTCTCCCCTTAGTCCCACGATGCAGTGAGCCTGTTGCCAGCAGGACTCACTGAAAATAAAAAACCTATTTAAACTTTTACTTCTAAGCAGCTCAGGAGAGCCACCTAGCTTGCACCCTTCTCGTTCGGGCACAAAAATCTAACTGAGGCTTGGAGGAGGGTCATAGGGGGAGGAGCCAGTGCACACCAGCTAGTCTAAAGCTTTTACTTTTTGTGCCCAGTCTCCTGCGGAGCCGCTATTCCCCATGGTCCTTACGGAGTTCCCAGCATCCACTAGGACGTCAGAGAAATTAGAATTAAAAAAAAAAAAAAAAAAAAAAAGAAGATGTTAAATACAGAAATGTCAGCACTCTGAAAAGTATAATCATGCATATGTACTCAGTACTTGGTTTGGGCCCCTTTTGCATTAATTAATGCCTCAATGCCTTGTGCTGTGGATTCTATCAGCCTGTGGCACTGCTGAGGTGTTATGGAAGACCAGGATGCTTTAATAGCAGCCTTCAGCTTTTCTGCATTGTCATTACTGAAATAAGTGAACTTTTGCACGATATTCTAATTTTCTGAGTTTCACCTGTATGTGAACTATTATTCTTTGCTGTACACGTAATACGGATTTCAAACAGCAGATGGTGCTTAGGTAAAACTGCACTACGCATGCTTGCCTTCTGTATGGCAATGTTATATTTAATAAAGTGGCAAACGTAGTAGTACCCACACCTATTAGTCTCGTTGTTATAGAACAAATAATCCCAGCATACCTAGCACAGGTACTGGTAAAGGATTTCAGGAATTGGCTTCACTGACTATTTTCAGAATTATATTTCTACAGTGCATATACAGTTCCCACAGTCAATAAAAAACAAGGTTATTAGATTTGCGTTTAAAAAGGTATGACATATGTGGAGCCAGAAACTTTCAAATGCTCAAGCATATTACATGAAGCAGCTGTACATAGGTCACCCAGCAGATGTGCTATGTAATAAGATTTTACTTACCGATAAATCTATTTCTCGTAGTCCGTAGTGGATGCTGGGACTCCGTAAGGACCATGGGGATATAGCAGCTCCGCAGGAGACAGGGCACAAAATAAAAGCTTAAGGATCAGGTGGTGTGCACTGGCTCCTCCCCCTATGACCCTCCTCCAAGCCTCAGTTAGGATACTGTGCCCGGACGAGCGTACATAATAAGGAAGGATATTGAATCCCGGGTAAGACTCATACCAGCCACACCGTACAACTTGTGATCTGAACCCAGTTAACAGTATGATAAACGCAAAGGAGCCTCTGAAAAGATGGCTCACAACAATAATAACCCGAATTTTTGTAACAATAACTATATACAAGTATTGCAGACAATCCGCACTAGGGATGGGCGCCCAGCATCCACTACGGACTACGAGAAATAGATTTATCGGTAAGTAAAATCTTATTTTCTCTGACGTCCTAGTGGATGCTGGGACTCCGTAAGGACCATGGGGATTATACCAAAGCTCCCAAACGGGCGGGAGAGTGCGGATGACTCTGCAGCACCGAATGAGAGAACTCCAGGTCCTCCTCAGCCAGGGTATCAAATTTGTAGAATTTAGCAAACGTGTTTGCCCCTGACCAAGTAGCTGCTCGGCAAAGTTGTAAAGCCGAGACCCCTCGGGCAGCCGCCCAAGATGAGCCCACCTTCCTTGTGGAATGGGCTTTTACTGATTTTGGCTGTGGCAATCCTGCCACAGAATGTGCAAGCTGAATTGTACTACAAATCCAACGAGCAATCGTCTGCTTAGAAGCAGGAGCACCCAGCTTGTTGGGTGCATACAGGATAAACAGCGAGTCAGATTTTCTGACTCCAGCCGTCCTGGAAACATATTTTCAAGGCCCTGACAACGTCAAGCAACTTAGAGTCCTCTAAGTCCCTGGTAGCCGCAGGTACCACAATAGGTTGGTTCATGTGAAATGCAGAAACCACCTTAGGTAGAAATTGAGGACGAGTCCTCAATTCCGCCCTGTCAGAATGAAATATCAAGTAAGGGCTTTTATATGATAAAGCCGCCAATTCTGACACACGCCTGGCTGAAGCCAAGGCTAACAGCATCGACACCTTCCATGTGAGATATTTTAAGTCCACAGTGGAAAGTGGTTCAAACCAATGTGACTTTAGAAAACTCAACACCACATTGAGATCCCAAGGTGCCACTGGAGGCACAAAAGGAGGCTGTATGTGCAGCACCCCTTTTACAAATGTCTGAACTTCAGGTACTGAAGCCAGTTCTTTCTGGAAGAAAATCGACAGGGCCGAAATTTGAACCTTAATGGACCCTAATTTTAAGCCCATAGACAGTCCTGTTTGCAGGAAATGAAGGAAACGACCCAGTTGAAATTCCTCTGTAGGGGCCTTCTTGGCCTCACACCACGCAACATATTTACGCCAAATGCGGTGATAATGTTTTGCGGTTACGTCCTTCCTGGCTTTGACCAGAGTAGGGATGACTTCTTCTGGAATGCCTTTTTCCCTCAGGATCCGGCGTTCAACCGCCATGCCGTCAAACGCAGCCGCGGTAAGTCTTGGAACAGACAAGGCCCCTGCAGTAGCAGGTCCTTTCTTAGAGGTAGAGGCCACGGTTCGTCCGTGAGCATCTCTTGAAGTTCCGGGTACCAAGTCCGTCTTGGCCAATCCGGAACCACGAGTATAGTTCTTACTCCTCTCCTTCTTATGATTCTCAGTACTTTTGGTATGAGAGGCAGAGGAGGGAACACATACACTGACTGGTACACCCACGGCGTTACCAGAGCGTCCACTGCTATTTGCCTGAGGGTCCCTTGACCTGGCGCAATATCTGTCCAGTTTTTTGTTTAGACGTGACGCCATCATGTCCACCTTTGGTTTTTCCCAACGGTTTACAATCAGGTGGAAGACTTCTGGGTGAAGTCCCCACTCTCCCGGGTGAAGGTCGTGTCTGCTGAGGAAGTCTGCTTCCCAGTTGTCCACTCCCGGAATGAATACTGCTGACAGTGCTATCACATGATTTTCCGCCCAGCGAAGAATCCTTGCAGCTTCTGCCATTGCCCTCCTGCTTCTCGTGCCGCCCTGTCTGTTTACGTGGGCGACTGACGTGATGTTGTCCGATTGGATCAACACCGCCTGACCCTGAAGCAGAGGTTTTGCTTGACTTAGGGCATTGTAAATGGCCCTTAGTTCCAGAATGTTTATATGAAGAGACGTTTCCAAGCTTGACCACAGGCCCTGGAAATTCCTTCCCTGTGTGACTGCTCCCCAGCCTCTCAGGCTGGCATCCGTGGTTACCAGGATCCAATCCTGAATGCCAAATCTGCGGCCCTCTAGTAGATGAGCACTCTGCAGCCACCACAGGAGAGACACCCTTGTCCTTGGCGACAGGGTTATCCGCTGATGCATCTGCAGATGCGATCCGGACCATTTGTCCAGTAGATCCCACTGAAATGTTCTTGCATGGAATCTTCCGAATGGAATCGCTTCGTAAGAAGCCACCATTTTCCCCAGGACCCTCGTGCACTGATGCACTGAGACCTGTCCTGGTTTTAGGAGGTTCCTGACTAGCTCGGATAACTCCCTGGCCTTCTCCTCCGGGAGAAACACCTTCTTCTGGACTGTCCAGAATCATTCCTAGGAACAGTAGACGTGTCGTTGGAATCAGCTGCGATTTTGGAATATTTAGAATCCACCCGTGCTGACGTAACACTACCTGAGATAGTGCTACTCCGACTTCTAACTGTTCCCTGGATCTTGCCCTTATCAGGAGATCGTCCAAGTAAGGGATAATTGAAATGCCTTTTCTTCGTAGAAGAATCATTTCGGCCATTACCTTGGTAAAGACCCGAGGTGCCGTGGACAATCCAAACGGCAGCGTCTGAAACTGATAATGACAGTTTTGTACTACAAACCTGAGGTACCCTTGGTGAGAAGGGTATATCGGGACGTGGAGATAAGCATCTTTGATGTCCAGAGACACCATATAGTCCCCTTCTTCCAGGTTCGCTATCACTGCTCTGAGTGACTCCATCTTGAATTTGAACCTTTTTATGTAAGTGTTCAAGGATTTCAGATTTAAAATTGGTCTCACCGAGCCGTCCGGCTTCGGTACCACAAACAGCGTGGAATAATACCCCTTTCCTTGTTGCAGGAGGGGTACCTTGATTATCACCTGCTGGGAATACAGCTTGTGAATGGCTTCTAGAACTGCCTCCCTGTCGGAGGGAGACTTTAGTAAAGCAGACTTCAGGAAACGATGAGGGGGAAACGCCTCGAATTCCAGTTTGTACCCCTGCGATACTACCTGTAGAATCCAGGGATCCACTTGCGAGTGAGCCCACTGCGCGTTGAAATTTTTGAGACGGGCCCCCACCATATCCGAGTCTGCTTGTAAAGCCCCAGCGTCATGCTGAAGACTTGGCAGAAGCAGGGGAGGGCTTCTGCTCTTGGGAAGCGGCTGCATGGTGCAGTCTTTTTCCTCTTCCTCTGCCCCGGGGCAGAAAGGAGTGGCCTTTTGCTCGCTTGTACTTATGGGAACGAAAGGACTGAGATTGAAAAGACGGTGTCTTTTTCTGCTGATGTGGAGTGACCTGGGGTAAAAAGGTGGATTTTCCAGCCGTTGCCGTGGCCACCAGGTCCGATAGACCAGCCCCAAATAACTCCTCCCCTTTATACGGCAATACTTCCATGTGCGTTTGGAATCCGCATCCCCTGACCACTGTCGCGTCCACAACGCTCTTCTGGCAGAGATGGACATAGCACTTACTCTTGATGCCAGGGTGCAAATATCCCTCTGTGCATCACGCATATATAATAATGCATCCTTTAAATGTTCTATAGTTAACAAAATATTGTCCCTATCCAGGGTATCAATATTCTCAGTCAGGGAATCCGACCATGCGACTCCAGCACTGCACATCCAGGCTGAGGCGATTGCTGGTCGCAGTATAACACCAGTATGTGTGTATATACTTTTTAGGATATTTTCCAGCCTTCTATCAGCTGGTTCTTTGAGGGTAGCCGTATCAGGAGACGGTAACGCTACTTGTTTAGATAAACGTGTGAGCGCCTTATCTACCCTAGGGGGTGTTTCCCAACGCGCCCTAACCTCTGGCGGGAAAGGATATAATGCTAATAATTTTTTAGAAATTAGCGGTTTTGGTGGCTTCGACGGACATGGAGTAGCACACAGACTGTGTGTCTCTCCAGCTATTAAACTCCTGCACCAATATCCTGTGTCCCCCCCTGGGCCTGCAATCCACCCCAATATCAGCATTATAGTGTAGGGGTACCCCTGGCCCGCTTGGAGACTTGCCAGCAAACTACCCTCTGAATTAGAGTGACTGCGGTGTGCGGGGGGCCCCGGGCCTGCTACTACACGTGGGTAGCTGACATCCTGCTGCCCGCACAGAGACCTGCACCCGCCTCCCGTCTTCCCTACTGAGACCTGCTGTCACCTCCACCGGGCTCCCGTCCTGGGCACTGATTGCCGGGTCCGCGGCTTCCTGCTGCCGCCACAGAGACCTGCATCCGGCTCCCGTCATCCCGCACCGAGACCTGCTCCCGTCCTCGCCGGGTCCGCGGCTTCCCCTCTGTGGCGCCTCTCCTGCTGTGCTCCGGCGGGCGAACTCTCCCCCGGCCGCTGCAGCACCACGTGACCCGCCGCCGCTCTCTCTCCCTGCTCGCTCCGGCGGCCCCGGCTTGTGCCCTCCGGCTCCTGCACTGTGCTCTGCCGCTGGGGAGGAGGTACACGGCACGGCTGAATTTATAAGTGCCTGTGCCCTCCCCATAATACTAATACTGATGCCTAGTTGAGCTTTGCTCCATCAGGATAGGGAGCAGTGCAGTTAACCCCTGCAGATCCTGTAACACCCTGTAACACGCTGGTCAACCCCAGCCTCCCAGCACACACTTCCCTTCAATTTATTGTGCCTCATATGCTGAGAGGGAAGGAAAGATTTCTATATATCCTCCCGCAAATATTTATTCTGTGCTAACTGAGGCTCCCGGTATTATACACGGTCACTGAACAGTTCTGGTATACTATACTTACCCGTAAGCAGCGACTGGATAATTCTGATATACTACATTCAGTTATTCCTTGGCCGTCCCTGGACAGTTCTTGATATACTATTTCATATATTCTTGCCTCCTGCTGCCCGATCGGCCATAATGGTCAAGCCGCATCAGTCTGCCGCGGCCGCGGCGAAGTTGGAAAAGTATGTCAGAAATCCGCCGACGCGGTCCCAACAGGGTGGGGAGGTGCAGTCGACCTCAGCGCCGCCCTCCCCGTCGGCTGGCTCCTCATCTGCGGATGCCGCCGATGCTGCTCTGCAGAGGGTGCTGGATGCGGTCACGGCCAGTGAAGCCCGCTTGGCCGACAGGATCGGTCAGGTCCAGTCGGATTTATCCATTATACACCAGGACCTTCGGCGGGTGCGAGAGAGGGTTGGTGAGGTTGAGACGCGCACCTCCACGCTGGAAGACACTGTTACGCCTCTCGGTAGACGCACTTCTGCTCTGGAGTCCCAGATGATGGATGTACATAGAAAGATGACGGATATGGAGGGGAGATTGCGGCGAAACAATGTCCGTTTCGTCGGACTCCCGGAGAAAGAAGAGGGTGCTTCCCCTGAAAAATTTCTTGAACGCTGGCTGTTGGATGTATTTGGAGCGGAGGAGTTCACTTCACATTTCGCAGTGGAACGCGCCCATAGGGTCCCGATGCGCCCATTACCTCCAGGGGCACCTCCCCGTACATTTATTGCCAAGCTCCTCCACTACCGGGATAGAGATGTGATTCTGAGACTGGCCCGCACCAAGGGTCCCCTTAAGTGGAAAGGTTCCCCAGTGTCAGTCTTTCCGGATTTTGCTGTCGATGTCCAGAAGGATAGAGCGCAGTTTGTCCCTGTGAAACGCAGGCTGCGTGAATTGAATATCCCCTATGCCATGCTCTTTCCGTCTAAACTGCGGGTGGTCTCGGATGGGGAAACAAAATTCTTCACGACCCCTCGCGAAGCATCAATGTGGCTGGACGGACGCTTTCCGGCACGGCGAGCGCTTGCTGCTGATTGAACTTATGTGTTTGATTTCCCTACTTGCAAGTATACTGCTTAGTTTATGCTCGATATGTTATTGTTATGTTGTCTTGGGAGGGATGTATAGTTGTTTGTGGTTATGTTCCGTATGATTCCCTGCAAGATGTCAGTTTGGCTGGAGGGACACTTTTCAAATGGGGGAGCAATGGCTGCTGATTGCACTCCTGTCTCGGATTTCTCAGCTAAGTCAGTGCGCCACTGTTTGTAATGTGCTGCTATGTGATTTACGGAGGGCTATCTGCGGCCCTTACGGGCCTTTACTGGGAGGGGGTGGCTTTGTGGACGGGCGATTGGTAGAGGTTGCCTTTATGCTTATTTTGGGCCTTATGATCTCGGTGGTTGTTCTGCCATACAGTCCTCAAGGGGTTAACGGGTGCTCAGTTGGGGTGGGGGTAAAGGTCTAGGGGGGGATTGGTTTTGTTTTGAGTTTAGCTGGGGGATTTTCCTGTCTTATGGTCATTAAATTCTTGGCCCCCTTAGTGGATATAGGAATTTGACCTTAGTTGGTACTGGTGGAGTATGTTATTGGGCTCTCCGCCATAGTTGGGATTGTTAGCCCTTAGGGTGTTTTGTTGTTAGGGAATCAGGTATGCCGCTAGTTTTAGGTGGTATACGGGGTGGGGATGGGGGTTATTTTAGATTGTTAACATTCAGGTGTTCTTATTTTTTGCTGTGCAATGTGCTTATTTCCGCTGTGTTTATGTTGCAGCTGACTGCAGGCGTATCCTCTTTGGTATTCACTGGCGGTGGCTGGCCGCGGGTGCTATGCGAAATCACAACAATGCCCTGTTATGGCGTCGGTTAAGTTTCTGTCGTGGAATGTGCGGGGGATCAATGACAAGGTTAAGCGCTCCTTGATCCTTAGACAGATTAAATCTTATGCGTCGGATATTGTTTGCTTGATGGAAACCCACCTACTGGGTACTAAGATTATGTCCCTTAAAAAACCATGGGTGGGATGGGCTTACCATTCTATGCATACAGCTGCGTCCCGGGGAGTGTCGATTCTAATTAGGAAATCTGTTCCCTTTGTGCTTGACTCTGTGCAAACAGATCAATGGGGTAGATATGTATTTCTTAAGTGCAGAATTAACTCCGTCCCCTTGTTATTGCTGGCTGTGTATGTACCCCCTCCATACTCGCACGATGTCCTTAAAAAGGCATCTGTCTTTATGGCTGCTTCCCCTGACATACCCGTTATCTGTATGGGGGACTTTAACAATGTTTTAAATCATGAGTTGGATAGGTTGTCCAGGGTGTCCTCCAACCCGCGACCCGGGAACTCCCCGTTTGCAGACACTGTGTCAGAGTTGGGTCTGATAGACCCATGGAGATTGAAGAATCCTGATTTGAGGCAATACTCATGTTTTTCACGCTCTCATTCTTCCTTCTCTAGGATAGATTTAGCTCTTCTGTCCCGGGAGCTTTTGCCCAAAGTTCAGAATGTAAGATATGAAACTAGGGGTATCTCGGATCACTCCCCTATATCGTTACATATTGACTTAAACTGTCAGCGAGGCCAAGCAGTGTGGAAATTTAATCCCTTTTGGCTGACGCATATGGGCGAGGGATCTGATTTGGAGGCTAGCTGGCTAGAATTCTTTGTCATGCATGATGACACCTCGGATGTGTCTCTGCTATGGGACACTTTCAAGGCTTTCTTGAGAGGTACATTGATCAAACGGGTGGGGAGTCTTAAATCCTCCTTTAGAAAACACGAGTCTGAATTGGAGGCTCGGGTGGCCGCTTCAGAAGTGACGTACGTGCGTGATGGCACGGATGCTTCTAAGCTGGTGTGGCTTCATGCGCAGGGTGAATGGAATGATTATCTGTGGGGGAAAACTCAGCACAGACTTCTCTTCTCCTCGCATGTCCAGTATGCTACGGGCGATAGACCAGGTTCTTATTTGGCCAATCTTGCAAGGGGTGACCGTTCCTCTCATACTGTAGTGGAGATTTTGGACTCGGCTGGGTCGGTGCTGGATCGCACCCCCCAGATCGTGGCGGAATTTGTCTCATATTATCAGGCATTATATAGTTCTCAGTTGACCTGTTCCCCACTGGAGCTATGTGAATACTTGGATGGGGTCCATTTGCCCTCCATCTCCAGTGAGGCCAGGGCCCTTCTAGATGCTCCTTTGTCAGTGGAGGAGATTGAGACTGCGATCTCTGCCTCCCCCGATGGTAAGGCCCCTGGCCTTGATGGCATCCCGTCAGAACTGTATAAGAAATATATAAAATTCTTTGCCCCTCGGTTGCTTGAGTTGTTCAGTGAAATTCTTGCCCAAAGTGCGCTTCCCCCGTCTATGGCGGAGGCATTGATTATAGTGATTCCCAAGCCGGATAAAGACCCCAGGAGGGTTGAATCCTATCGTCCTATTTCCCTGTTGCCCACGGATATTAAAATCCTGGCCAAGGTTCTGGCTTCCAGACTTGGCCGGGTTGTCTCCCAAATTATCCACCCGGACCAAACGGGCTTCATGCCTGGCAAGTCTACTGCTGTGAACTTGAGGCGCCTGTTTACTCATTTTCAGGCTTCTCGGGAGGAGGACTGCTCTGCCGTTATAGCCTCCTTAGATGCCGCAAAGGCCTTTGATTCGGTGGAGTGGGCCTTCCTCTGGGAGGCTATGAGTAGGTTTGGTGTGGGCCCCAACTTTATCAAGTATGTTAAATTGTTATATTTTCAGCCCATGGCCAGAGTCTCGGTGAACGGGTTTGTCTCGGACTCCTTCCCCCTATTCAGGGGAACGAGGCAGGGCTGCCCTTTGTCCCCGACTCTGTTTGCTATCGCTATTGAGCCACTGGCGTGTTTGATTAGGGCAGCTCAAGATATTGAGGGTATTAGGGTTGGCGCAAGGGAAGACAGGATAGCGTTATACGCTGATGACCTGTTGCTCTTTGTGGACGATTCTGTTTCCTCCTTACCTAAACTTCTTGACTTGATAACTGACTATGGACGTTTCTCCGGGCTCAAAATTAACTGGGATAAATCCACCATTACTCCACTTAGAGGCCCGGTTTCGGAGGCCCCGGTGATTCCAACCCCCCTTAAATGGGTAGACTCCTTCAAATACCTGGGGATATGGGTATCGAATAACCCTTGTACCTATGTTTCCCTTAATGTCATGCCGCTGATAGGGTATCTCCGCTCGAAGGTTAGGGTTTGGGGGTCTCTGCCCCTGACTGTTACTGGCAGGGTCAGTTTGGTAAAGATGGTATACTTGCCCAAACTCCTTTACGTTCTCCAGCAATCCCCTATATATATTAACCTGAAGACATTTCGACAGATTGACGGTTTGCTTTCCTCTTTGATATGGGCCAGCAGGAGAGCAAGGCTGAGACTAGACGTTCTGTCCAGGCCGAAAGTGTTGGGAGGCTTAGCTCTCCCTTTATTTCGATTTTACTACTATGCCGCACAGTTGGCACATATATGGGAGTGGGTGAACGCCACGGATGCTCTCACTTTGCACTCCCAATTGCTTCTCCAGATATACCCTGCCGGCTCTCCATTACAGATGCTTCTTTGTGGGAACCCTAACTTGTCCAAGATCCCTATAATAAGACAGGCCGTCCTCATATGGAAAAAGGTACATGTTATCCTACTAGGCCAGGGTATTGACCCAGATACCCCTCTGGACAATGCCCTCGGCTTCCCAGAATTGGCTTCGCTGCGGACTGGGGCGGTGTGGGGGAGGTGGGGTGTGACGTCCCTGGGCCACTTATATAATGATGGTATACTGAGGTCCTTCCTGCAGCTTCAACAGGAGTACAGTGTGCCCTCTTCTCATTTCTACCGATACCTGCAGCTGAGACACGCGCTTAACGCACAATTTCCCGAAACTCCTCCAATGATTGCCGACTCCCCGGTCAAGTCTCTCCTGCGGTCCCTGGGAAGCGGACATCTGGTGTCCAACATTTATGCAAGCATGCTCCGCTCTCACTATTCTGACCCGTTGTCCCTTCTCAGAAACAAGTGGGAGTCTGACTTGGGTGCCATCTCTGATGAGATCTGGGAGGGTGCTTTATGTTCTCCACGATTATCCACTACCACCACTAGATATCAGCAAATTCAACTGTTTATAATACACAGAGTATATATGACGCCGGTGCGCTTGAGACATGTAGGGGGTACCCACTCCTCCAGATGTCCTAGGTGCGATAGTCTGAATGCAGACTTCTGGCACATTCTCTGGCAGTGTCCCAAGATAGCCGTATTCTGGACGGGTGTTACTGACGCCCTGGTGTCAACGGGTATTCCCTCGTCTGTGTGCTCCCCGACGACATGTGTGTTATCTGCTGTGGAGGAGGATGCCCTGGACCCCCCTGCCAAACGATATGTAATTAATCTGTGCGGCCTGGCCAAGGTGTGTATCGCTAGGCTTTGGCTAGCCAGAGATGCACCCACACTGCGATCATGGGTCTCTCTTGTAAACGATACGGCCTCTCACGAGAAATATGTATACCTAGCTAGAAAAGCGGAGAAAAAAATATCAGGACCTGTGGGGTCGATGGCTTGAGTCCCCGCTTTCTGGAACCCGAGGTGTTTAGATATGCTGCAAGGGATTAGAGTGGGTGTGTGACTTTTAATCTGCACTGGGTACACTGCCTCTTTTCTCTATGTTATCCCCTGCGCCCGCGGTCAGCCATTCCCGTTCCCGTTCCCCTGCCATTGCTTTAGCTCTGAAATCAGCTCAAATTTATGATGTGCTGCCATAGATATCCATATACAGCTTTCATTGATTTATATGCGCCTTGTTAGCATGCAATACTGATTCTAAAGTACAACCTATGTTTCGGAAGTTAGGCCTGCACCGGTGTTCTATGATAACTATGATAATTGGTCCCTAGTGGACAGGAGAATCTGCGTATTCCCTGGGCTGGGGATCTACTGTGGGTTGTGCTGTTGTTTTTTTTGTGTTTTTTGTTTTGTTTTGTTTTGTAATGTGTTTAATGTTAATCTGAAAACTAATAAAAAAAGTACTGAATTTAAAAAAAAAAAAAGAAATTAGCGGTTTTTTATCGGGAGAAACCCACGCTTTTTCACACACCTCATTTATTTCCTGACTCAGGAAAAAATATTGGTAGTTTTTTCTCACCCCACATAATACCCTTCTTTGTGGTACTTGTAGTGTCAGAAAGGTTCAATGCCTCTTTCATTGCCGTGATCATGTAACGTGTGGCCCTACTGGACATTACGTTTGTCTCGTCACCGTCGACACTAGACTCAGTATCTGTGTCAGGGTCTGTGTCGACCCACTGAGGTAACGGGCGTTTTAGCGCCCCTGACGGTGTCTGAGACGCCTGGACAGGCACTAACTGATTTGCCGGCTGTCTCATGTCGTCAGTTTTTTGCAAATTGCTGACATTATCACTTAATTGTTTAAATACAATCATCCAGTCAGGTGTCGACTCCCTAGGGGGTGACATCACCAACGCAGGCAACTGCTCCGCCTCCACATAATTTTCCTCCTCATACATGTCGACACACGCGTACCGACACACAGCACACACACAGGGAATGCTCTGATAGAGGACAGGACCCCACTTAGCCCTTTGGAGAGACAGAGGGAGAGTCTGCCAGCACACACCCAGCGCTATAGCTATATATATATATATATATATATATATATATATATATATATATATATATATATATATATATATATATATATATATATACATATATATATATATACACACACACACACACACACACACAGGGATAACCTTATATAAGTGTTATTCCCTTATAGCTGCTGTTAATTATTGTTATTTGCTGCCAACAATGCCCCCCCTTCTCTTTTTTACCCTGATTCTGAAGCAGGACTGCAGGGGAGAGTCAGGGAGCCGTCCTTCCAGCGGAGCTGTGAGGGAAAATGGCGCTTGTGTGCTGAGGAGATAGGCTCCGCCCCTTCACGACGTCCTTATCTCCCGCTTTTTTGTGTAAAATGGCAGGGGATTAAAATACATCCATATAGCCCAGGAGCTATATGTGATGTATTCCGTTTTGCCACCTAAGGTATTCTGTTATATTGCGTCTCAGGGCGCTCCCCCCCCAGCGCCCTGCACCCTCAGTGACCGGAGTGTGAAGTGTGCTGAGAGCAATGGCGCACAGCTTCGGTGCTGTGCGCTACCTTAGTCTGAAGACAGGATGTCTTCTGCCGCCGATTTCACCGGACCTCTTCGTCTCTTCTGGCTCTGTAAGGGGGACGGCGGCGCGGCTCCGGTGACCCATCCAGGCTGAACCTGTGATCGTCCCTCTGGAGCTAGTGTCCAGTAGCCTAAGAAACCCGATCCACTCTGCACTCAGGTGAGTCCGTTTCTTCTCCCCTTAGTCCCACGATGCAGTGAGCCTGTTGCCAGCAGGACTCACTGAAAATAATAAGAATTTACTTACCGATAATTCTATTTCTTGGAGTCCGTAGTGGATGCTGGGGTTCCTGAAAGGACCATGGGGAATAGCGGCTCCGCAGGAGACAGGGCACAAAAAGTAAAGCTTTAGGATCAGGTGGTGTGCACTGGCTCCTCCTCCTATGACCCTCCTCCAAGCCTCAGTTAGGATACTGTGCCCGGACGAGCGTACACAATAAGGAAGGATTTATGAATCCCGGGTAAGACTCATACCAGCCACACCAATCACACTGTACAACCTGTGATCTGAACCCAGTTAACAGTATGATAACAGCGGAGCCTCTGAAAGGATGGCTCACAACAATAATAACCCGATTTTTGTAACTATGTACAAGTATTGCAGATAATCCGCACTTGGGATGGGCGCCCAGCATCCACTACGGACTCCGAGAAATAGAATTATCGGTAAGTAAATTCTTATTTTCTCTATCGTCCTAGTGGATGCTGGGGTTCCTGAAAGGACCATGGGGATTATACCAAAGCTCCCAAACGGGCGGGAGAGTGCGGATGACTCTGCAGCACCGAATGAGAGAACTCCAGGTCCTCCTTAGCCAGGTTATCAAATTTGTAGGATTTTACAAACGTGTTTGCCCCTGACTAAATAGCCGCTCGGCAAAGTTGTAAAGCCGAGACCCCTCGGGCAGCCGCCCAAGATGAGCCCACCTTCCTTGTGGAATGGGCATTTACATATTTTGGCTGTGGCAGGCCTGCCACAGAATGTGCAAGCTGAATTGTATTACACATCCAACTAGCAAAAGTCTGCTTAGAAGCAAGAGCACCCAGTTTGTTGGGTGCATACAGGATAACAGCAAGTCAGTTTTCCTGACTCCAGCCGTCCTGGAACCTATATTTTCAGGGCCCTGACCACATCTAGCAACTTGGAGTCCTCCAAGTCCCTAGTAGGCGCAAGACACCACAATAAGCTGGTTCAGGTGAAACACTGACACCACCTTAGGGAGAGAACTGGGGACGAGTCCGCAGCTCTGCCCTGTCCGAATGGACAAACAGATATGGGCTTTTTTGAGAAAAAAACCACCAATTTGACACTCGCCTGGTCCAGGCCAGGTCCAAGAGCATGTTCACTTTTCATGTGAGATGCTTCAAATCCACAGATTTGACTGGTTTTAAACCAATGTGTTTTGAGGAATCCCAGAACTACGTTGAGATCCCACAGTGCCACTGGAGGCACAAAAGGGGGTTGTATATGCAATACTCCCTTGACAAACTTCTGGACTTCAGGAACTGAAGCCAATTCTTTCTGGAAGAAAAATCGACAGGGCCGAAATTTGAACCTTAATGGACCCCAATTTGAGGCCCATAGACACTCCTGTTTGCAGGAAATGCAGGAATCGACCGAGTTGAAATTTCTTCGTGGGGCCTTCCTGGCCTCACACCACGCAACATATTTTCGCCACATGTGGTGATAATGTTGTGCGGTCACCTCCTTTCTGGCTTTGACCAGGGTAGGAATGACCTCTTCCTGAATGCCTTTTCCCTTAGGATCCGGCGTTCCACCGCCATGCCGTCAAACGCAGCTGCGGTAAGTCTTGGAACAGACATGGTACTTGCTGAAACAAGTCCCTTCTTAGCGGCAAAGGCCATAAGTCCTCTGTGAGCATCTCTTGAAGTTCCGGGTACCAAGTCCTTCTTGGCCAATCCGGAGCCATGAGTATAGTTCTTACTCCTCTACGTCTTATAATTCTCAGTACCTTAGGTATGAAAAGCAGAGGATGGAACACATACACCGACTGGTACACCCACGGTGTTACCAGAACGTCCACAGCTATTGCCTGAGGGTCTCTTAACCTGGCGCAATACCTGTCCCGTTTTTTGTTCAGACGGGACGCCATCATGTCCACCTTTGGTAATTCCCAACGGTTTACAATCATGTGGAAAACTTCCCCATGAAGTTCCCACTCTGCCGGGTGGAGGTCGTGCCTACTGAGGAAGTCTGCTTCCCAGTTTCCATTCCCGGAATGAAACACTGCTGACAGTGCTATCACATGATTTTCCGCCCAGCGAAAAGTCCTTGCAGTTTTTGCCACTGCCCTCCTGCTTCTTGTGCCGCCCTGTCTATTTACGTGGGCGACTGCCGTGATGTTTTATCCCACTGGATCAATACCGGCTGACCTTGAAGCAGAGGTCTTGCTAAGCTTAGAGCATTATAAATTTACCCTTAGCTATATTTATGTGGAGAAAAGTCTCCAGACTTGATCACACTCCCTGGAAATTTTTTCCTTGTGTGACTGCTCCCCAGCCTCTCGGGCTGGCCTCCGTGGTCACCAACATCCAAAACTGAATGCCGAATCTGCGGCCCTCTAGAAGATGAGCACTCTAACCACCACAGGAGAGACACCCTTGTCCTTGGATATAGGGTTATCCGCTGATGCATCTGAAGATGCGATCCGGACCATTTGTCCAGCAGATCCCACTGAAAAGTTCTTGCATGAAATCTGCCGACTGGAATTGCTTCGAAGGAAGTCACCATTTTTTTACCATGGCCCTTGTGCAATGATGCACTGATTTTAGGAGGTTCCTGACTAGCTCGGATAACTCCCTGGCTTTCTCTTCCGGGAGAAACACCTTTTTCTGGACTGTGTCCAGAATCATCCCTAAGCACAGGAGACTTGTTGTCGGGATCAGCTGCGATTTTGGAATATTTAGAATCCACCCCTGCTGTTGTAACAGTATCCGAGATAGTGCTACTCCGACCTCCAACTGTTCCCTGGACTTTGCCCTTATCAGGAGATCGTCCAAGTAAGGGATAATTAAGACGCCTTTTCTTCGAAGAAGAACCATCATTTCGGCCATTACCTTGGTAAAGACCCGGGGTGCCGTGGACAATCCAAACGGCAGCGTCTGAAACTGATAGTGACAGTTCTGTACCACGAACCTGAGGTACCCTTAGTGATAAGGGCAAATTTGGGACATGGAGGTAAGCATCCCTGATGTCTCGGGACACCATATAGTCCCTTTCTTCCCGGTTCGTTATCACTGCTCTGAGTGACTCCATCTTGATTTGAACCTTTGTAAGTGTTCAAATTTTTTTAGATTTAGAATAGGTCTCACCTAGCCTTCTGGCTTCAGTACCACAATATAGTGTGGAATAATACCCCTTTTCTTGTTGTAGGAGGGGTAATTTAATTATCACCTGCTGGGAATACAGCTCGTGAATTGTTTCCCATACTGCCTCCTTGTCGGAGGGAGACCTTGGTAAAGCAGACTTCAGGAGCCTGCGCAGGGGAAACGTCTCGACATTCCAATCTGTACCCCTGGGATACTACTTGTAGGATCCAGGGGTCCTGTACGGTCTCAGCGTCATGCTGAGAGCTTGTCAGAAGCGGTGGAACGCTTCTGTTCCTGGGAATGGGCTGCCTGCTGCAGTCTTCTTCCCTTTCCTCTATCCCTGGGCAGATATGACTCTTATAGGGACGAAAGGACTGAAGCTGAAAAGACGGTGTCTTTTTCTGCAGAGATGTGACTTAGGGTAAAAACGGTGGATTTTCCAGCAGTTGCCGTGGCCACCAGGTCCGATGGACCGACCCCAAATAACTCCTCTTCCTTTATACGGCAATACACCTTTGTGCCGTTTGGAATCTGCATCACCTGACCACTGTCGTGTCCATAAACATCTTCTGGCAGATATGGACATCGCACTTACTCTTGATGCCAGAGTGCAAATATCCCTCTGTGCATCTCGCATATATAGAAATGCATCCTTTAAATGCTCTATAGTCAATAAACTACTGTCCCTGTCAAGGGTATCAATATTTTTAGTCAGGGAATCCGACCAAGCCACCCCAGCTCTGCACATCCAGGCTGAGGCGATCGCTGGTCGCAGTATAACACCAGTATGTGTGTATATACTTTTTATGATATTTTCCAGCCTCCTGTCAGCTGGCTCCTTGAGGACGGCCCTATCTATAGACGGTACCGGCACTTGTTCTGATAAGCGTGTGAGCGCCTTATCCACCCTAAGGGGTGTTTCCCAACGCGCCCTAACTTCTGGCGGGAAAGGGTATACCGCCCATATTTTCTATCGGGGGGAACCCACGCATCATCACACACTTCATTTAATTTATCTGATTCAGGAAAAACTACGGTAGTTTTCACATCCCACATAATACCCTCTTTTGTGGTACTTGTAGTATCAGAAATATGTAACACCTCCTTCATTGCCCTTAACGTGTGGCCCTAATAAGGAATACGTTTGTTTATTCACCGTCGACACTGGATTCAGTGTCCCTGTCTGTGTCTGTGTCGACCGACTAAAGTAAACGGGCGTTTTAAAACCCCTGACTGTTTTTGAGACGTCTGGACCGGTACTAATTGTTTGTCGGCCGTCTCATGTCGTCAACCGACCTTGCCGCGTGTTGACATTATCACGTAATTCCCTAAATAAGCCATCCATTCCGGTGTCGACTCCCTAGAGAGTGACATCACCATTACAGGCAATTGCTCCGCCTCCTCACCAACATCGTCCTCATACATGTCGACACACACGTACCGATACACAGCACACACACAGGGAATGCTCTGATAGAGGACAGGACCTACTAGCCCTTTGGAGAGACAGAGGGAGAGTTTGCCAGCACACACCAAAAACGCTATAATTATATAGGGACAACCTTATATAAGTGTTTTCCCTTATAGCATCTTTTTTATATATTTTTAACGCCAAATTAGTGCCCCCCCTCTCTGTTTTAACCCTGTTTCTGTAGTGCAGTGCAGGGGAGAGCCTGGGAGCCTTCCCTCCAGCCTTTCTGTGAGGGAAAATGGCGCTGTGTGCTGAGGAGATAGGCCCCGCCCCTTTTTCGGCGGCCTCGTCTCCCGCTCTTAACGGATTCTGGCAGGGGTTAAATATCTCCATATAGCCCCCGGAGGCTATATGTGAGGTATTTTTAGCCAAAAATAGGTTTTCATTGCCTCCCAGGGCGCCCCCCTCCCAGCGCCCTGCACCCTCAGTGACTGCCGTGTGAAGTGTGCTGAGAGGAAATGGCGCACAGCTGCAGTGCTGTGCGCTACCTTAAGAAGACTGAGGAGTCTTCATGCCGCCGATTCTGGACCTTCTTCTTGTTTCAGCATCTGCAAGGGGGCCGGCGGCGAGGCTCCGGTGACCATCCAGGCTGTACCTGTGATCGTCCCTCTGGAGCTGATGTCCAGTAGCCAAGAAGCCAATCCATCCTGCACGCAGGTGAGTTCACTTCTTCTCCCCTAAGTCCCTCGTTGCAGTGATCCTGTTGCCAGCAGGACTCACTGTAAAATAAAAAACCTAAGCTAAACTTTTCTAAGCAGCTCTTTAGGAGAGCCACCTAGATTGCACCCTTCTCGGCCGGGCACAAAAATCTAACTGAGGCTTGGAGGAGGGTCATAGGGGGAGGAGCCAGTGCACACCACCTGATCCTAAAGCTTTACTTTTTGTGCCCCGTCTCCTGCGGAGCCGCTATTCCCCATGGTCCTTTCAGGAACCCCAGCATCCACTAGGACGATAGAGAAAAAAAAAAACCTAACTAAACTTTTATTCTAAGCAGCTCAGGAGAGCCACCTAGATTGCACCCTTCTCGGCCGGGCACAAAAATCTAACTGAGGCTTGGAGGAGGGTCATAGGGGGAGGAGCCAGTGCACACCACCTGATCCTTAAGCTTTTATTTTGTGCCCTGTCTCCTGCGGAGCCGCTATATCCCCATGGTCCTTACGGAGTCCCAGCATCCACTAGGACGTCAGAGAAATACAGTAGCTTCTTGGACAAGTAACAGCAGGACAGAAGAACATTTTGATCATTGCCACCTGCGACAGAGGGTCTTTAATCAAGTTAGAGAATGGTGAGATGGGAACACATCTATATAGGTGAAGTTATTACAGGGTTTACTGTGAACCTTTTACATATCAAGACAAGTGCAACAAGGAGAGTTGCTTAATCAATGGTGTCCCCTATTCAGTGATTTAAAGCATACCCCGCTTTTAATCTTCGGTCCTGTGATATCTCCGACCAGTGCTCAGTGTTTGCATAGCCTACGAGTATTACTCATTAACGCAGTATCTAATCTTTACCATGAGCCTGGAGAAGAGCTAATTAAGCCCACATTTAGGTGGAATGCACAGAGCAATTACTGAGTGATTTGTAAATGCCCTATAGAAAGATATAGTATTCCTATTGTCACAGCCACGCAGCAGCGGCCGCAGCGCTTACCCTGCCGGGTGCGCTGGTCTCTGGGGTGGCCTCTCCCTGCCGGCTTCTGGATCCTGGCATGCATGTGGCGCTGCCGCCAGCTGCCCCCGGCTCCATGTCTCTTCACACATGGGGGCTGGTGACAATCACCGCTCCCCCGCCAATGAGAAGAGGGCGGGAAGTGTAAAAGACGCTGGGCAAAGCCCCGGAGCTTGAATATTGTCTTTACTTTGCTAACCCCAGGTTCACGTCTCAGTGCTTCGAGCGTCCAGCGTGTCTGTCAGCCACAGTGACTCCAGTGCTTCCAGCATTCAGCGTCTCTCGGCCACAGAGACTCCAGTGCTTCCAGGGGGAGAAGGACGGCCATTGCTGTCATTAACATGGACCTCCCTCGTCTGCACATGTTCAGACGAGGAGGGGAAAAATAAGAATTTACTTACCGATAATTCTATTTCTCATAGTCCGTAGTGGATGCTGGGGACTCCGAAAGGACCATGGGGAATAGCGGCTCCGCAGGAGACTGGGCACAAAAGTAAAAAGCTTTAGGACTACCTGGTGTGCACTGGCTCCTCCCCCTATGACCCTCCTCCAAGCCTCAGTTAGGATACTGTGCCCGGACGAGCGTACACAATAAGGAAGGATTTTGAATCCCGGGTAAGACTCATACCAGCCACACCAATCACACCGTACAACTTGTGATCTGAACCCAGTTAACAGCATGATAACAGAAGGAGCCTCTGAAAAGATGGCTCACAACAACAATAACCCGATTTTTGTAACAATAACTATGTACAAGTAATGCAGACAATCCGCACTTGGGATGGGCGCCCAGCATCCACTACGGACTATGAGAAATAGAATTATCGGTAAGTAAATTCTTATTTTCTCTAACGTCCTAGAGAATGCTGGGGACTCCGAAAGTACCATGGGGATTATACCAAAGCTCCCAAACGGGCGGGAGAGTGCGAATGACTGCAGCACCGAATGAGAGAACTCCAGGTCCTCTTCAGCCAGGGTATCAAATTTGTAGAATTTAGCAAACGTGTTTGCCCCTGACCAAGTAGCTGCTCGGCAAAGTTGTAAAGCCGAGACCCCTCGGGCAGCCGCCCAAGATGAGCCCACTTTCCTTGTGGAATGGGCTTTTACAGATTTTGGCTGTGGCAGGCCTGCCACAGAATGTGCAAGCTGAATTGTACTACAAATCCAACGAGCAATAGTCTGCTTAGAAGCAGGAGCACCCAGCTTGTTGGGTGCATACAGGATAAACAGCGAGTCAGATTTTCTGACTCCAGCCGTCCTGGAAACATATTTTCAGGGCCCTGACTACGTCCAGTAACTTGGAATCCTCCAAGTCCCTAGTAGCCGCAGGCACCACAATAGGCTGGTTTAAGTGAAATGCTGAAACCACCTTAGGGAGAAATTGAGGACGAGTCCTCAATTCTGCCCTGTCCGTATGAAAAATTAGGTAAGGGCTTTTATAGGATAAAGCCGCCAATTCTGAAACACGCCTGGCTGAAGCCAGGGCTAACAGCATTACCACTTTCCATGTGAGATATTTTAAGTCCACAGTGGTGAGTGGTTCAAACCAATGTGATTTTAGGAACCCCAAAACTACATTGAGATCCCAAGGTGCCACTGGAGGCACAAAAGGAGGCTGTATATGCAGTACTCCCTTGACAAACGTCTGAACTTCAGGAACAGAAGCTAGTTCTTTTTGGAAGAATATTGACAGGGCCGAAATTTGAACCTTAATGGACCCTAATTTTAGGCCCATAGACAGTCCTGTTTGCAGGAAATGCAGGAATCGACCCAGTTGAAATTCCTCTGTAGGGGCCTTCCTGGCCTCGCACCACGCAACATATTTTCGCCAAATACGGTAATAATGTTGTACGGTCACATCCTTCCTGGCTTTGATCAGGGTAGGGATGACTTCATCCGGAATGCCTTTTTCCTTCAGGATCCGGCGTTCAACCGCCATGCCGTCAAACGCAGCCGCAGTAAGTCTTGGAACAGACATGGTCCCTGCTGGAGCAGGTCCTTTCTTAGAGGTAGAGGCCACGGGTCTTCCGTGAGCATCTCTTGAATTTCCGGGTACCAAGTCCTTGGCCAATCCGGAGCCACGAGTATAGTCTTTACTCCTCTCCTTCTTATGATTCTCAGTACTTTTGGTATGAGAGGAAGAGGAGGGAACACATACACTGACTGGTACACCCACGGTGTTACCAGAGCGTCCACAGCTATTGCCTGAGGGTCCCTTGACCTGGCGCAATATCTGTCCAGTTTTCTTGTTGAGGCGGAACGCCATCATGTCCACCTTTGGTTTTTCCCAACGGTTCACAATCATGTGGAAGACTTCTGAGTGAAGTCCCCACTCCCCCGGGTGAAGATCGTGTCTGCTGAGGAAGTCTGCTTCCCAGTTGTCCACTCCCGGAATGAACACTGCTGACAGTGCTATCACATGATTTTCCGCCCAGCGAAGAATCCTTGCCACTTCCGTCATTGCCCTCCTGCTTCTTGTGCCGCCCTGTCTGTTTACGTGGGCGACTGCCGTGATGTTGTCCGACTGGATCAACACCGGCTGACCCTGAAGCAGAGGTCTTGCCTGACTTAGGGCATTGTAAATGGCCCTGAGTTCCAGGATATTTATGTGAAGTGACGTTTCCATGCTTGACCACAAGCCCTGGAAATTTCTTCCCTGTGTGACTGCTCCCCAGCCCCTCAGGCTGGCATCCGTGGTCACCAGGACCCAATCCTGAATGCCGAATCTGCGGCCCTCTAGGAGATGAGCACTCTGTAACCACCACAGGAGAGACACCCTTGTCCTTGGAGACAGGGTTATCCGCTGATGCATTTGAAGATGCGATCCGGACCATTTGTACAGCAGATCCCACTGAAAAGTTCTTGCGTGGAATCTGCCAAATGGAATCGCTTCGTAAGAAGCCACCATCTTTCCCAGGACCCTTGTGCATTGATGTACTGACACTTGGCCTGGTCTTAGGAGGTTCCTGACTAGGTCGGATAACTCCTTGGCTTTCTCTTCCGGGAGAAACACCTTTTTCTGTACTGTGTCCAGAATCATTCCTAGGAACAGCAGACGTGTCGTCGGAATCAGCTGCGATTTTGGAATATTTAGAATCCATCCGTGCTGTCGTAGTACTACTTGAGATCGTGCTACTCCGACCTCTAACTGTTCTCTGGACCTTGCCCTTATCAGGAGATCGTCCAAGTAAGGGATAATTAAGACGCCTTTTCTTCGAAGAAGAATCATTTCGGCCATTACCTTGGTAAAGACCCGGGGTGCCGTGGACAATCCAAACGGCAGCGTCTGAAACTGATAGTGACAGTTCTGTACCACAAACCTGAGGTACCCTTGGTGAGAAGGGCAAATTGGGACATGGAGGTAAGCATCCTTGATGTCCAGAGACACCATATAGTCCCCTTCTTCCAGGTTTGCTATCACTGCTCTGAGTGACTCCATCTTGAATTTGAACCTTTTTATGTAAGTGTTCAAGGATTTCAGATTTAAAATGGGTCTCACCGAGCCGTCCGGCTTCGGTACCACAAACAGCGTGGAATAATACCCCTTTCCCTGTTGTAGGAGGGGTACCTTGATTATCACTTGCTGGGAATACAGCTTGTGAATGGCTTCCAATACCGCCTACCTGTCGGGGGGAGACGTTGGTAAAGCAGACTTCAGGAACCGGCGAGGGGGAGACGTCTCGAATTCCAATTTGTACCCCTGAGATACTACCTGCAGGATCCAGGGGTCCACTTGCGAGTGAGCCCACTGCGCGCTGAAATTCTTGAGACGGGCCCCCACCGTCTTGCCCGAGTCCGCTTGTAAGGCCCCAGCGTCATGCTGAGGACTTGGCAGAAGCGGGGGAGGGCTTCTGTTCGTGGGAAGAGGCTGTCTGCTGCAGTCTTTTTCCCCTTCCTCTGCCCCGGGGCAGATATGAGTGGCCTTTTGCCCGCTTGCCCTTATGGGGACGAAAGGACTGAGCCTGAAAAGACGGTATCTTTTTCTGCTGTGAGGTGACTTGGGGTAAAAAGGTGGATTTCCCAGCCGTTGCCGTGGCCACCAGGTCCGATAGACAGACCCCAAATAACTCCTCCCCTTTATACGGCAATACTTCCATATGCCGTTTGGAATCCGCATCACCTGACCACTGTCGCGTCCATAATCCTCTTCTGGCAGAAATGGACATCGCACTTACTCTTGATGCCAGAGTGCAAATATCCCTCTGTGCATCACGCATATATAGAAATGCATCCTTTAAATGCTCTATAGTCAATAATATATTGTCCCTGTCCAGGGTATCAATATTTTCAGTCAGGGAATCCGACCAAGCCACCCCAGCACTGCACATCCAGGCTGAGGCGATTGCTGGTCGCAGTATAATACCAGTATGTGTGTATATACTTTTTAGGATATTTTCCAGCTTCCTATCAGCTGGTTCCTTGAGGGCGGCCGTATCAGGAGACGGTAACGCCACTTGTTTTGATAAGCGTGTGAGCGCCTTATCCACTCTAGGGGGTGTTTCCCAACGCGCCCTAACCTCTGGCGGGAAAGGGCATAATGCCAATAATTTTTTAGAAATTACCAGTTTTTTATCGGGGGAAACCCACGCTTTATCACACACCTCATTTAATTCATCTGATTCAGGAAAAACTACGGGTAGTTTTTTCACACCCCACATAATAACCTTTTTTTTGGTACTTGTAGTATCAGAAATGTTCAAAACCTCCTTCATTGCCGTGATCATGTAACGTGTGGCCCTACTGGAAAATACGTGTGTTTCCTCACCGTCGACACTGGAGTCAGTGTCCGTGCCAGTGTCTGTATCGACCTGAGGTAACGGGCGTTTTATAGCCCCTGACGGTGTTTGAGACGCCTGTACAGGTATTAACTGATTTGCCGGCTGTCTCATGTCGTCAGTCTTTTGTAAAGTGCCGACACTATCACGTAATTCTTTCCATAAGACCATCCAGTCAGGTGTCGACTCCCTAGGGGGTGACATCACTAACACAGGCAATTGTTCCGCCTCCACACCATTTTCCTCCTCATACATGTCGACACAGCGTACCGACACACAGCACACACACACAGGGAATGCTCTGATAGAGGACAGGACCCCACTAGCCCTTTGGGGAGACAGAGGGAGAGTTTGCCAGCACACACCAGAGCGCTATATATATTTTACACACACAGGGATAACCTTATATAAGTGTTTTTCCCTAATATAGCTGCTGTATATATTAATATGCCAATTTAGTGCCCCCCCCTCTCTTGTTTTACCCTGTTTCTGTAGTGCAGGACTGCAGGGGAGAGTCAGGGAGCCTTCCTCCAACGGAGCTGAGAGGAAAAAATGGCGCCAGTGTGCTGAGGAGATAGGCCGCCGTGAAGGGGGCGGAGCCTTTCTCCCGCTTTTTAATGGAAAAATTGGCAGGGGTTAAATGCATCCATATAGCCCAGGAGCTATATGTGATGTATTTTTTGCCAAAAAAAGGTTTTTTATTGCGTCTCAGGGCGCCCCCCCCCCCAGCGCCCTGCACCCTCAGTGACCGGAGTGTGAAGTGTGCTGAGAGCAATGGCGCACAGCTGCGGTGCTGTGCGCTACCTTATTGAAGACAGGACGTCTTCTGCCGCCGATTTTCCGGACCTCTACACTCTTCTGGCTCTGTAAGGGGGCCGGCGGCGCGGCTCCGGGACCCATCCATGGCTGGGCCTGTGATCGTCCCTCTGGAGCTAATGTCCAGTAGCCTAAGAAGCCCAATCCACTCTGCATGCAGGTGAGTTCGCTTCTTCTCCCCTTAGTCCCTCGGTGCAGTGAGCCTGTTGCCAGCAGGTCTCACTGAAAATAAAAACCTACTTTAAACTTTTACACTAAAGCAGCTCAGGAGAGCCCCTTAGCCTGCACCCGTCTCGTTCGGGCACAAAAATCTAACCGAGGCTTGGAGGAGGGTCATAGGGGGAGGAGCCAGTGCACACCAGGTAGTCCTAAAGCTTTTTACTTTTGTGCCCAGTCTCCTGCAGAGCCGCTATTCCCCATGGTCCTTTCGGAGTCCCCAGCATCCACTAGGACGTTAGAGAAATCAGCAATGATGTGCAGGAGCGCACATCGTTAACTACATTAACAATGGACGAGATTGTAAAAGATCTTGCTCAGATCTGCCCTTCTGAGCAAGATCTTTCACTTTCTCGTCTAGTGTGTATGGGACATACGGGAACGTTTTGGGATAAATGTTGTGGATATGCCACACACTTGCAGGTCTTTTATCACACCAAGACTTGGTAATATACAGTATGTGCACTCTAAATTGAGCGGCACAATGGCAAGTTAGTTAGCATTGCTGCCACACAGTACTGGGGTCATACATAGGCAAACAAGCCCTTCTCTTGGCAAATGGCTCAAATTATGGACAACAACAATGGTATACAATACGATTACTAGAGCTGCCACCACAACATGCAGTTTTAAGGGCATGTGTAGCAACTCTGCTCTGTCCAAGTGGTAGCATCTTCAATCAAGTTTGCCGTGTATGTGGATCCGAGTCCTCAGTGTACTGGACCAGAGAGTAGCTACTAGGAAGAAGAGACAGGTGCCTTACTAGGCGGGAGAAGGTGTGCAGTACTGGTCCTATTATGTTTGTGCATTTATTGTGATATGTTTAACCTTTGCTTGACCACCTAAACCTGACCCTCCCCCTCCCGCAGCCGATTAGATTCTCTGACATGCAAGGGAATGCCCAGCACAGGGCCAGTCCGCCCCGCATGTCAGGCCCTACCCCCCCAGGTGCAAAAGCATCGCACAGCATTTATGCTTTTGCACCCGCCTAGTAGCTTCCTCCCTGCCCTGACCCAGTGGATGGGGGGGGGGGGGGTCTTTCCTCTTCTCTATGCTATTTAAGGTAAGAATTGGGTATTTTTTGTCCTGACAATTTTAAAATGAAACATTGATAAGATCACACCACATCATAGAGTGTACTGCCAAGATGCTGGGATAATACGTGGATGTTTTAAGACCTGTGAGTGCAGGAATCCTGCACTACCTCAACGTGTCAATGCACCAACATTTTCATCCTAATGAAAATGCTGGTGCAGTGAAACGTTAAAGTGGTGCAGAAACATGTATCTTGTGGTTTTATTTTCCTGAGTGTCGCCATCCAGTGAGTGAATAAAAAAACAAAACAAAAAACAAAAACAAAAAAACAAACAAACATTATTTCATACATACAAAAATAAGAATTTACTCACCGGTAATTCTATTTCTCGTAGTCTGTAGTGGATGCTGGGTACTCCGTAAGGACCATGGGGAATAGACGGGCTCCGCAGGAGACTGGGCACTCTTAAAAGAAAGATTAGGTACTACATCTGGTGTGCACTGGCTCCTCCCTCTATGCCCCTCCTCCAGACCTCAGTTAGGGAAACTGTGCCCGGAAGAGCTGACATTACTAGGAAAGGATTTGGAATCCAGGGTAAGACTCATACCAGCCACACCAATCACACCGTACAACTTGTGATAACTATTCCCAGTTAACAGTATGAACAACAACTGAGCCTCTCTCAACAGATGGCTCATAACAATAACCCTTTAGTTAAGCAATAACTATATACATGTATTGCAGAGAGTCCGCACTTGGGACGGGCGCCCAGCATCCACTACGGACTATGAGAAATAGAATTACCGGTGAGTAAATTCTTATTTTCTCTGACGTCCTAGTGGATGCTGGGTACTCCGTAAGGACCATGGGGATTATACCAAAGCTCCCAAACGGGCGGGAGAGTGCGGATGACTCTGCAGCACCGAATGAGCAAACTCAAGGTCCTCCTCAGCCAGGGTATCAAACTTGTAGAATTTTGCAAATGTGTTTGAACCCGACCAAGTAGCAGCTCGGCAAAGTTGTAAAGCCGAGACCCCTCGGGCAGCCGCCCAAGAAGAGCCCACCTTCCTCGTGGAATGGGCTTTTACTGATTTAGGATGCGGCAGTCCAGCCGCAGAATGTGCAAGTTGAATCATGCTACAGATCCAGCGAGCAATAGTCTGCTTTGAAGCAGGAGCACCCAGCTTGTTGGGTGCATGCAGGATAAATAGCGAGTCAGTTTTTCTGACTCCAGCTGTCCTGGAAACATAGATTTTTAGGGCCCAGACTACGTCCAGCAACTTGGAATCCTCCAAGTCACGAGTAGCCGCAGGCACCACAATAGGTTGGTTCAAATGAAAAGCTGATACCACCTTTGGGAGAAATTGGGGACGAGTCCTCAATTCTGCCCTGTCCATATGGAAAATCAGATATGGGCTTTTACAAGACAAAGCTGCCAATTCTGACACACGCCTGGCCGAAGCCAAGGCCAATAGCATGACCACTTTCCACGTGAGATATTTTAGCTCCACGGTTTTAAGTGGCTCAAACCAATGTGATTTTAGGAAATCCAACACAACATTGAGATCCCAAGGTGCCACTGGAGGCACAAAAGGGGGCTGAATATGGAGCACTCCCTTAACAAACGTCTGAACTTCAGGCAGTGAAGCCAGTTCTTTTTGAAAGAAAATAGACAGGGCCGAAATCTGGACTTTTATGGAACCCAATTTAAGGCCCATAGTCACTCCTGACTGTAGGAAGTGCAGAAATCGACCCAGCTGAAATTCCTCCGTTGGGGCCTTCCTGGCCTCACACCAAGCAACATATTTTCGCCATATGCGGTGATAATGTTTTGCCGTCACATCCTTCCTAGCTTTGATCAGCGTAGAAAATGACTTCATCTGGAATGCCCTTTTCCTTTAGGATCCGGCGTTCAACCGCCATGCCGTCAAACGCAGCCGCGGTAAGTCTTGGAACAGACAGGGCCCCTGCTGTAGCAGGTCCTGTCTGAGCGGCAGAGGCCATGGGTCCTCTGAGATCATTTCCTGAAGTTCTGGGTACCAAGTTCTTCTTGGCCAATCCGGAACAATGAGTATAGTTCTTACTCCCCTTTTTCTTATTATCCTCAGTACCTTTGGTATGAGAGGAAGAGGAGGGAACACATACACCGACTGGTACACCCACGGTGTCACTAGAGCGTCCACAGCTATCGCCTGAGGGTCCCTTGAACTGGCGCAATATCTTTTTAGCTTTTCGTTGAGGCGGGACGCCATCATGTCCACCTGTGGCCGTTCCCAACGGTTTACAATCAGCTTGAAGACTTCTGGATGAAGTCCCCACTCTCCCGGGTGGAGGTCGTGTCTGCTGAGGAAGTCTGCTTCCCAGTTGTCCACTCCCGGAATGAACACTGCTGATAGTGCTAGTACGTGATTCTCCGCCCATCGAAGAATCCTTGTGGCTTCTGCCATTGCCATCCTGCTTCTTGTGCCACCCTGGCGGTTTACATGGGCGACCGCTGTGATGTTGTCTGACAATCAGTACTGGTTGGTTTTGAAGCAGGGGTTCTGCTTGACTCAGGGCGTTGTAAATGGCCCTTAGTTCCAGAATATTTATGTGTAGGGAAGTTTCCTGACTCGACCATTGTCCTTGGAAGTTTATTCCCTGGGTGACTGCCCCCCAACCTCGGAGGCTTGCATCCGTGGTCACCAGGACCCAGTCCTGTATGCCGAATCTGCGGCCTTCGAGCAGATGAGCACTCTGCAGCCACCACAGCCCTCGGGGACAGGGTGATCAACCGATGCATCTGAAGATGCGATCCGGACCACTTGTCCAACAGATCCCACTGGAAGATCCTTGCATGGAACCTGCCGAAGGGAATTGCTTCGTAAGAAGCTACCATCTTTCCCAGGATTCGCGTGCAGTGATGCACTGACACCTGTTTTGGTTTCAGGAGGTCCCTGACCAGAGATAATTCCTGGGCCTTCTCCTCCGGGAGAAACACCTTCTGTTCTGTGTCTAGAATCATGCCCAGGAACAGCAGACGCGTCACAGGAATCAGCTGTGACTTTGGGATATTCAGAATCCAGCCGTGCTGATGCAGCACTTCCTGGGATAGTGCTACGCTGACTAGCAACTGCTCTTTGGACCTCGCCTTTATCAGATGATCGTCCAAGTACGGGATAATTATAACTCCCTTCTTTCTGAGGAGTATCATCATTTCGGCCATTACCTTGGTAAATACCCTCAGTGCCGTGGATAGACCAAACGGCAACGTCTGGAATTGGTAATGACAGTCCTGTACCACAAATCTGAGGTACTCCTGGTGAGGTGGGTAAATGGGGACATGGAGGTATGCATCCTTGATGTCCAATGACACCATGAAATCCCCCTCTTCCAGGCTTGCAATAACCGCCCTGAGCGATTCCATCTTGAACTTGAACTTCCTTATATAAGTGTTCAAGGATTTTAAATTTAGGATGGGTCTCACCGAACCGTCTGGTTTCGGTACCACAAACATTGTGGAATAGTAACCCCGTCCCTGTTGAAGGGGGTTACCTTGATTATCATCTGCTGGAGGTACAGCTTGTGAATGGCTGCCAGTACTACCTCCCTTTCTTTGGGTGCAGCTGGCAAGGCTGATTTGAGGTAACGGCGAAGGGGAGTGGCCTCGAACTCCAGCTTGTATCCCTGAGATACCACTTGCAGAACCCAGAGATCCACCTGTGAGCGAACCCACTGGTCGCTGAAGTTCCGGAGACGCGCCCCCACCGCACCTGGCTCCGCCTGTGGAGCCCCAGCGTCATGCTGTGGACTTAGAGGAAGCGGGGGAGGATTTTTGTTCCTGGGAACTGGCTGTCTGGTGCAGCTTTTTCCCTCTTCCCTTGCCTCTGGGCAGAAAGGAAGCGCCTCTGACCCCCTTGCCTTTCTTGGGCCGAAAGGACTGTACCTGATAATACGGTGCTTTCTTAGGCTGTGAGGAAACCCGAGGTAAAAATGTCGACTTCCAAGCTGTTGCTGTGGATACGATGTCCGAGAGACCATCCCCAAACAATTCCTCACCCTTGTAAGGCAAAACCTCCATGTGCCTTTTAGAATCAGCATCACCTGTCCACTGCAGAGTCCATAATACTCTCCTGGCAGAAATGGACATTGCATTAATTCTAGATGCCAGCCGGCAAATATCCCTCTGTGCATCTCTCATATATAAGACAACGTCTTTAATATGCTCTATGGTTAGCAAAACCGTATCCCTGTCGTGGGTATCAATATTATCTGACAGGGTATCGGACCAAGCTGCTGCAGCACTACACATCCATGCTGAAGCAATTGCAGGTCTCAGTATAGTACCTGAGTGTATATACAGACTTCAGTATAGCCTCCTGCTTTCTATCCGCAGGCTCCTTTAAGGCGGCCGTATCCTGAGACGGCAGTGCCAACTTTTTTGACAAGCGTGTGAGCGCCTTATCCACCCTAGGGGATGTCTCCCAACGTAACCTGTCGTCTGGCGGGAAAGGATACGCCATCAGTAACTTTTTTGAAATTACTAGTTTCTTATCGGGGGAAGCCCACGCTTCTTCACACACTTCATTCAATTCATCTGATGGGGGAAAAAACACTGGTTGCTTTTTCTCCCCAAACATAATACCATTTTAGTGGTACCTGGGTTAATGTGCAACACATTTTTCATTGCCGTAATCATGCAACGGATGGCCCTTGTGGATTGTACATTAGTCTCGTCCTCGTCTACACTGGAGTCAGACTCCATGTCGACATCTGTGTCTGCCATCTGAGGTAGCGGGCGTTTTTGAGCCCCTGATGGCCTTTGAGACGCCTGGGCAGGCACTGGCTGAGAAGCCGGCTGTCCCACAGCTGTTATGTCATCGAACCTTTTATGCAAGGAGCCGACACTGTCGTGTAATACCTTCCACATATCCACCCACTCTGGTGTCGGCCCCGCCGGGGGTGACATCACACTTATCGGCACCTGCTCCGCCTCCACATAAGTTTCCTCATCAAACATGTCGAAACAGCCGTACCGACACCGCACACACACAGGGAATGCTCTGACTGAGGACAGGACCCCACCAAGTCCTTTGGGGAGACAGAGTATGCCAGCACACACCACAGCGCTATATAATGCAGGGATGCACACTATACAGAGTGATTTTTCCCCTATAGCAGCTTATATACATAGTTATGCGCCTAAATTTATGTGCCCTCCCTCTCTTTTTTACCCTAGAAGTCTGGAACTGCAGGGGAGAGCCTGGGGAGCGTCCTTCCAGCGGAGCTGTGAAGAGAAAATGGCGCTGGTGTGCTGAGGAACAGTTTAATAGCTGTATTATGTGCTATTTAGCCATGTAAGGTACTCTAATTGCTGCCCAGGGCGCGCCCCCCCTCCCCCCCCAAGCGCCCTGCCCCCCCCCCCCACCCAGCGCCCCCCCCCCCCCCACCCAGCGCCCTGCCCCCCCCCCCCAGCAGTGACTGGAGTGTGGTGTGCAGAGGGAGAAATGGCGCACAGCTGCAGTGCTGTGCGCTACCTTAATGAAGACCAGAGTCTTCAGCCGACGATTTTCCACTTCTCTTCGTTCTTCTGGCTCTGCGAGGGGGGCGGCGGCGCGGCTCCGTGACCGGACGACCGAGGCTGGGCCTGTGTTCGATCCCTCTGGAGCTAATGGTGTCCAGTAGCCTAAGAAGCCCAAGCTAGCTGCAAGCAGGTAGGTTCGCTTCTCTCCCCTCAGTCCCTCGTAGCAGTGAGTCTGTTGCCAGCAGATCTCAATGAAAATAAAAAACCTAACAAATACTTTCTTTTCTAGGAAGCTCAGGAGAGCCCCTAGGGTGCATCCAGCTCTGGCCGGGCACAGATACTAACTGAGGTCTGGAGGAGGGGCATAGAGGGAGGAGCCAGTGCACACCAGATATAATACCTAATCTTTCTTTTAAGAGTGCCCAGTCTCCTGCGGAGCCCGTCTATACCCCATGGTCCTTACGGAGTACCCAGCATCCACTAGGACGTCAGAGAAAGGATTTTAAAACCTACCGGTAAATCCTATTTTCTCTTACGTCCTAGAGGATGCTGGGGTCCACATTAGTACCATGGGGATGTACCCAAGCTCCCAGAACGGAAGGGAGCGCGCGCGGAGGCTCCTGCAAAACAGATTGACCAAACTTCAGGTCCTCAGCAGCCAAAGTATCGTGCTTGAACTTAGTAAACGTGTTCGACCCCGACCAAGCGGCTGCTCGGCAGAGATACAATGCTGAGACACCCTGGGCAGCCGCCCAGGAAGAACCCACCTTACGAGTAGAGTGGGCCTTAACAGACGTAGGACACGGCATTCCAGCCGTAGAATACGCATGCTGGATAGTGAACTTGATCCAGCGAGAAATTGTCTGCTTAGAAGCAGGACACCAAAGTTTCTTGGGATCATACAGGACAAACAGTCTGATATTCTGTGACAAGCAGTCCTCTTCACAGATTCAGAGCCCTTACAACATCCAAGGACTTTGATGAAAGTGAGGAGTTTGTAGCAACTGACACCACAATAGGTTGGTTTATATGAAATGCAGACAACCTTCCGAAGGAACTGCCGACGTGTCCTGAGCTCAGCTCTATTTTCATGGAAGATCAAGTGGGGCTCTTCCAAGACAAAGCCCCCAACTCCGACACACGTCTAGCAGAAGCTAAGTGACAGCCTTCCACGTGAGAAATATTACCTCAACCTCCGGTAGAGGCTCGAACCAATATGATTGGAGAACACCACGTTAAGATCCCAGGGCGCCGTAGGCGGCACAAAGGGAGGCTGGATGTGCAGAACCCCTTTCAAAAAAGTCTGAACCTCAGGAAGGGAAGCCAACTGTTTCTGGAAGAAAACTGACAGGGCCGAAATCTGGACCTTTACGGATCCCAACCTCAGGCCCATATCCACACCTGCTTGCAGGAAGAGAAGAAACTGTCCCAGTTGAAACTGCACCGTAGGCAACTTCTTGGACTCGCATCAAGATACACATTTTTTCCAAATACGTTGGTAATGTTTAGACGTTACTCCTTTCCTAGCCTGTATCAGGGTAGGAATAACCTTGTTCAGAATGCCCTACCAAGCCAATATCTGGCGTTCAACTTCCATGCCGTCAAATGTAGCCGTGGTAAGTCTTGATAAGCCAACGGCCCCTGCTGTAGCAGGTTCTCCCGAAGAGGAAGAGGCCTCGGCTTTTCCAGCAATAGATCCAGAATATCCGCATACCAATCCCTTCTTGGCCAGTTCGGAGCAATGATGATTGTCTGAACTCTTGTTCTCCATATGAGTTTTAGAACTCTTGGAATGAGCGGAAGTGGAGGAAACACGTACACCGACTGGAACACCCACGGAGTCACTAGGGAGTCTGCCATAGCTTGCGGGTCCCTCGACCTGGAACAATACTGCCGAAGCTTCTTGTTGAGACGAGAGGCCTTCATGTCTATTTGAGGTACACCCCAAAGATCTGTTACCTCCGTGAAAACCTCCGAATGGAGTCCCCACTCTCCTGGATGGGGATAGTGTCTGCTGAGGAAGTCCGCTTCCCAGTTGTCTACTCCCGGAATTAAGATTGCCGACAACACCAATGCGTATTTTTCTGCCCAGAGGATGATTCTTGTTACCTCTGACATCGCAGCTCTGCTCTTTGTTCCGCCCTGTCGGTTTATGTAATCCACCGTCGTTACATTGTCCTACTACACTTGAATGGCTCGATCTCACAGAAGATGCGCCGCTTGGAGAAGACCGTTGTAGACGGCTTAGTTCCAGAATGTTTATTGGAAGGCTGGATTCTAGGCCTGACCACCATCTTTGAAAGGTTTCCCCCTGAGTGACTGCACCCCAGCCCCGGAGACTTGCATCCGTGGTCAGAAGGACCCAGTCCTGAATACCGAACCTGCGGCCCTCCAGAAGGAGAGAGAGTCAGTTGCAGCCACCAGAGGAGTGAAATCCTGGCTTTCGACGACAGACGTATTCTCTGCTGCATGTGTAGACGAGATCCGGACCACTTGCCCAGGAGATCCAGTTGGAAGGGCCGAGCATGGAACCTTCTGTACTGTAGAGTCTCGTAAGAGGCCACCATCTTCCCCAGTAGGCGAATGCACTGATGAACAGAAACCCGGGCTGGCTTCAGGACATCCCGGACCATTGTTTGTATCACCAACGCTTTCTCCTCCAGGAGAAACACCCTCTGCACTTCAGTGTTGAGGATCATTACCAGAAAAGACAGCCTCCTGGTCAGCTCCAAATGTGATTTTGGAAGATTTAGGATCCAACCAAGTTCACTGAGCAGATGAGTTGTGAGAACAATGGACTGCAACAACCTCTTCCTGGACGATACCTTTATCAGCAGATCGTCCAGATATGGGATCATGTTCACCCCCTGTCTGCGGAGGAGAACCATCTCTGCCATCACCTTTGTGAACACCCTCGGTGCTGTGGAGAGGCCGAATGGCAGTGCCTGGAATTGAGTGACTGTCTAATAGTGCAATTCTGAGATAAGCTGGTGAGGCGGCCAAATTGGAATGTGGAGGTATGCATCCTAGATATCCAGGGATACGAGAAACTCTCCCTCCTCCAGACCTGAAATCACTGCTCTAAGAAACGAAAAGGTTTGAATAATAACCCTTGTTTTGCATATGAGGTGGAACTGGGACAATGACCCGTGACCTTTCCAATTTTAGGATGGCTTCCTCTAGGATAGCCCTGTCTGTCAGCAAAGCTGGCAAGCCTGATGAAAAAAAAAAAAAAAAAAGTGAGGTGGGAGTTCTTGAAACTCCAGTCTGTACCCCCGGGACACAATATCCTGTATCCAGGCCGGACGACACCCAGACGTGTCTGAAATGTCCGAGTCTCGCACCCACCAGCCCGTCCTCCAGGCTTGGAGGTCCACAGTCATGCTTAGGGTTTTAAGGAACCAGAAGCAGGTCTCTGGTCCTGGGAGCCTGCGGGTGCAGGTTTTTTTTTATTTTGCCCGACCACCTCTAAAGAAAGTGGTAGGAGGCTTGAACTTTTTTGCTTCAGCGGTCCGAAAGTACTGCGGCAAAGCTGAAGAAAATGGTTTGTTTCTTCTTAGGTGTAGCAGAGGGAAGGAAAGGTGACTTACCCGCGGTTACCGTGGAAAGCCACGCATCCAACGCTTCCCCAAATAGAGCCTGACCTGTGTAGGATAGATTCTCTACACTTCTCCCAGATTCCGCGTCTGCAGACCATTGGCGTAGCCAGAGTCCCCTGCGGGCTGAGACAGACATGGAAGATATCTGTGCAGTCAGCGTACCCAGGTCCTTCATGGATTCCACCATGAACCCTGCAGAATCCTGTATGTTACTTCTATCCATTGTATCCAAATCCTCTAGTAATGTGCCTGACCACTTTACTAAGGCTTTAGAAACCCACGCACAGGCAATAGTGGGCCACTCCTGAAGCAGTAAATGGATTTGAGCGTAGTGTCAATCTTACGATCAGCCACTTCTTTTAACGCAGTCGTTCCAGGGACAGGTAAAAGCCACCTTTTTAGACAGTCTGGAGACAGATGTGTCAATGGGGGGTGTCCCATTTATTCCTAGCTTCGTCAGGGAAGGGAAAAGCAACCAGAAACCTTTTTAGGATCTGGATTTTTTTTCTCTGGGTTTTCCCAGGATTTTTCAAATATAGCGTTTAATTCTTTAGTCACAGGGAAGGTTAGTGAGGCTCTCTTATTGTCAGTGAAGGAAGCCTCCTCAACCTGGTCAGGTGTGTGGTCATTAATGTTTAACACATCTCTAATGGCCTCAATCATGAGCTGCACCACCTTAGCAAGGGATGCCGCCCCCCTCAGCACCTCCCCATCACCGTCTGCAGTATCAATCGGTATCCGGGTCATCTTGCATAATTTGGGCAAGTGCACGTTTCTGTGAGAACATGCTAGGGGATTTTGCAGGAATAGGGACAGAGCCTGACCAAACTGCCATAAACTTCTTTAACTCCTGAGTTTCAGTCTCTGTATTACCTACCCTAGTAGAGATCATTCTTTTGATAGAAGTTAGCCACTCAGGTTCAATAACAGGGATCCGAGACAAAGCATTACAATCCTTTGTACATGGAATGGTTCCCTCCTGAGAGGAACCATCTTCTGCAGCATAAGACAGTTTCTAGACATGGTTATGTGAGATATTAAACCCCCCCCCCCCCCCCACAGGGAATTGTCAGACAGCCCCCCCCCCGCCCCCCATTCAGTATGCTGCAGACAGATTGGAGCCAAAAAAAAAACCCATCTACAACCCCCTGGTACCACACAAGATAGCTAGAGTTGCTTGAAGGGACAGCTCTTCCTGTCAGCACCTGTTGTACAGGAACTGCAGGCAGGAAAATGGCGCCGAGTGCTGCTGGGTCCGCTCTGAGAAGCTCCGCCCCCCAAACATGGTGCTGTTTCCCGCTCTTCATTATATTATATTATACTGGACTGAGGATTTCTGCTGACAGCGATCCGGGGACCCCAACAGGTTTGCTGATCAGTGTAGGGTATAGGCGCCGGCTCAGGGCGCCCCTCACTATGTACCGCTGAGCCATGGAGTGCGCCATGGAGTGCAGTTAGTACTGCGCTCCCTACCCTGTTGCCACCATCTTCATACCGGCTCCCTGCTTGCCAGGGGGTGCGGTGACTCACTCGCCACTGAAGTCTTCTGGCTCTGTAAGGGGGTGGCGGCATGCTGCGTGAGTGAGCGGTCGCCTGGAACGGCTAACGATCAGCACAGTCAGGAGCTCAGTGTCCTGTTAGCGGAGATAGTGGCTCAGACCCCGCAGTTGCCAGCAGCCACCCCAGCAATGTGTGCTGAGCGAGGAGGGTGATGGAGGGTCGCTCATGTCAACTAGCAGTGAAACGAGCGACCTGCTAGATTGTGTCAATCTAGCACCAGCGATAGAGATGCACTGAACACCGCGCAATGTGTACCCCCCTTAAGACTGAGGGTAAGCTTGTTGTCACTCCACAACCCTGGGTTGTCATCTGAATGGAATACAATCATACAACGAACTGGGAGGCGGCACTCAGCGGATTTAAAAATAAGATTTTACTCAAGGGTAAATTTATTTCTCGTAGTCCGTAGTGGATGCTGGGGACTCCGTAAGGACCATGGGGAACAGACGGGCCCCGCAGGAGACTGGGCACTCCAAGAAAGATTTAGTACTACTGGTGTGCACTGGCTCCTCTCTATGCCCCTCCTCCAGACCTCAGTTAAGGAAACTATGCCCGGAAGAGCTGACATTACAAGGAAAGGATTTTTGGAATCCAGGGTAAGACTCATACCAGCCACACCAATCATGCCGTGTAACTTGTGATAACATACCCAGTTAACAGTATGAACAACAAAGCATCAACCACAGATGCCAACATAACCTAACCCTTTATTAAGCTATAACTATATACACGTATTGCAGAAAGTCCGCACTTGGGACGGGCGCCCAGCATCCACTACGGACTACGAGAAATAGATTTACCGGTGAGTAAAATCTTATTTTCTCTAACGTCCTAGTGGATGCTGGGGACTCCGTAAGGACCATGGGGATTATACCAAAGCTCCCAAACGGGCGGGAGAGTGCGGATGACTCTGCAGCACCGAATGGGCAAACACAAGGTCCTCCTCAGCCAGGGTATCAAACTTGTAGAATTTTGCAAAGATGTTTGAACCCGACCAAGTAGCTGCTTGGCAAAGCTGTAATGCAGACCCCTCGGGCAGCCGCCCAAGAAGAGCCAGCTTTCCTTGTGGAATAGGCTTTTATCGATTTTGGATGCGGCAATCCTGCCGCCGAATGAGCCTGCTGAATTGTGTTACAGATCCAGCGAGCAATAGTTTGCTTTGAAGCAGGAGCACCCAGCTTGTTGGATGCATACAAAATAAACAGCGAGTCAGTTTTCCTGACTCCAGCCATTCTGGCCACATAAATCTTCAAAGCCCTGACTACATCAAGCAACTTGGAATCCTCCAAGTCACGAGCAGCCGTAGGCAGCACAATAGGTTGGTTAAAATGAAAAGATGACACCACCTTTGGCAGAAATTGTGGACGAGTCTGTAATTCTGCCCTGTCCACATGGAAAACCAGATAGGGGCTTTTACATGACAAAGCCGCCAATTCTGACACACGCCGAGCCGAAGCTAAGGCCAAAAGCATGACCACCTTCCACGTGAGATACTTTAGCTCCACGGTCTTAAGTGGCTCAAACCAGTGGTATTTCAGGAAACCCAGCACCACGTTGAGATCCCTAGGTGCCACAAAAGGGGGCTGAATATGCAGCACTCCCTTAAACGTCTGAACCTCAGGAAGAGAAGCCAGTTCTTTTTGAAAGAAAAATGGATAGGGCTGAAATCTGGACCTTTATGGACCCCAACTTCAAGCCCATAGTCACTCCAGACTGTAGGAAGTGCAGGAATCGGCCCAGCTGGAATTCCTCTGTAGGGGCCTTCCTGGCCTCACACCAAGAAACATATTTTCGCCATATCCGGTGACAGTGTTGTGCTGTCACGTCCTTCCTAGCCTTTATTAGCGTAGGAATAACTTCATCCGGAATGCCTTTTTCTGCTAGGATCCGGCGTTCAACCGCCATGCCGTCAAACGCAGCCGCGGTAAGTCTTGGAACAGACAGGGCCCCTGTTGCAACAAGTCCTGTCTGAGAGGCAGAGGCCATGGGTCCTCTGAGCACCTCTTGCAGTTCCGGGTACCAAGTCCTCCTTCGCCAATCCGGAACAATGAGTATTGTTCTCACTCCTCTTTTTCTTACGATTCTCAGCACCTTGGGTATGAGAGGAAGAGGAGGAAATACATAGACCTACTTGAACACCCACGGTGTCACTAGCGCGTCCACAGCTATCGCCTGAGGGTCCCTTGACCTGGCGCAATACCTTTCTAGCTTTTTGTTGAGGCGGGACGTCATCATGTCCACCTATGGCCGTTCCCATCGATTTGTAATCTGCGTGAAGACTTCTTGATGAAGTCCCCACTCTCCCGGGTGGAGGTCGTGCCTGCTGAGGAAGTCTGCTTCCCAGTTGTCCACCCCCGGAATGAACACTGCTGACAGAGCTTGCACGTGATTCTCCGCCCAACGAAGAATTCTGGTGGCTTCCGCCATCGCCACCCTGCTTCTTGTGCCGCCCTGGCGGTTTACATGAGCCACTGCGGTGATGTTGTCTGACTGAATCAGCACCGGTTGGTTGCGAAGCAGAGGCTCCGCTTGACTCAGGGCGTTGTATATGGCCCTTAGTTCCAGGATATTTATGTGCAGACAAGCCTCCTGACTTGACCACAGCCCTTGGAAGTTCCTTCCCTGAGTGACTGCCCCCCATCCTCGGAGGCTCGCATCAGTGGTCACCAGGACCCAGTCCTGTATGCCGAACCTGCGGCCGTCGAGAAGGTGAGCACTCTGCAGCCACCATAGAAGAGACACCCTGGCCCTGGGGGATAGGGTGATCAGCCGATGCATCTGAAGATGCGATCCGGACCACTTGTCCAACAGATCCCACTGAAAGATCCTCGCATGGAACCTGCCGAAGGGAATGGCTTCGTATGATGCCACCATCTTTCCCAGGACTCGCGTGCAGTGATGCACAGACCCGTTTCGGTTTTAAGAGGCCTCTGACCAGAGTCATGAGCTCCTGAGCCTTCTCCGCTGGGAGAAACACCTTCTCGTCTGTGTCCAGAATCATGCCCAGAAAGGGCAGACGCGTCGTAGGAATCAGCTACGACTTTGGGATATTCAGAATCCAGCCGTGCTGTTGCAACACTTCCTGAGAGTGTGCTACGCTGATCAGCAACTGCTCTCTGGACCTCGCCTTTATGAGAAGATCGTCCAAGTATGGGATAATTGTGACTCCTTACTTTCGAAGGAGCACCATCATTTCCGCTATTACCGTGGTAAAAATTCTTGGTGCCGTGGAGAGCCCAAACGGCAACGTCTGGAATTGGTAATGACAGTCCTGTACCACAAATCTGAGGTACTCCTGATGAGGTGGATAAATGGGGACACGCAAGTAAGCATCCTTGATGTCCAGAGACACCATAAAACACCCCTCTTCCAGGCTTGCAGTAACCGCTCTGAGCGATTCCATTTTGAACTTGAATCTTCTCAGATAAATGTTCAGGGACTTTAAATTCAATATGGGTCTGACCGAACCGTCCGGTTTCGGTACCACAAACATTGCGGAATAGTATCCCCTTCCCTGTTGGAGGGGAACCTGTACCACCTGCTGGAGATATAACTTGTGAATTGCCGCTAACACTACCTCCCTTTCCATGGGGGAAGCTGGCAGGGCCGATTTAAGGTAACGGTGAGGGGGCATCACTTCGAATTCCAGCTTGTATCCCTGAGACACAATCTGTATAGCCCAGGGATCCACCTGTGAGCGAACCCACTGGTGGCTGAAATTTCAGAGACGCGCCCCCACCACTCCTGGCTCCACCTGTGGAGCCCCAGCGTCATGCGGTGGATTTAGTGGAAGCCGGGGAGGACTTCTGTTCCTGGGAACTAGCTGTATGGTGCAGCTTCTTTCCTCTACCCCTGCCTCTGGCAAGAAAGGATGCACCTCTGACTTTCTTGCTTTTTTGTGATCGAAAGGACTGCATTTGGTAATACGGTGCTTTCTTAGGCTGTGAGGGAATATATGGCAAAAAAATTTGACTTCCCAGCCGTAGCTGTGGAAACCAGGTCCGAGAGACCGTCCCCAAACAATTCCTCACCCTTGTAAAGGCAACACCTCCATGTGCTTTTTGGAGTCGGCATCACCTGTCCATTGCAGAGTCCACAGGACCCTTCTGGCAGAAATTGACATTGCATTTATTCTAGAGCCCAGTAGGCAAATGTCCCTCTGGGCATCCCTCATATATAGGACAGCGTCTTTTATATGCCCCAGGGTCAGTAAAATAGTATCAATGTACAAGGTATCCATTTCCTCGGACAGATTATCTGTCCATGCTGCTACAGCACTACACATCCAGGCCGATGCAATTGCCGGCCTCAGTAGAGTACCTGAATGTGTATAAACAGACTTCAGGATACTTTCCTGCTTCCTATCCGCAGGATCCTTTAGGGAGGCCGTAACCTGTGACGGCAGGGCCACCTTCTTAGATAAGCGTGTCAGAGCTTTGTCTACCCTAGGGGAGGATTCCCAGCGCATCCTGTCCGTTGGCGGGAAAGGGTACGCCATAAGTAACCTCTTGGAAATCAGCACTTTCCTATCAGGGGAATCCCACGCTTTTTCACATAACTCATTTAACTCATGTGAAGGGGGAAAAGTCACCTCTTGCTTTTTCTCCCCAAACATAAACCCTCTTGTCAGGGACAGGGTTTACCTCTGATATGTGCAATACATCCTTCATTGCTATAATCATGTAGCGGATGGCTTTAGCCATTTTAGGCTGCAATTTTGCATCATCGCCATCGACACTGGAGTCAGAATCCGTGTCTAAATCTGTGTCAACAATTTGTGATAGTGGGCGCTTCTGAGACCCCGACGGCCTCTGCGCAGTAGGATCAGGCATGGGCTGAGACCCCGACTGTCCCAAGGCATCAGCTTTATCCAACCTTTTATGAAAGGAGTTTACATCATTTAACACCTTCCACATATCCATCCAATCAGGTGTCGGCGGGGACACGTCATTCATCTGCACCTGCTCTGCCTCCACATAGCCCTCCTCGTCAAACATGTCGACACAAGCGTACCGACACACCACACAGGGGATGCTCTATATGAGGACAGGACCCCCACAAGGCCTTTTGGAGAGACAGAGAGAGAGTATGCCAGCACACACCCCAGCGCTATATGACCCAGGAATCACACAGTAACTTCGTGTTTACCCAGTAGCTGCTGTATAATAACAATTTACTCACCGGTAATTCTATTTCTCGTAGTCCGTAGTGGATGCTGGGAACTCCGTAAGGACCATGGGGAATAGCGGGCTCCGCAGGAGACTGGGCACTCTAAAAGAAAGATTAGGTACTATCTGGTGTGCACTGGCTCCTCCCTCTATGCCCCTCCTCCAGACCTCAGTTAGGGAAACTGTGCCCGGAAGAGCTGACACAATAAGGAAAGGATTTGGAATCCCGGGTAAGACTCATACCAGCCATACCAATCACACCGTACAACTCGTGATACTATACCCAGTTAACAGTATGAATAACTGAGCCTCACGAAAAGATGGCTCATAACAATAACCCTTTAGTTAGGCAATAACTATATACAAGTATTGCAGACAATCCGCACTTGGGACGGGCGCCCAGCATCCACTACGGACTACGAGAAATAGAATTACCGGTGAGTAAATTCTTATTTTCTGACGTCCTAGTGGATGCTGGGGACTCCGTAAGGACCATGGGGATTATACCAAAACTCCCAAACAGGCGGGAGAGTGCGGATGACTCTGCAGCACCGAATGAGCAAACTCAAGGTCCTCCTCAGCCAGGGTATCAAACTTGTAGAATTTTGCAAATGTGTTTGAACCCGACCAAGTAGCAGCTCGGCAAAGTTGTAAAGCCGAGACCCCTCGGGCAGCCGCCCAAGAAGAGCCCACCTTCCTCGTGGAATGGGCTTTTACTGATTTAGGATGCGGCAGTCCAGCCGCAGAATGTGCAAGTTGAATCATGCTACAGATCCAGCGAGCAATAGTCTGCTTTGAAGCAGGAGCACCCAGCTTGTTGGGTGCATACAGGATAAATAGCGAGTCAGTTTTCCTGACTCAAGCCATCCTGGAAACAGATTTTCAGGGCCCTGACTACGTCCAGCAACTTGGAATCCTCCAAGTCCCGAGTAGCCGCAGGCACCACAATAGGTTGGTTCAAATGAAACTCTGATACCACCTTAGGAAGAAATTGGGAACAAGTCCTCAATTCCGCCCTATCCATATGAAAAATCCGATAAGGGCTTTTACATGACAAAGCCGCCAATTCTGATACACGCCTGGCCGAAGCCAAGGCCAACAGCATGACCACTTTCCGCGTGAGATTTTTTGCTCCACGGTTTTAAGTGGCTCAACCAATGTGACTTTAGGAAATCCAACACCACGTTGAGATCCCAATGTGCCACTGGAGGCACAAAAGGGGGGCTGAATATGCAGCACTCCTTTAACAAAAGTCTGAACTTCAGGCAGTGAAGCCAGTTCTTTTTGGAAGAAAATCGACAGCCAAAATCTGGACCTTAATGGAACCCAATTTGAGGCCCATAGTCACCCCTGACTGTAGGAAGTGCAGAAATCGACCCAGCTGAAATTCCTCCGTTGGGGCCTTCCAGGCCTCACACCAAGCAACATATTTCCGCCATATGCGGTGATAATGTTTTGCGGTCACATCCTTCCTAGCTTTAATCAGCGTAGGAATGACTTCCTCCGGAATGCCCTTTTCCTTTAGGATCCGGTGTTCAACCCCCATGCCGTCAAACGCAGCCGCGGTAAGTCTTGGAACAGACAGGGCCCCTGCAGTAGCAGGTCCTGTCTGAGCTGCAGAGGCCAAGGGTCCTCAGATCATTTCTTGAAGTTCTGGGTACCAAGCTCTTCTTGGCCAATCCGGAACAATGAGTATAATTCTTATTCCTCTCCTTCTTATTCTCAGTACCTTGGGTATGAGAGGAAGAGGAGGGAACACAAACCGACTGGTACACCCACGGTGTCACTATAGCGTCCACAGCTATCGCCTGAGGGTCCCTTGACCTGGCGCAATATCTTTTTAGCTTTTTGTTGAGGCGGGACGCCATCATGTCCACCTGTGGCCGTTCCCTACAGTTCACAATCAGCTGGAAGACTTCTGGATGAAGTCCCCACTCTCCCGGGTGGAGGTCGTGCCCGCTGAGGAAGTCTGCTTCCCAGTTGTCCACTCCCGGAATGAACACTGCTGACAGTGCTATCACGTGATTCTCCGCCATCAAAGAATCCTTGTGGCTTCTGCCATTGCCACCCTGCTTCTTGTGCCACCCTGGCGGTTTACATGGGCGACCGCTGTGATGTTGTCTGACTGAATCAGAACCGGTTGGTTTTGAAGCAGGGGTTCTGCTTGACTCAGGGCGTTGTAAATGTCCCTTAGTTCCAGTATATATTTATGTGTAGGGAAGTTTTCTGACTTGACCATTGTCCTTGGAAGTTTCTTCCCTGGGTGACTGCCCCACAACCTCGGAGGCTTGCATCCGTGGTCACCAGGACCCAGTCCTGTATGCCGAATCTGCGGCCTTCAAGCAGATGAGCACTCTGCAGCCACCACAGCAGAGACACCCTGGCCCTCGGGGACAGGGTGATTAACCGATGCATCTGGAGATGCGATCCGGACCACTTGTCCAACAGATCCCACTGGAAGATCCTTGCATGGAATCTGCCGAAGGGACTTGCTTCGTAAGAAGCTACCATCTTTCCCAGGACTCGCGTGCAGTGATGCACCAACACCTGCTTTGGTTTCAGGAGGTCCCTGACCAGAGATGATAATTCCTGGGCCTTCTCCTCCGGGAGAAATATTCTGTTCTGTGTCCAGAATCATGCCCAGGAACAGCAGACGCGTCACAGGAATCAGCTGCGACTTTGGGATATTCAGAATCCAGCCGTGCTGATGCAGCACTTCCTGAGATAGTGCCACGCCGACTAGCAACTGCTCTTTTGACCTCGCCTTTATAAGGAGATCGTCCAAGTATGGAATAATCATGACTCCCTTCTTTCGGAGGAGCATCATCATTTCGGCCATTACCTTGGTAAATACCCACGGTGCCGTGGACAGACCAGACGGCAACGTCTGGAATTGGTAATGACAGTCCTGTACCACAACCTTGAGGTACTTTGAACTTGAACTTTTTTATATAAATGTTCAAGGATTTTAAATTTAGAATGGGTCTCACCGAACCGTCTGGTTTCGGTACCACAACATTGTGGAATAGTAACCCTGTCCCTGTTGAAGGAGGGGTACCTTGATTATCACCTGCTGAAGATACAGCTTGTGATTTGCCGCCAGTACTACCTCCCTTTCTCTGAGGGCAGCAGGCAAGGCTGATTTGAGGTAACGGCGAGGGGGAGTCGCCTCGAACTCCAGCTTGTATCCCTGTGATACTACTTGCAGAACCCAGGAATCCATCTGTGAGCGAGCCCACTGGTCGCTGAAGTTCCGGAGACGCGCACCCACCGCACCTGGCTCAGCCTGTGGAGCCCCAGCGTCATGCGGTGGACTCAGAGGAAGCGGGGGAAGATTTTTGATCCTGGGAACTGGCTGTCTGGTGCAGCCTTTTTCCTTCTTCCCTTGCCTCTGGCAGAAAGGAAGCGCCTTTGACCCACTTGCTTTTCTGAGGCCGAAAGGACTGTACCTGATCATACGGTGCTTTCTTAGGCTGTGAGGGAACCTGAGGTAAAAATTTTGACTTCCCAGCTTTTGCTGTGGATACGAGGTCCGAGAGACCATCCCCAAACAATTCCTCACCCTTATAAGGCAGAATCTCCATGTGCCTTTTAGAATCATCACCACCTGTCCACTGCCGGGTCCATAATACCCTCCTGGCAGAAATGGACATTGCATTAATTCTGGATGCCAGCCGGAAAATATCCCTCTGTGCATCCCTCATATATAAGACGACGTCTTTAATATGCTCTATGGTTAGCAAAATCGTATCCCTGTCGAGGGTAACAATATTATCTGACAGGGTATCAGACCACACTGCAGCAGCACTACACCTCCACGCTGAGGCAATTGCAGGTCTCAGTCTAGTACCTGAGTGTGTATATACAGACTTCAGGATTTCCTCCTGCTTTCTATCAGCAGGCTCCTTCAAGGTGGCCGTATCCAGAGACGGCAGTGCCACCTTTTTTGACAAACGTGTGAGCGCCTTATCCACCCTAGGGGATATCTCCCAACGTGACCTATCCTCTGGCGGGAAAGGGTACGCCATCAGTAACTTTTTAGAAATTACCATTTTCTTATCGGGGGAAACCCACGCTTCTTCACACACTTCATTCAATTCATCTGATGGGGGAAAAAACACTGGTTGCTTTTTCTCCCCAAACATAAAACCCCTTTTTAGTGGTACTTGGGTTAATGTCAGAAATGTGTAACACATTTTTCATTGCCGAAATCATGCAACGGATGCCCCTAGTGGATTGTGTATATGTCTCAACCTCGTCGACACTGGAGTCAGACTCCGTGTCGACATCTGTGTCTGCCATCTGAGGTAGCGGGCGTTTTTGAGCCCCTGATGGCCTTTGAGACGCCTGGGCAGGTGCGGGCTGAGAAGCCGGCTGTCCCATGGCTGTTACGTCATCCAGCCTTTTATGTAAGGAGTTGACACTGTCGGTTAATACCTTCCACATATCCACCCACTCTGGTGTCGGCCCCGCAGGGGGTGACATCACATTTATCGGCACCTGCTCCGCCTCCACATAAGACTCCTCATCAAACAAGTCGACACAGCCGTACAGACACCGCACACACACAGGGAATGCTCTGACTGAGGACAGGACCCCACAAAGTCCTTTGGGGAGACAGAGCGAGTATGCCAGCACACACCACAGCGCTATTTAATCAGGGATTTACACTAATGGAAAGTGATTTATCCCTATAGCTGCTTTTTATATACAGTTTGCGCCTAAATTTAGTGCCCCCCCTCTCTTTTTAACCCTTTGAGCCTGGAAACTGCAGGGGAGAGCCTGAGGAGCTGTCTTCCAGCTGCACTGGAAGAGAAAATGGCGCCAGTGTGCTGAGGGAGATAGCCCCACCCCTTTTTCGGCGGACTTCTCCCGCTCTTATAATTGTATTGTATTATGGCAGGGGATTTTTACACATATATAGCTTAGTAGGCTATATTATGTGTTGTTTGCCAAAGTTAAGGTACTCTAATTGCAGCCCAGGGCGCCCCCCCCCCCCAGCGCCCTGCACCCATCAGTGACCGGAGTATGTGGTGTGCATAGGGAGCAATGGCGCACAGCTGCAGTGCGCTACCTTAATGAAGACCAAAGTCTTCAGCCGCCGATTTCCAGGACGTTCTTGCTTCTGGCTCTGTAAGGGGGACGGCGGCGCGTCTCCGGGACCAGACGACCGAGGCTGGGCCTGTGTTCGATCCCTCTGGAGCTAATGGTGTCCAGTAGCCTAAGAAGCCCAAGCTAGCTGCAAGCAGGTAGGTTCGCTTCTTCTCCCCTTAGTCCCTCGTAGCAGTGAGTCTGTTGCCAGCAGATCTCACTGAAAATAAAAAACCTAACAAATACTTTCTTTACTAGGAGCTCAGGAGAGCCCCTAGTGTGCAACCAGCTCGGGCCGGGCACAGATTCTAACTGAGGTCTGGAGGGGCATAGAGGGAGGAGCCAGTGCACACCAGATAGTACCTAATCTTTCTTTTAGAGTGCCCAGTCTCCTGCGGAGCCCGCTATTCCCCATGGTCCTTACGGAGTTCCCAGCATCCACTAGGACGTCAGAGAAATATAATTAATGCACTAAATTTATGTCCCCCCCCCTCTCTTTTTACCCTCCTACCGCGAGTCTGCTGGGGAGAGCCTGGGGAGCTTCCTCTCAGTGGAGCTGTGGAGAGAAAATGGCGCTGGTGAGTGCTGAGGAAGAAGCCCCACCCCCTCAGCGGTGGGCTTCTGTCCACCGATTTTGTGTAAAAATAATGGCAGGGGCTCATGCATATTACAGTGCCCTGTATATATGCTGCTTTTTGCCAGGAGGTACTCAATTGCTGCCCAGGGCGCCCCCCCCTGTGCCCTGCACCCTACAGTGACCGGAGTATGTGGGAGCAATGGCGCACAGCTGCAGTGCTGTGCACTACCTCATATGAAGACAGGAGTCTTCTGCCGCCGATTTTGTCGTCTTCTTGCTTCAACCCGCCGGCTTCTGTCTTCTGGCTCTGCGAGGGGGACGGCGGCGCAGCTCCGGGAACGGACGACCAAGGTTAAGTTCCTGTGTTCGATCCCTCTGGAGCTAATGGTGTCCAGTAGCCTAAGAAGCGCAACCTAGCCACAGTTAGTAGGTTTGCTTCTCTCCCCTCAGTCCCACGTAGCAGAGAGTCTGTTGCCAGCAGAAGCTCTCTGAAAATAAAAAACCTAACAAATACTTTCTTATTAGCAAGCTCAGGAGAGCTCACTAAAATGCACCCAGCTCCTTCCGGGCACAGATTCTAACCGAGGTCTGGAGGAGGGGCATAGAGGGAGGAGCCAGTGCACACCAGTAGTACTGAATCTTTCTTGGAGTGCCCAGTCTCCTGCAGGGCCCGTCTGTTCCCCATGGTCCTTACGGAGTCCCCAGCATCCACTAGGACGTTAGAGAAAATAAGATTTTAATTACCTACCAGTAAATCCTTTTCTTGTAGTCCATAGAAAATGCTGGGGTCCACATAAGTACCATGCGGTATAGACTGGTCCACCAGGAGCCATTGGCATTTTAAGAGTTTAACAGTATGGGCTGGCGCCTCCTTCTATGCCCCTCCTACCAGACTCAGTCTAGAAACTGTGCCCGAGGAGACTGACATTTTCAAGAGAAGAATTTAACACAGATAGTGGCGAGATTCATACCAGCTCACACATACAAGGCACATCAAGCCAACTTGCTTGAAACTCAACTGCTGAAACATTACTTACCAAGTAACAATAAAGTACTCAACTAAAACGAAGTGGTACTGAAGCAAACAATATTAGCAGGAAAACAAAGCAGTGGGCAGGCGCCCAGCATCCTCTATGGACTAGAGAAAAAATATTTACCGGTAGGTACCAAAATCCTATTTTCTTTCGTCCTAGAGGATGCTGGGGTCCACATTAGTACCATAGGGATGTAACAAAGCACCCAAACAGGAGGGAGAGCGCGGAGGCTCCTGCAGAACTGATTGGCCTCTGATCTGAAGTTCAGTCAAAGTATTGAACTTTTAACATTTTGCAAACGTGCTTGACCCAGACCAAGTTGCAGCTCGGCAAAGTTGCACTGCTGAGATACCCCGGGCAGCCGCCCAGGAAGACCCCACCTTACGGGTAGAGTGGGCCTTAACAGATTTTGGACACGGCAGTCCTGCCGTAGAATAAGCGTGTTGGATAGTGAACCTGATCCAGCGAGAGATCGTCTGCTTAGAAGCACGGGATCATATAGGACAGACAGAGTCCGACTTTCTGTGACAAGAAGTTCTCTTCACATATATCTTCAGAGCCCTTACGACATCCAAGGACTTTGATGTAATTATGGAGTCAGTAGCCACTGGCACAATAGGTTGGTTGATATGAAATGCAGACACAGCCTTCGGAATTAAGTGCGGATGTGTCCGGAGCTCAGCTCTATCTTCGTGGAAGATCAAGTAAGGGCTTTTACAGGATAAAGACCCCAACTCTGACACACGTCTAGCAGAAGCTAAGGCCAACAACTTGACCGCCTTCCATGTAAGAAATTTGAACTCTACCTCCTGTAGAGGTTCAAACCAATCTGACTGGAGGAACTGCAACACCTTGTTAAGGTCCCAAGTCGCTGTAGGCGGTACAAAGGGAGGTTGGATATGCAGGACTCCCTTCAAAAAGGTCTGAACCTCAGGGAGGGCAGCCAATTGTTATGGCCAAAATCGGGACCTTCACAAATACCAACCTCAGGCCCATATACACTCCTGCTTGCAGGAAGAGGAGGAAACATCCCAGTTGAAACTCCACCCTAGGAAACTTCTTGGACTCACACCAAGATACATATTTCTTCCAAATACGATGGTTATGTTTAGACGTTACCCCTTTTCTAGCCTGTATGAGGGTAGGAATAACCTTCCAAGCAAGAATCAGGCGCTCAACTTCCATGCCATCAAACGTAGCCACGTTAAGTCTTGATAGGCAAATGGCCCCTGCTGCAGCAAGTTCTCCCGAAGAGGAAGGGGCCTCTGCTATTCTTGCAGTAGATTCAGAAGGTCCACATACCAAGCCCTTCTTGGCCAGTCTGGGGCAATAAGGATCGCTTGAACCCTTGTTCTCCTTATGAGCTTTAGGATTCTTGGGATGAGTGGGAGTGGTGGAAACACGTACACTGACTGGAACAACCACGGAGACACCAGGGTGGCCACTGCCAGTGGGTCCCTCGACCTGGAACAATAACGCCAAAGCTTCTTGTTGAGACAAGAGGCCATCATGTCTATTTGGGGTAATCCCCAAAGATCTGTTATTTCCTTGAACACCACCGGATGGAGACCCCACTCACCTGGATGGAGATCGTGTCTGCTGAGGAAGTCTGCTTCCCAGTAGTCTACTCCCGGAATGAAGATGGTTGACAGCGCTAACGTGTGCTTTTCTGTCCAGGGGAGTATTCTTGGCACCTCTGACATTGCCGCTCTGCTCTTCATTCCGCCTTGTCAGTTTATGTAAGCCACTGTTACGTTGTCTGACTGCACTTGAACGGCCCAATTTCTTAGAAGAGGGGCTGCCTGAAGACCGTTGTAGACGGCTATTCGTTTCAGCATGTTGATGGGCAGGTCGGCTTCCAGGCTTGACCGCCGTCCTTTGAAGGTTACTCCTTGAGTGACTGCTCCCCAGCTCCGAAGGCTCGCATCCGTGGTTAGAAGCACCCAGTCCTGAATCCCAAACCTGCGGCCCTCCAGAAGGTGAGGCAATTGGAGCCACCAGAGGAGTAGCCTTTGGCGACAGACGAATTCTCTGGTGCATGTGGAGATGAGATCCTGACTACTTGTCCAGGAGATCCAGTTGGAAATTCAGAGCGTGGAACCTCCCGTACTGAGAGCCTCGTAAGAGGCCACAGTCTTTACCAATAGGTGAATGCATTGATGAACAGACACCCGGGCTGGATTCACGACATCCCGGACCATAGGTTGCATCACCAACGCCTTTTCCTGTGGAAGAAACACCTTCTGCACTTCCGTATCCAGGATCATTCCCAGAAAGGACAACCTCTGGGTTGGTTCCAAATGTGACTTTGGAAGGTTCAGAATCCAACCATGACTCTTGAGGAGGCATGTGAGAAAAATGGACCGCAGCAGTTTCTCCTTGGACGATGCCTTTATCAGCAGGTCGTCCAGATATGGAATGATGTTCACACCCAGTTTGGAGAAGGAGAATCATCATTTCTGCCATCACCTTGGTCAACACCCTTGGTGCTGTCGAGAGGCCGAATGGCAGGGACAGGAACTGGTGATAAGCCTGATGCGGCAGCCAGATCGGAATGTGGAGGTACGCATCCTTGATATCCAGTGATACCAGGAATTCCCCCTCTACCAGACCTGATATCACCACCCTCAGAGACTCCCTCTTGAACATGAACTCCTCTAGAAAGCGGTTCAATGATTTTAGGTTCAGAATGGGCCTGACCAAACCATCCGGTTTCGGTACCACGAAAAGGTTCAAATAATAACCCTTGTTCTGTATGCGAGGTGGAACTGGCACAACGACCTGTGCCTCCACCAGTTTTTGGACAGCGTCTTGTAGTACAGCACTATCTGCCACAGAGTTGGTAAGCCTGATTTGAAAAAAAAAACAGTGAGGAGGGAGACTGAAATTCCAGCCTGTATCCCTGGGATACAATATCTATCACCGAGGGATCCAGGCCGGACGATACCCAGACGCGAGTGAAGTGTTTGAGTCTCGCTCCCACTGGCCCCACCTCCAGGCCGTGCAGTCCACCGTCATGCGGAGGATTTTGGCGTACCTGAAGCAGGCTTTTGTTCCTGGGAACCTGCAGCGGCAGGTTTCTTGGACTTAACCCGACCTCCCCTAAAGATGATATTGGTTGTTCTGGCCTTTTTAGGCTGGTTAGGCCTAAAAAGGACTGTTGTAGGTGAAGAGAAGGATTTCTTCGGAGCAGGTGCTGCCAAGGGAAGAAATGGAGACTTACCCGCTGTAGCCGTGGATATCCACGCATCTATAGCTTCCCCGAAGAGAGCATGACCTGTATAGGGTAGGGACTCTAAATCTGCAGACCACTGGTGCAGCCACAGTCCCCGACGAGCTGAAACGGACATGGAAGATATTCCCGCAGCCATTGAACCCAGGTCTTTAAGATTCTACCATAAAACCTGCTGAATCATTTATGTTGCGTAAATATAAAGCAACATCATCCCTATCCATCGTATCCAAATCCTTAAGTAAGGTAGCCGACCACTTTACTATTGCTTTTGCAATCCATGCAGTAACAGAGGGGCGTAATATGGCCCCTGAAGCAGTGTACATTGATTTAAGCATGTTATCAATACTCCCTTTAAGGCGGTAGATCCTGGAACAGGCAAAACAACCTTATTTGAGAGTCTGGACACAGATGCGTCAATTGGCGGGTTTTCCCATTTTTTCCTATCCTCCTCAGGGAAAGGAAATGCCACCTGGACCCTTTTAGGGACCTGGAATCTTTCAAATATAGCATACAATTCCTTTGACGCAGGGAAGGTTAGCGAGGCTTTTTTATTTTCAGTGAAAAAAGCCTCAACCTGCTCAGGTGTGGCATCATTAACATTCAACACATCCCTGATAGCCACCATCAACAATTGCACCCCCTTTGCAAGAGATGCAGACCCCCGCAACACATCCCCTTCACTGTCTGTGGTGCCCGAATCGGTATCCGTGTCATCTTGTGTGACATGCACAAGTGCACATTTGTGGGGGTATATAGTGGGGCATCCTCAGGTATCAGAAACCGGCCATACTGCCATAGAGCTCTGTAATACCTGGGTTGCAGATTCATTACTTGCAACCGTAGTGTTCACTCTAGGCTGTTTTAGCAGGGCGCCGTCCCCTGCCCGTTTTTTTAGCAAGCAAAACCCGCCCTGCCCCTTTGCGGCGCCCTGCTAGAACAGTCGCCCGCTTCCTGCCCTCCCGGTGTGGATAGATGCCGTGCACATGCGCGCGGCATCCATTCACGCATTGGGAGAGGGCTGGGGGAAGCCCAGCACCGACGGAGGTGCTGGGCACGCCCCCAACAGTGACGTCGCCGGCCAGACGCTCTCTATAGTAGCGTATGTGTGCCGCACCGCCCCCTAAAATGACGTAGGCGTGGCCACGCCCCCTAATTTGCGTTGCCGCGGCTCCGTCGCGCGCGCACATGTGCCCCCGGAATCTGGCGCCCTGCCCCTTTTCACTCCTAGAGTGAACACTACAACCCTGTCAGAAATCCAAGATTTGATAGAGGGAAACCACTCTGGTTCCCTTGCTGGTATCTGTGCTAAACCAGTGCTATCCTGATTACATGGAATGGGATCATCCTGGGAGGATAAAGCCTCTGCAGCATATGACAGTGTCCCTGGACATAGCTAAAGGAGACCAAACACTACACACACACACACACACACACACACACACAGGTGAGGGCAGACAGTCTCCCCCTCCCAAGAATGGCAAGAGACACAGATTGGAGCCAACCCCCACACAGCGATTTTAGCAAAGGGAGACCCCTTGTCAGCGCCGACTGTGCACCTTAATAGGACAGTCATATTACAGCCTCCCCTCCCTTCTACAACCCTCTGGTACAGTGTACAGATAGCTGGAGTTACTGTGGAGGTACCTGTTCTTCCTCTCAGCGCTGTGCATGCAGGAAAATGGCGCTGGAATGCTGCTGGGTCCGCTCCGAGGAGAAGCTCCGCCCCCTTAATAGTGCAGTCTTCCCGCTCGTCATGGATTATACTGGGCTCAGGAAAATAAGCTGGCTGAGATCCACGGACCCCGACAGGCTTCTGGACCAGTGTAGGGGGCAAGTACTGGCCCAGGGCGTCCCTTACAGCGCCGCACCATGTGCCTCTGAGCCTTCCCAGGAGCACAGTTAATACTGCGCCCCCTCCCGGCTGCCGCCATCTTCACACCGGCACCCTGCTTGCTGGGGGAGGGGGGGGGGGTCTGTCTCACTCGCCACATCTTCAGCTCTATAAGGGGTTGGCGGCATGCTGCTGGATCGAGCGTTCCCATGTGGCGGAGAACGATCCGACCCCTCTGGAGCTCAGTGTCCAGTCAACGGAGACAGTGGCTCAGACCCTGCAGGGTGGACACTGCTTTCCCCCTTAGTCCCTCACTGCAAGGAAGCTGTTGCCAGCAGACTCCCTGTAAAATAATAAACTCTAAAAAGAAACTTTACTAGAAAAGCTATGTAGAGCTCCCCTAGCTGGCACATTTTCTAAACCGAGTCTGGTAGGAGAGGCATAGAGGGAGGAGCCAGCCCACACTCTCAAACTCTTAAAGTGCCAATGGCTCCTGGTGGACACGTCTATACCCCATGGTACTAATGTGGATTCCAGCATCCTCTAGGATGCAAGAGAAATCCTATTTTCTCTTACGTCCTAGAGGATGCTGGGGTTCATATTAGTACCATGGGGATGTACCAGAGCTCCCAGAACGGGAGGGAGAGTGCGCAGGCTCCTGCAGAACTGCTTGACCAATCTTGAGCTCATCAGAGGCCAAAGTATCGAACTTGTAAAATTTAGCAAACGTGTTCCATCCAGACCAACTAGTTGCTCGGCAAAGCTGTACTGCCGAGACACCCCTGGCAGCCGCCCTGGAAGAACCCACCTTACGAGTAGAGTGGGTCTTAACAGATTTTGGACACGGCAATCCTGCTGTAGAATATGCATGCTGGATGGTAAACCTGATCCAGTGTGAAATAGACTGCTTAGAAGCAGGACACCGAATTTTCTTGGGATCGTAGAGGACAAACCGAGTCCGATTTTCTGTGATGAGCCTTCCTCTTCACATAAATCTTCAAAGTCCTCACAACATCCAAGGCCTTTGAAGCAATTGAGGAGTCAGCCACTGGCACCACAATAGGTTGGTTGATATGTAAAGCCGACACAACCATAGGAAGGAACTGCTGACGAGTCCCGAGTTCCGCCCTATCTTCATGGAAGACCAGATATGGACTTTTACAGGACAAAGCTCCCAATTCAGACACACATCGAGCAGAAGCCAAGGCCAACAAAGTTACAGCCTTCCACGTGAGAAACTTTATTTCAGTCTCCTGTAGAGGCTCAAACCAATCCAATTGCAGGAACTGCAACACCACATGAAGATCCCAGGGTGCAGTTGGCGCCACAAAGGGTGGTTGGATGTGCAGAACCCCTTTCAAAAAGGTCTGAAGCTCAGGGAGGACAGCCAATTGTTTCTGGAAGAAAATGGATAAAATCTGAGATCTGGACCTTGATGGAGCCCAATCTCAGGCCCTTATCCACACCTGCTTGCAGGAAAAGGAGAAAACGTCCAAGTTGAAACTCCACCGCAGGAAATTTAATGGATTCACAATAAGACATTTTTTCCCAAATTCAATGGTAATGTTTAGACGTTACCCCCTTCCTAGCCTTTACCAGGGTAGGAATAACTCCGCTCGGAATACCCTTCCGAGCTAAGATCTGGCGCTCAACCGCCATGCAGTCAAATGTAGCCGGGGTAAGTCTTGATAAGTGAACGGCCCCTGCTGTAGAAGATCCTCCCGAAGAGGTAGGGGCCTTGGATCTTCCAGCAGTAGATCCAGCAGATCCACGTACCAAGCTCTCCTTGGCCAGTCTGGAGCAATGAGGATTGCCAGAACTTTTGTTCTTTTTACAAGTTGTAGAACTTTTGGAATTAGAGGAAGTGGAAGGAACACCTACACTGACGTGAACACCCACGGTGTTACCAGTGCGTCTACCTTCACTGCCTGTGGGTCCCTCGACCTGGAACAACAAGAAGCAGGAGGCCATCATGTCTACGTGAGGAACCCCCCCACCAACCGGTTACCTCCTCAAACACCTCCAGGTGGAGGTCCACTCTCCTGGATGGAGATTGTGTCTGCTGAGGAAGTCTGCTTCCCAGTTGTCTACTCCCGGAATTAAGATTGCTGACATCGCTACAGCATGCCTTTCTTCCCAGAGTAAGAATCTTGAACTCTGACATTGCAGCCCTGCTCTTCGTTCCGCCTTGTCGGTTTATCTAGGCCACTGTGGTCACGTTGTCCGACTGAGCCTGAACAGCCCGATCCTGTAGAAGGTGTGCTGCTTAAAGAAGGCCATTGTATACGGCTCTTCGCTCCAGGATGTTGATTGGAAGAAAGGAGTCCTCCCTTGACCACCGTTCTTTGAAGGTTTCCCCCTGAACGACTGCTCCCCAACCTCTTAAACTTGCATCCGTGGTTAGAAGGATCTAGTCCTGAACTCCGAACCTTCAGCCCTCCAGAAGGTGCGAGTTGTAGCCCCCAGAAAAGCAAAATCCTGGCTTTCGGTGACAGACGTATCCTCTGGTGCATTTGTAGGCGAGATCCCAACCACTGGTCCAAGAGATTCAGTTGAAAGAATAGAGCATGAAAACCTTCCGTACTGCAGAGCCTCGTAGGAGGCAACCATCTTCCCCAGAAGGTGGATGCACTGATGAACCAATACCCGGGAAGGCTTCAAGACATCCCAGACCATTGTTTGAATCACCAACGCTTTCTCCACTGGTAGAAACACCATCTGCACCTCCGTGCCGAGGATCATCCCCAGGAAAGACAGCCTCCTTGTCTGCTCCAGATGAGACTTTGGAACGCTCAGGATCCAACCGTGCTCCTTGAGCAGATGTGTCGTGAGAGCAATGGATCTTAACAACTTCTCCCTGGACGATGCCTTGATCAGCAGATCAGCCAGATATGGAATTATGTTCACCCCCTGCTTGTCGAGGAGAACCATCATCTCTGCCATCACTTTGGTGAAGACCCTCGGTGCCGTGGATAGACCGAACGGCAGTGCCTGAAACTGGTAGTGATCATCTAACAGTGCAAACCTGAGATAAGCCTGATGCGGCAACCAAAAGGGAATGTGGAGGTACGCATCCTTGATGTCCAGGGACACCAGGAACTCCCCCTCCGACAGTCCTGAGAAGACTGCTCTCAGAGACTCCATTTTGAATTTGAAGTCCCTGAGATAAGGGTTCAAAGATTTAAAGTTCAGAATTGGCCTTACTGAACCATCCGTCTTCAGTACCACAAAAAGGTTCGAATAATAACCTTTGTTCAACTGATTAGGTGGAACAGGAACAAGGACCTCGGACACTCAATTTTTCGGATAGCGTCCAGTAGAATAGCTCTGTCTGCCAGCAAAGCCGGCAAGCCCGATTTGAAGAATCGTGAGGTGGGAGAGTTTGAAACTCCAGCCTGTACCCCCGGGATACAATATCCTGTATCCAGGGGTCCAGGCTAGACGACACCCAGATGTGACTGAAATGAGTCTTGCTCCCACCTGACCTACCTCCAGGCTTCGCGGGGTCCACCGTCATGCTGAGGACTTTGAGGTACCAGAAGCAGTCTTCTGGTCCTGGGAACCTGTGGGAGCAGGCTTTTTGGATTTGGCACGATCACCTCTAAAGAAGGTGTGAGGGCTTGATCATTCTAGGCCTCGCGGGCCGAAAGGACTGACGTGTTGGGAGTAAAAGGCTTCTTCGTAGCCGATGCAGCTGAGGGGAGAAAAGGAGACTTACCCACGGTAGCAGTGGCAATCCACGCATCTAGCGCCTCCCCAAACAGAGCCTGACCTGTATAGGGTAGGCTCTCCACACTTTTCCTGAATTCCGCATCTGCAGACCATTGGCGCAGCCAGAGACCTCTGCTAGCCGAGATGGACATGGAGGAGATCCCCGCAGCCATGGAACCCAGGATCCTTCATGGATTCTACCAGGAACCCTGCAGAATCCTGTAAATTACATAAACATAAATCCACATCACCTTTATCCATCGTAGTCAAGTCCACCTGCAGAGTGATTGACCATCTTGCTATAGCTTTTGAAATCCATGCACAGGCAATAGTAGGCCGCAGTATAGCCCATGAAGCTGTGTGTATGGATTTGAGCGTAGCATCCACTTTGCGATCTGACGGGTCTTTCAACGCTGTAGATCCCGGGACTGGTAAGACCACCCGTTTTGACAGCTTAGAGACAGAGGCTTCAACAATAGGCGGGGACTCCCATTTTTTTTCCTATCATCGTCCGGGAAGGGAGAAGCAACCAGAACCCTTTTAGGGATTTGGAATTTTTTCTCCAGGTTTTCCCAGGCTTTCTAATATAGCATTTAATTCCTTAGATGCCGGGAAGGTGAGAGGGGCTTTCTTAAGAGTCTGTGAAAAAGGCCTCTTCAACCTGCTCAGGAGGTGTGTCAGAAATACGAAACATCCCGCATGACCTCAATCATCAACTGCACCCCCTTAGCAAGTGATGCCGTCCCCCCCCCCCCCCCCCCGACACATCCCCATCACCTTCTGCTGTGTCAGAATCGGTATCCGTGTCATCCTGCATAATTTGGGCAAGAGCATGTTTGTGAGAATGTACCGCAGGGGGCCCCGAGGGAGCAGTATCCGACCATACTGCCATTGAGGTCTGCAATACCCGAGTTGCATGCTCAGTCCTTGCAACCTTATCAGAAATCTGAGAAATAGCCCACCTAAGAGAGGCTAGCTCCGGTTCTCTAGCTGGGATCTGTGCTACAACAGTGCAATACCGATTACATAGGATGGGATCTTCCCGAGAAGATAAATCCTCTGCAGCATATGAGACAGAGTCTCAAGACATGTTTGTTTGTACAACCCACATACACAGGGTACAGGGCAGACAGTTTCCCCCCCAAGAATGGCAGAGACACAGATTGGAGCCAATCCACACACAGCGCTATATAGGGAGACCCTTAACCAGCGCTGACTATGTCCCTTAATAGGTGACACAGTCTATACACAGCCTCCCCTCCCTTCTACAACCCCCTGGTACCATACAGACACAGCTGGAGGTGCTCTGGAGGGACTGCTCTTCCAGTGGCAGCATATCTGCAGGCAGGAAAATGGCGCTGAACGCTGCAGGGTCTGCTCTGAGAAGCTCAGCCCCCTTAATGGCGCTGTCTTCCTGCTCTTCCAAGATTATACTGGCCTGAGGATTTTGTGCTGGCTGAGATCCACGGACCCAGACAGGCTTTCTGGTAAGTGTAGGGTTAAGGCGCCGGCTCAGGGCGCCCCTCACAGCGCTGCACCAAGTACCGCTGAGCCGCGCTCCTACCCTGTAGCCACCATCTTCACATCGGCTCCATTCTTGTTAGGGAGCCAATGACTCGCCACACTTCAGCTCTGTAAGGGGGTGGCGGCATGCTGCTGGGGTGAGCGTTCCCCCTGCGGCGGGGAGCGATCTATCCCCTCTGGAGCTCAGTGTCCAGTAAGCGGCGACAATGGCTCAGACCCCGCAGGCAGACACTGCTCCCCCCTCAGTCCCTCGACGAAGGGAGGCTGTTGCCAGCAGCCTCCCTGTAAAATAAAAACTCTAAAATAAACTTTCCTAAAGAAGCGCTATAGAGCTCCCCTAGCTGTGACCGGTTACTCCAGGCACATTTTCTAAACAGAGTCTGGTAGGAGGGGCATAGAGGGAGGAGCCAGCCCACACTGTTAAACTCTTAAAGTGCCAATGGCTCCCTGGTGGACCAGTCTATACCCCATGGTACTAATATGGACCCCAGCATCCTCTAGGACAAAAGAGAAATGAGTGAAATGAGCCACAACATATAAATAAAAACACATACACATACAGTCCTAACTTCTGCTACATAACTGTGCCGCCAACTGCCTGCCGCTCCGAAGCTCTGTGCAGACTGAGGGGCAGATTTATTAAGCTCGGCGAATTGATAAAGTGGAAGGTGATAAAGGACCAGCCAATCAGATCGTAACTGCCATGTCACAGGCTGGGTTTGAAAAATGAGTTAGGAGCCGACTGGCTGGTCCATTATCACCTTCCAATTTATCACTTCACCAAGCTTAAGAAATCTGCCCCTGAGTGCCTGCATATCCCGCCGCTGCCACAAGTTTTGTGCTTCTGCCAGTGCTGCCGCCGATGCAGGGTGTCCACTGCTCCTGCAGAGCGCCTGCAGATCCCCGCGACCATCTGCTGTAGTAGCCACACTGGTACGGGCTGCGGCAGTCACTGACAGTGTAAAGAGCTGCCTCGGTCCAGCCATCCATATAAACAAAAACTTGTTCCATCAGGGTGGGTTTTAACTGAGCAACAATTGAGTTGTTGCCGGGGTGCCATTTAGCGATTTTGACTATATAGTCAAAATCGCTCAGTTATATCACTCCGTGTGTATGCACCTTAAGGTGCATACACACAGAGAGATAACAGATTTTGACTATATAGTCAAAATCGCTCAGAAAGTTAGTGTATATCTCTCCATGTGTACACAGCCAGGGATAGCGATGCGCGTCCCCGCCAGGTCGCTATCGCTGCTAAAAATAGACTGCAGGCAAGTCAATTTTGGCTAAGTCGCTGGAAAAGAAAAAGCATCCCCTTGCTTGAATGAGCCCATAGCCAAAAACGCTGGGAAAGTTAGTCAAAATCTCCTACTACCCGTTCAATGGAAATCGCTCAGTCAAAATCTCTCATAGTCAAAATCTCTCCGTGTGCATGCACCTTATACCCCTTTTCCACTAGCTCCTTAAAATAAGAATTTACTTACCGATAATTCTATTTCTCGGAGTCCGTAGTGGATGCTGGGGTTCCTGAAAGGACCATGGGGAATAGCGGCTCCGCAGGAGACAGGGCACAAAAGTAAAGCTTTCCGATCAGGTGGTGTGCACTGGCTCCTCCCCCTATGACCCTCCTCCAAGCCAGTTAGGTACTGTGCCCGGACGAGCGTACACAATAAGGGAGGAATTTTGAATCCCGGGTAAGACTCATACCAGCCACACCAATCACACCGTACAACTTGTGATCTAAACCCAGTTAACAGTATGATAACAGCGGAGCCTCTGAAAAGATGGCTCACAACAATAATAACCCGATTTTTGTAACTATGTTCAAGTATTGCAGATAATCCGCACTTGGGATGGGCGCCCAGCATCCACTACGGACTCCGAGAAATAGAATTATCGGTAAGTAAATTCTTATTTTCTCTATCGTCCTAGTGGATGCTGGGGTTCCTGAAAGGACCATGGGGATTATACCAAAGCTCCCAAACGGGCGGGAGAGTGCGGATGACTCTGCAGCACCGAATGAGAGAACTCCAGGTCCTCCTTAGCCAGGGTATCAAATTTGTAGAATTTAGCAAACGTGTTTGCCCCTGACCAAGTAGCTGCTCGGCAAAGTTGTAAAGCCGAGACCCCTCGGGCAGCCGCCCAAGATGAGCCCACCTTCCTTGTGGAATGGGCATTTACATATTTTGGCTGTGGCAGGCCTGCCACAGAATGTGCAAGCTGAATTGTATTACACATCCAACTAGCAATAGTCTGCTTAGAAGCAAGAGCACCCAGTTTTTTGGGTGCATACAGGATAACAGCAAGTCAGTTTTCCTGACTCCAGCCGTCCTGGAACATATTTTCAGGGCCCTGACAACATCTAGCAACTTGGAGTCCTCCAAGTCCCTAGTAGGTGCAAGGCACCACAATAAGCTGGTTCAGGTAAAACACTGACACCACCTTAGGGAGAGAACTGGGGACGAGTCCGCAGCTCTGCCCTGTCCGAATGGACAAACAGATATGGGCTTTTTTGAGAAAAAACCACCAATTTGACACTCGCCTGGTCCAGGCCAGGGCCAAGAGCATGGTCACTTTTCCTGTGAGATGCTTCAAATCCACAGATTTGACTGGTTTTAAACCAATGTGATTTGAGGAATCCCAGAACTACGTTGAGATCCCACAGTGCCACTGGAGGCACAAAAGGGGGTTGTATATGCAATACTCCCTTGACAACTTCTGGACTTCAGGAACTGAAGCCAATTCTTTCTGGAAGAAAATCGACAGGGCCGAAATTTGAACCTTAATGGACCCCAATTTGAGGCCCATAGACACTCCTGTTTGCAGGAAATGCAGGAAACGACCGAGTTGAAATTTCTTTGTGGGGCCTTCCTGGCCTCACACCACGCAACATATTTTCGCCACATGTGGTGATAATGTTGTGCGGTCACCTCCTTTCTGGCTTTGACCAGGGTAGGAATGACCTCTTCCGGAATGCCTTTTTCCCTTAGGATCCGGCTTTCCACCGCCATGCCGACAAACGCAGCTGCGGTAAGTCTTGGAACAGACATGGTACTTGCTGAAGCAAGTCCCTTCTTAGCGGCAGAGGCCATAAGACCTCTGTAAGCATCTCTTGAAGTTCCGGGTACCAAGTCCTTCTTGGCCAATCCGGAGCCATGAGTATAGTTCTTACTCCTCTATGTCTTATAATTCTCTTAGGTATGAGAAGCAGAGGAGGGAACACATACACCGACTGGTACACCCACGGTGTTACCAGAACGTCCACAGCTATTGCCTGAGGGTCTCTTGACCTGGCGCAATACCTGTCCCGTTTTTTGTTCAGACGGGACGCCATCATGTCCACCTTTGGTATTTCCCAACGGTTTACAATCATGTGGAAAAAACTTCCCGATGAAGTTTCCACTCTCCCGGGTGGAGGTCGTGCCTGCTGAGGAAGTCTGCTTCCCAGTTTCCATTCCCGGGATGAAACACTGCTGACAGTGCTATCACATGATTTTCCACCCAGCGAAAAGTCCTTGCAGTTTTTGCCATTGCCCTCCTGCTTCTTGTGTCGCCCTGTCTGTTTACGTGGGCGACTGCCGTGATGTTTTTCCCACTGGATCAATACCGGCTGACCCTGAAGCAGAGGTCTTGCTAAGCTTAGAGCATTATAAATTTACCCTTAGCTCCAGTATATTTATGTGGAGAAAAGTCTCCAGACTTGATCACACTCCCTGGAAATTTTTTCCCTGTGTGACTGCTCCCCAGCCTCTCGGGCTGGGCTCCGTGGTCACCAGCATCCAATCCTGAATGCCGAATCTGCGGCCCTCTAGAAGATGAGCACTCTATAACCACCACAGGAGAGACACCCTTGTCCTTGGATATAGGGTTATCCGCTGATGCATCTGAAGATGCGATCCGGGCCATTTGTCCAGCAGATCCCACTGAAAAGTTCTTGCGTGAAATCTGCCGAATGGAATTGCTTCGTAGGAAGCCACCATTTTTACCAGGACCCTTGTGCAATGATGCACTGTTTTTAGGAGGTTCCTGACTAACTCGGATAACTCCCTGGCTTTCTCTTCCGGGAGAAACACCTTTTTCTGGACTGTGTCCAGAATCATCCCTAGGCACAGCAGACGTGTCGTCGGATCAGCTGCGATTTTGGAATATTTAGAATCCACCCGTGCTGTTGTAGCAGTATCCGAGATAGTGCTACTCCGACCTCCAACTGTTCCCTGGACTATGCCCTTATCAGGAAATCATCCAAGTAAGGGATACTTAAGACGCCTTTTCTTCGAAGAAGAATCATCATTTCGGCCATTACCTTGGTAAAGACCCGGGGTGCCGTGGACAATCCAAACGGCAGCGTCTGAAACTGACAGTGACAGTTCTGCACCACGAACCTGAGGTACCCTTAGTGAGAAGGGCAAATGTGGGACATAGAGGTAAGCATCCCTGATGTCCCGGGACACTATATAGTCCTCTTCTTCCTGGTTCGTTATCACTGCTCTGAGTGACTCCATCTTGATTTGAACCTTTGTAAGTGTTCAAAAAATTTTTTAGAATAAGTCTCACCTAGCCTTCTGGCTTCAGTACCACAATATAGTGTGGAAAAATACCCCTTTTCTTGTAGTAGGAGGGGTAATTTAGTTATCACCTGCTGGGAATACAGCTTGTGAATTTTTTTCCATACTGCCTCCTTGTCGGAGGGAGACCTTGGTAAAGCAGACTTCAGGAGCCTGCGAAGGGGAAACGTCTCGACCTTCCAATCTGTACCCCTGGGATACTACTTGTAGGATCCAGGGGTCCTGTACGGTCTCAGCGCCATGCTGAGAACTTGTCAGAAGCGGTGGAACGCTTCTGTTCCTGGGAATGGGCTGCCTGCTGCAGTCTTCTTCCCTTTCCTCTATCCCTGGGCAGATATGATCTTATAGGGACGAGAGGACTGAGGCTGAAAAGACGGTGTCTTTTTCTGCAGAGATGTGACTTAGGGTAAAAAACGGTGGATTTTCCAGCAGTTGCCGTGGCCACCAGGTCCGATGGACCGACCCCAAATAACTCCTCTTCCTTTATACGGCAATACACCTTTGTGCCGTTTGGAATCTGCATCACCTGACCACTGTCGTGTCCATAACATCTTTTGGCAGTTATGGACATCGCATTTACTCATGATGCCAGAGTGCAAATATCCCTCTGTGCATCTCGCATATATAGAAATGCATCCTTTAAATGCTCTATAGTCAATAAAATACTGTCCCTGTCAAGGGTATCAATATTTTTAGTCAGGGAATCCGACCAAGCCACCCCAGCTCTGCACATCCAGGCTGAGGCGATCGCTGGTCGCAGTATAACACCAGTATGTGTGTATATACTTTTTATGATATTTTTCCAGCCTCCTGTCAGCTGGTCCTTGAGGACGGCCCTATCTATAGACGGTACCGCCACTTGTTTTGATAAGCGTGTGAGCGCCTTATCCACCTTAAGGGGTGTTTCCCAACGCGCCCTAACTTCTGGCGGGAAAGGGTATACCGCCCATAATTTTCTATCGGGGGGAACCCACGCATCATCACACACTTTATTTAATTTATCTGATTCAGGAAAAACTATGGTAGTTTTTTCACATCCCACATAATACCCTCTTTTGTGGTACTTGTAGTATCAGAAATATGTAACACCTCCTTCATTGCCTTTAACGTGTGGCCCTAATAAGGAATACGTTTGTTTATTCACCGTCGACACTGGATTCAGTGTCCCTGTCTGTGTCTGTGTCGACCGACTAAAGTAAACGGGCGTTTTAAAACCCCTGACGGTGTTTTTGAGACGTCTGGACCGGTACTAATTGTTTGTCGGCCGTCTCATGTCGTCAACCGACCTTGCAGCGTGTTGACATTATCACGTAATTTCCTAAATAAGCCATCCATTCCGGTGTCGACTCCCTAGAGAGTGACATCACCATTACAGGCAATTGCTCCGCCTCCTCACCAACATCGTCCTCCTACATGTCGACACACACGTACTGACACACAGCACACACACAGGGAATGCTCTGATAGAGGACAGGACCCACTAGCCCTTTGGAGAGACAGAGGGAGAGTTTGCCAGCACACACCAAAAATAAGAATTTACTTACCGATAATTCTATTTCTCGGAGTCCGTAGTGGATGCTGGGGTTCCTGAAAGGACCATGGGGAATAGCGGCTCCGCAGGAGACAGGGCACAAAAAGTAAAGCTTTAGGATCAGGTGGTGTGCACTGGCTCCTCCCCCTATGACCCTCCTCCAAGCCAGTTAGGTACTGTGCCCGGACGAGCGTACACAATAAGGGAGGAATTTTGAATCCCGGGTAAGACTCATACCAGCCACACCAATCACACCGTACAACTTGTGATCTAAACCCAGTTAACAGTATGATAACAGCGGAGCCTCTGAAAAGATGGCTCACAACAATAATAACCCGATTTTTGTAACTATGTACAAGTATTGCAGATAATCCGCACTTGGGATGGGCGCCCAGCATCCACTACGGACTCCGAGAAATAGAATTATCGGTAAGTAAATTCTTATTTTCTCTATCGTCCTAGTGGATGCTGGGGTTCCTGAAAGGACCATGGGGATTATACCAAAGCTCCCAAACGGGCGGGAGAGTGCGGATGACTCTGCAGCACCGAATGAGAGAACTCCAGGTCCTCTTTTGCCAGGATATCAAATTTGTAGAATTTTACAAACGTGTTCTCCCCTGACCACGTAGCTGCTCGGCAGAGTTGTAATGCCGAGACCTCTCGGGCAGCCGCCCAAGATGAGCCCACCTTCCTTGTGGAATGGGCCTTAACCGATTTAGACTGTGGCAGGCCTGCCTCAGAATGTGCAAGTTGAATTGTGTTACAAATCCAACGAGCAATCGACTGCTTAGAAGCAGGCGCACCCAACTTGTTGGGTGCATACAGTATAAACAGCGAGTTAGATTTTCTGACTCCAGCTGTCCTGGAATATATTTTCAGGGCCCTGACAACTTCTAGCAACTTGGAGTCCTCCAAGTCCCTAGTAGGTGCAAGGCACCACAATAAGCTGGTTCAGGTGAAACACTGACACCACCTTAGGGAGAGAACTGGGGACGAGTCCGCAGCTCTGCCCTGTCCGAATGGACAAACAGATATGGGCTTTTTTGAGAAAAAAACACCAATTTGACACTCGCCTGGTCCAGGCCAGGGCCAAGAGCATGGTCACTTTTTATGTGAGATGCTGCAAATCCACATATTTGACTGGTTTTAAACCAATGTGATTTGAGAAATCCCAGAACTACGTTGAGATCCCACAGTGCCACTGGAGGCACAAAAAAGGGGTTTGTATATGCAATACTCCCTTGACAAACTTCTGGACTTCAGGAACTGAAGCCAATTCTTTCTGGAAGAAAATTTACAGGGCCGAATTTGAACCTTAATGGACCCCAATTTGAGGCCCATAGACACTCCTGTTTGCAGGAAATGCAGGAAACGACCGAGTTGAAATTTCTTTGTGGGGCCTTCCTGGCCTCACACCACGCAACAAATTTTCGCCACACGTGGTGATAATGTTGTGCGGTCACCTCCTTTCTGGCTTTGACCAGGGTAGGAATGACCTCTTCCGGAATGCCTTTTTTCCCTTAGGATCCGGCTTTCCATCGCCATGCCGACAAACGCAGCTGCGGTAAGTCTTGGAACAGACATGGTACTTGCTGAAGCAAGTCCCTTCTTAGCGGCAGAGGCCATAAGACCTCTGTAAGCATCTCTTGAAGTTCCGGGTACCAAGTCCTTCTTAGCCAATCCGGAGCCATGAGTATAGTTCTTACTCCTCTACGTCTTATAATTCTCAGCACCTTAGGTATGAGAAGCAGAGGAGGGAACACATACACCGACTGGTACACCCACGGTGTTACCAGAACGTCCACATCTATTGCCTGAGGGTCCCTTGACCTGGCGCAATACCTGTCCCGTTTTTTGTTCAGACGGGACGCCATCATGTCCACCTTTGGTATTTCCCAACGGTTTACAATCATGTGGAAAAAACTTCTCAATGAAGTTTCCACTCTCCCGGGTGGAGGTCGTGCTGAGGAAGTCTGCTTCCCAGTTTCCATTCCCGGGATGAAAAACTGCTGACAGTGTTATCACATGATTTTCCGCCCAGCGAAAAGTCCTTGCAGTTTCTGCCATTGCCCTCCTGCTTCTTGTGTCGCCCTGTCTGTTTACGTGGGCGACTGCCGTGATGTTTTTCCCACTGGATCAATACCGGCTGACCTTGAAGCAGAGGTCTTGCTAAGCTTAGAGCATTATAAATTTACCCTTAGCTCCAGTATATTTATGTGGAGAAAAGTCTCCATACTTGATCACACTCCCTGGAAATTTTTCCCTTGTGTGACTGCTCCCCAGCCTCTCAGGCTGGGCTCCGTGGTTACCAGCATCCAATCCTGAATGCCGAATCTGCGGCCCTCTAGAAGATGAGCACTCTATAACCACCACAGGAGAGACACCCTTGTCCTTGGATATTGGGTTATCCGCTGATGCATCTGAAGATGCGATCCGGACCATTTGTCCAGCAGATCCCACTGAAAAGTTCTTACGTGAAATCTGCCGAATGGAATTGCTTCGAAGGAAGCCACCATTTTTACCAGGACCCTTGTGCAATGATGCACTGTTTTTAGGAGGTTCCTGACTTGCTCGGATAACTCCCTGGCTTTCTCTTCCGGGAGAAACACCTTTTTCTGGACTGTGTCCAGAATCATCCCTAGGCACAGCAGACGTGTCGTCGGGATCAGCTGCGATTTTGGAATATTTAGAATCCACCCGTGCTGATTGTAGCAGTATCCGAGATAGTGCTACTCCGACCTCCAACTGTTCCCTGGACTATGCCCCTATCAGGAGATCGTCCAAGTAAGGGATAATTAAGACGCCTTTTCTTCGAAGAAGAATCATCAATTCGGCCATTACCTTGGTAAAGACCCCGGGGTGCCGTGGACAATCCAAACGGCAGCGTCTGAAACTGATAGTGACAGTTCTGCACCACGAACCTGAGGTACCCTTAGTGAGAAGGGCAAATTTGGGACATAGAGGTAAGCATCCCTGATGTCCCGGGACACTATATAGTCCCCTTCTTCCTGGTTCGTTATCACTGCTCTGAGTGACTTCATCTTAATTTGAACCTTTGTAAGTGTTCAAAAAAAAATTTTTTTTTTTTTTTTTTTTAGAATAAGTCTCACCTAGCCTTCTGGCTTCAGTACCACAATATAGTGTGGAATAATACCCCTTTTCTGTAGTAGGAGGGGTAATTTAATTGTCACCTGCTGGGAACACAGCTTGTGAATTTTTTCCCATACTACCTCCTTGTCGGAGGGAGACTTGGTAAAGCAGACTTCAGGAGCCTGCGAAGGGGAAACGTCTCGACATTCCCATCTGTACCCCCGGGATACTACATGTAGGATCCAGGGGTCCTACGGTCTCAGCGCCATGCTGAGAACTTGTCAGACGCGGTGGAACGCTTCTGTTCCTGGGAATAGGCTGCCTGTTGCAGTCTTCTTCCCTTTCCTCTATCCCTGGGCAGATATGATCTTATAGGGACGAGAGGACTGAGGCTGAAAAGACGGTGTCTTTTTCTGCAGAGATGTGACTTAGGGTAAAAAACGGTGGATTTTCCAGCAGTTGCCGTGACCACCAGGTCCGATGGACCGACCCCAAACAAGTCCTCTTCCTTTATACGGCCATACTGTGCCGTTTGGAATCTGCATCACCTGACCACTGTCGTGTCCATAACATCTTCTGGCAGTTATGGACATCGCGTTTATTCATGATGCCAGAGTGCAAATATCCCTCTGTGCATCTCGCATATATAGAAATGCTCTATAGTCAATAAAAATACTGTCCCTGTCAAGGGTATCAATATTTTTAGTCAGGGAATCCGACCAAGCCACCCTAGCTCTGCACATCCAGGCTGAGGCGATCGCTGGCCGCAGTATAACACCAGTATGTGTGTATATACTTTTTATTATATTTTCCAGCCTTGTCAGCTGGTCCTTGAGGACGGCCCTATCTATAGACGGTACCGCCACTTGTTTTGATAAGCGTGTGAGCGCCTTATCCACCTTAAGGGGTGTTTCCCAACGCGCCCTAACTTCTGGCGGGAAAGGGTATACCGCCCATAATTTTCTATCGGGGGGAACCCACGCATCATCACACACTTTATTTAATTTATCTGATTCAGGAAAAACTATGGTAGTTTTTTCACATCCCACATAATACCCTCTTTTGTGGTACTTGTAGTATCAGAAATACGTAACACCTCCTTCATTGCCTTTAACGTGTGGCCCTAATAAGGAATACGTTTGTTTATTCACCGTCGACACTGGATTCAGTGTCCCTGTCTGTGTCTGTGTCGACCGACTAAAGTAAACGGGCGTTTTAAAAACCCTTGACGGTGTTTTTGAGACGTCTGGACCGTACTAATTGTTTGTCGGCCGTCTCATGTCGTCAACCGACCTTGCAGCGTGTTGACATTATCACGTAATTTCCTAAATAAGCCATCCATTCCGGTGTCGACTCCCTAGAGAGTGACATCACCATTACAGGCAATTGCTCCGCCTCCTCACCAACATCGTCCTCCTACCTGTCGACACACACGTACCGACACACAGCACACACACAGGGAATGCTCTGATAGAGGACAGGACCCACTAGCCCTTTGGAGAGACAGAGGGAGAGTTTGCCAGCACACACCAAAAACGCTATAATTATATAGGGACAACCTTATATAAGTGTTTTCCCTTATAGCATCTTAATATATATATAAGCATATCGCCAAATTAGTGCCCCCCCTCTCTGTTTTAACCCTGTTTCTGTAGTGCAGTGCAGGGGAGAGCCTGGGAGCCTTCCCTCCAGCCTTTCTGTGAGGGAAAATGGCGCTGTGTGCTGAGGAGATAGGCCCCGCCCCTTTTTCGGGCGGCCTCGTCTCCCGCTCTTAACGGATTCTGGCAGGGGTTAAATATCTCCATATAGCCTCCGGAGGCTATATGTGAGGTATTTTTAGCCAAAATAGGTATTCATTTGCCTCCCAGGGCGCCCCCCTCCCAGCGCCCTGCACCCTCAGTGACTGCCGTGTGAAGTGTGCTGAGAGGAAAATGGCGCACAGCTGCAGTGCTGTGCGCTACCTTTAGAAGACTGAGGAGTCTTCTGCCGCCGATTCTGGACCTCTTCTTACTTCAGCATCTGCAAGGGGGCCGGCGGCAAGGCTCCGGTGACCATCCAGGCTGTACCTGTGATCGTCCCTCTGGAGCTGATGTCCAGTAGCCAAGAAGCCAATCCATCCTGCACGCAGGTGAGTTCACTTCTTCTCCCCTAAGTCCCTCGTTGCAGTGATCCTGTTGCCAGCAGGACTCACTGTAAAATAAAAAACCTAAGCTAAACTTTCCTAAGCAGCTCTTTAGGAGAGCCACCTAGATTGCACCCTTCTCGGCCGGGCACAAAATCTAACTGGCTTGGAGGAGGGTCATAGGGGGAGGAGCCAGTGCACACCACCTGATCCTAAAGCTTTACTTTTTGTGCCCTGTCTCCTGCGGAGCCGCTATTCCCCATGGTCCTTTCAGGAACCCCAGCATCCACTAGGACGATAGAGAAAACGCTATAATTATATAGGGACAACCTTATATAAGTGTTTTCCCTTATAGCATCTTAATATATAAGCATATCGCCAAATTAGTGCCCCCCCTCTCTGTTTTAACCCTGTTTCTGTAGTGCAGTGCAGGGGAGAGCCTGGGAGCCTTCCCTCCAGCCTTTCTGTGAGGGAAAATGGCGCTGTGTGCTGAGGAGATAGGCCCCGCCCCTTTTTCGGCGGCCTCGTCTCCCGCTCTTAACGGATTCTGGCAGGGGTTAAATATCTCCATATAGCCTCCGGAGGCTATATGTGAGGTATTTTTAGCCAAAATAGGTATTCATTTGCCTCCCAGGGCGCCCCCCTCCCAGCGCCCTGCACCCTCAGTGACTGCCGTGTGAAGTGTGCTGAGAGGAAAATGGCGCACAGCTGCAGTGCTGTGCGCTACCTTTAGAAGACTGAGGAGTCTTCTGCCGCCGATTCTGGACCTCTTCTTACTTCAGCATCTGCAAGGGGGCCGGCGGCAAGGCTCCGGTGACCATCCAGGCTGTACCTGTGATCGTCCCTCTGGAGCTGATGTCCAGTAGCCAAGAAGCCAATCCATCCTGCACGCAGGTGAGTTCACTTCTTCTCCCCTCTGTCCCTCGTTGCAGTGATCCTGTTGCCAGCAGGACTCACTGTAAAGTAAAAAACCTAAGCTAAACTTTCTCTAAGCAGCTCTTTAGGAGAGCCACCTAGAATTGCACCCTTCTCGGCCGGGCACAAAAATCTAACTGGCTTGGAGGAGGGTCATAGGGGGAGGAGCCAGTGCACACCACCTGATCGGAAAGCTTTACTTTTGTGCCCTGTCTCCTGCGGAGCCGCTATTCCCCATGGTCCTTTCAGGAACCCCAGCATCCACTAGGACGATAGAGAAAACACTGGTAAATGCGCGGGGGGCGCGCATTTACCCGTGTTTTTCCCTAGTGGAAACGGGTCCCCCAGCAAATTCCCGGATCAAGTGATCCGGGAATCCTACCCTGGTAGCTAGCCGGGTTGAACGCGTGTTAAACCCGGCTAGCTGTCTAGTGTGAACGGGTGCCGTGTCGAGGTAACACTGCTCCCATTCACAGTGCATAGGGAGGGCAGCGCTGGGAGATCATGTGATCTCCTAGCGCCACCCCTGCCACGTCACTAGCGCGTCACCAACCCGGCAATTGCCGGGTTGGTGAGCGCTGTGTGCCGGGGTCTGTAGCATGGGTCGCAGCCGTGTCAGGCGACACGGCTGCGACCCGTGCAGCTCTAGTGGAAAAGGGGTACTAGACAGCTGCATTAGCCCACTGGTAACCCACCTAGCACAATGCAAACCTACAGTAGAGAACAGTACATGGTGATATACAGAGCACACACATAATAGGGGGTAACAGGACTAGAGAAAGTGGCCAATCCACTCCTGTCACATGGACCAGATCCTCACTGGCTGTGGACACACACACACACACACACACACACACACACACACACACACACACACACACACACACACACACTACTAGTCACATAGGGGCAGATGTATTAACCTGGAGATGGCATAAAGAAGTGATAAACCAGTGATATGTGCATGGTGATAAACGCACCAGACAATCAGCTCCAATATGTAAATTGACAGTTAGGATCTGATTGGCTGGTACCTTTATCACCGTGCACATATCACTGGTTTATCACTTCCTTATGCCTTCTCCAGGTTAATACATCTGCCCCAGAATGCCTTGTCAGCAAAATGAGTGCAGGCGTTACAATGGTGGAGACACAACAAACTGACACAAGCACTAGTGGTAAAGACAGTACGGAGGCCGGTCATACAGTATATGGAATGGACAAGCCTGCACGCCTCACCCCGTAGATATTCCGGTAAAGTCTGTCCCCGAAAACCTGTAGGCACTCTCTGCGGCCGGTACCCTCCTCACTCGTAAGCGGCGCTCTGTCTCGGATGCCTCTGTGCCGCAGCTCTGCTCTGCTGTGCCCGGCGATTTTCAAAAATCGTAACTCATAGCGTCTCGGAACAACCAATGACAGGGTGATTACAAGCTCTCCACGAGTGCCCGACACATTCTCACGCGGGAGCGAGCACGCCATTTATACGCGCCGAAGTGGGAAGGGCGGGCAGCCCCTGGGTGGTCCAATACTGCATAGAAAAAAAACAAACCCCCAAACCAACGGAGAACGAAGCACCGGAAGCAGACATTTAGGAGCTGTAAGGGCGGAAGTTCTCTCCTGCCCTCTCGTTTTGTCACGTCCAGGACCTTAGCACGAAGAGAACATAGACACAACCAGCTGTCCTGTCCTACAGTCACAGCTATTGCTGCGCTCTGTGAAATAGTCCCTTCCGTGCTTTTACTTCGGAGCGGGTGAGTGGTCTCAGACGCCGATCTGTCTCTCAGTGGCCCGTGCATGTACATACCGTGTCCTTCTCTCCTCTCTAGGGATGGAGGGGCGCCCTGCGTACGAGGAGTACCCGTACCCTGTTGTTTTCCTGCCGCCCTACGAGAACCCGCCGGCCTGGATCCCCCTGCAGGAGGTACTCGCCCATTGCTTGCAGCCTGTCCCGGGGGTTACATAGAGGGCTACATCGACATACCCTCCAACATGACCCGCCCAACTAGGTACGAAATGCTCTGTTTCTGGACTTCCCTCTTAATTTGTTTTCTCATACGTCCTAGAGGATGCTGGGGTCCACTTCAGTACCATGGGGTATAGACGGTTCCGCAGGAGCCATAGGCACTTTAAGACTTTTCAAGGGTGTGAACGGCTCCTCCCTCTATGCCCCTCCTCCAGACCTCGGTTTAGAAAATGTGCCCAGGCAGACTGGATGCACTCCAGGGGAGCTCTACTGAGTTTCTCTGAAAGACTTTAATGTTAGGTTTTTTATTTTCAGGGAGGACTGCTGGCAACAGTCTCCCTGCTTCAAGGGACTTCGGGGGCAGACGTAGGAACCAACTTCCTAAATAGTTCCATGGCTCTGCTTCTGGCTGACAGGACATTAGCTTCTGAAGGGTGCTAAACACTAGCTGCGGCTATGTGCTTACTCCCACAGCCCGCCGTCACCCCCCCTTGCAATGTTAGAAGACAGGTGAGTGTAAAGAAGAAGATCTTCATTGTGATGGTTGAAAAGGTTCTGCGCGGCGGGCGGGAACGCTGCGAGCCATGCTGCCCATCAAACACCGGCACAGCAGGGCGCCGGAGGGTGGGGGGTGCCTGGGCAGCATGGGACCTAATATAACTGGCTGAAAAGGGGACACAGGTTGTGGAGGCACAGTCCTATCCCCGCCAGTATAAAAATTATTATTGTAATCTATGAGGGGAAACGTGCCATTATGGGGGCGGGGCTTCCTCCTCAGAAAGCCAGCACACTACTCAGCGCTATTTTATCTCCTTGCAGACTGCAGAGAAGAACGCTGGTCCTCCTCCACTTCTGAAACAAGTATCAGGGTGCAAAACAGTGGGGGGGCACAGTGAAATTTGGTGCTATATTGTGTATTTAACATTATAAAAGCGCTACTGCTCTGTGGGCATTTTGTGTTACACAGAAATCTTATCACTGGCGCTGGGTTGTGAACTGGCAAATCCTATCTGTGTCCTTCTGACAGATTTTACTGTGGGTCTGTCCCCTATAAGTCCCGGAGTGTCTGTGGTGTGGTTATGCACGTGTGTGACATGTCTGAGGCAGGGAGCCATTTTAGGGACACAGAGTTGTAATGTGGTTGCGCTGCCGACACACCATGAGCCTGAATGGGTGAAAGAATTACGTGATAGTGTGAATCATATCAGTAAGAGATTAGATAAGTCTGAGTCTCATGCAGAAAACTGGAGAAAATCAGTGGAAGATGTGATTTTTCATAGCTCTGCCTTGTTACCCACAGGGAATCTCTCTGGGTCACATAAGAGACCATTTGCACAAATAGTACAAACGGATACCGACATGGACTCTGATTCCTGTGTCGACACTAGTGAGTCCAGGGAAATAGATCCTAAATTGGCAAAAAGCATTCAATACATGATTGTTGCTATAAGGGAGGTCTTAGAAGTTACGGAAGCCCCTCCTTTACCTCAGGAGAAGGCTTATTTTTATAAGGAAAATAAATTAAATGTAACTTTCCCTCCGTCTCACGAGCTAAATACTCTCTTTGAGGGAAATTGGGCAAACCCTGAAAAGAAATTTCAAATTCCCAAAAGAATTCAGGTTGCTTATCCTTTCCCGGCAGAGGACAGGTGAAGATGGGCATCACCCCCAGTTCTATACAGTGCCCTGTCACGTTTAACTAAAAAGGTGATTCCCTGCGCCTGGGACGGCTTCACTAAAAGAGCCGGCAGACCGCAAGTTGAGGACTACGTTAAAATCTATTTATGTGGCCCATAGCACGCTACTCAGGCCCACCATTGCTTGTGCGTGGGTGGGTACGGCTATCGAGAAATGGTCAAACAACTTGTTATCGGAAATTGACACGTTAGATAGAGATGAAATACTCCTAACTTTAGTTCATATTAAAGACGCTGCTGCGTACATGTTAGAAGCCATGAAAGATATTGGCCTTTTGGGTTCAAAAGCCGCTACCATGGCAGTCTCCGCTCGGAGGGCGTTGTGGATTCTGACGCAGATTCCAAAAGAAATATGGAGGCTCTCGCGTATAAAGGTGAGGCCTTGTTTGGAGATGGGCTGGATGCGTTGGTCTCTGCGGCTACCGCAGGTAAGTCGACAGTCGTGCCTTATGCTCCTGCATCGGCGAAAAAAAAACATCACTCTCAGATGCAGTCCTTTCGGCCCAACAAATACAAAAAGGCCAAAGGTTCCCCCTTCTTTGCAGGTAGAGGGAGAGGAAGAGGGAAAAAGTCTGCAGCGTCTCCATGATCGCAGGAGCAGAAGTCCACCCCTGCTTCTGCCAAATCTGCAGCATGACGCTGGGGCTCTCTTGCGGGAGTCCGCTCGGGTGGGACCACGTCTGAAACTTTACAGTCAAATCTGGGCTCAATCTGGCCTGGACCCATGGGTTTTGCAAATAGTGTCCCATGGATACAAGCTGGAGTTTCAAGACGTCCCCCCATGCCAATTTTTCAATTCGGCCTTATCTGCTTCTCTTCCAGATAGAGAAGTAGTAAAGGCTGCAATTCAAAAATTGTCAGGATCAAGTCATTGTCCTGGTACCCTTGTCACAGCAGGGAGAAGGTTTTTATTCAAGTCTCTTCGTAGTTCCGAAGCCGGACGGCTCGGTCAGACCAATTTTAAACCTGAAATCTCTGAATCTCTACCTGAAAAGATTCAAGTTCAAGATGGAATCTCTGAGGGCAGTGGTTTCCAGTCTGGAGGCAGGGGACTTCACGGTGTCAGTAGACATAAAAGATGCTTACTTGCATGTTCCCATTTATCCTCCTCATCAAGCTTATCTGAGGTTCGCAGTACAGGATTGCTATTACCAGTTCCAGATGTTGCCGTTCGGTCTCTCCACAGCACCGAGGGTATTCACCAAGGTGATGGCAGAAATGATGGTCCTCCTTCGACAACAAGGAGTCAATATAATTCCTTACCTAGACGATCTCCTGATAAAAGCGAGATCCAGGGAACGGTTGGTAAAGAGCATTACACTCTCCCTGTCAGTACTCCAACAACACGGTTGGATCTTGAATTTTCCGAAGTCGCATTTGGAACCGACAACAAGATTGTCCTTTCTGGGGATGATACTGGACACAGAAATACAGAGGGTATTTCTTCCGGTGGAAAAGGCTCTGGAAATCCAGAGAATGGTCAAACAGATTTTGAAGCCAACAAGAGTGTCGATCCATCAATCCATTCGGTTGTTGGGAAAGATGGTAGCGGCCTACGAGGCCATACAGTTTGGCCGATTCCATGCCAGAGTATTCCAGTGGGACCTGTTGGACAAGTGGTCCGGATCCCACCTACACATGCACCAGAAGATAATCCTGTCCTCCAAAGCCAGGATTTCGCTCCTGTGGTGGCTACAAAGTTCTCACCTATTAGAGAGACGCAGGTTTGGGATTCAGGAATGGGTCCTAGTAATAATGGATGCAAGTCTCCGAGGCTGGGGAGTAGTCACACAGGGAAAAAGCTTCCAAGGAAAATGGTCAAGTCAGGAATCCTGTCTTCACATAAACATTCTGGAATTGAGAGACATTTACAACGGCCTTCTACAAGCAGGGCATCTTCTTCAAGATCATCCCGTGCAGATCCAGTCGGACAATGTAACATCAGTCGTGTACATAAACCGTCAGTGCGGAACGAAAAGCAGAGCGGCAATGGCAGAGGTGACAAAGATCCTCCTCTGGGCATAAAGACATACAAGAGCTCTGTCTGCAATTTTCATTCTGGGAGTGGACAACTGGGAAGCAGACTTCCTCAGCAGACACAATCTTCATCCAGGAGAGTGGGGCCTCCACCAAGGAGTCTTCGCAGAGGTGACAAGTCTTTGGGGAATACCTCAAGTAGACATGATGGCATCTCGTCTCAACAAGAAGCTTCAGAGATATTGTTCCAGGTCGAGAGAGCCACAATCAATAGTAGTGGATGCACTAGTGACCGAGTATTTTTTTCGGTTGGTGTATGTCTTCCCTCCACTTCCACTAATACCGAAAGTTCTCAAGCTCATAAGAAGAACAAGAGTTTGAGCAGTCCTCATTGTCCCAGACTGGCCAAGGAGGGCTTGGTATCCAGATCTGCAGGAGTTGCTCATAGAAGATCCTCTTCCTCTTCGCGAGGACCTACTGCAGCAGGGGCCGTGCGTGTATCAAGACTTACCGCGGCTATGTTTGACGGCATGACTGTTGAGCGCCGGATCCTAGCCCGAAAGGGTATTCCAAAAGAAGTCATTCCCACTCTTATTCAGGCCAGGAAAGGAGTAACGTCTAAACATTACCACCGTATTTGGAGAAAATATGTGTCTTGGCGTGAATCCAAGAAGCTTCTACGGAAGAGTTTCACTTGGGACGTTTTCTCCATTTTCTACAGGCAGGTGTGGATGCCGGCCTAAGATTGGGTTCAATCAAGGTCCAGATTTCGGCCTTATCAGTTTTCTTTCAAAAACAATTGGCCTCCCTTCCAGAAGTTCAGACGTTTGTGAAAGGGGTGGTGCACATCCAACCTCCATTTGTGCCCCCGGTGGCACCATGGGACCTTAATGTGGTGTTGCAATTCCTTCAGTCGAATTGGTTTGAACCTCTACAGGAGATAGAATTGAAGTTTCTCACTTGGAAAGTGGTGGTGCTTTTGGCCTTGGCATCCGCAAGGCGGGTGTCTGAGTTGGGGGCTTTGTCTCACAAGAGTCCTTACTTGATCTTCCATGAAGATAGGGCAGAGTTGAGAACTCGCCAACAGTTTCTTCCAAAAGTGGTTTCGTCATTCCATATAATCCAGCCGATTGTGGTGCCAGTGGCTACCGACACCTTCTCTGCATCAAAGTCTCTTGATGTGGTTAGAGCTTTGCAAATTTATGTCACAAGAACAGCTAGGATACGGAAAACAGAGACTCTGTTTATCCTGTATGCTCCCATTAAGATTGGGTGTCCTGCTTCTAAGCAGACCGTTGCGCGCTGGATCAGAGGGACGATTCAGCACGCTCATTCCATGGCAGGATTGCCGATACCGTAGTCGGTAAATGCCCATTCTACTAGAAAGGTGGGCTCATCTGCCGAGCAGCTACTTGGTCAGGGGCAAACACGTTTGCAAAGTTTTACAAGTTTGACACCTTGGCCGATGAGGACCTCAAGTTTGGTCAGTCGGTGCTGCAGGGTCATCCGCACTCTCCCGCCCGTACTGGAGCTTTGGTATAACCCCATGGTACTGAAGTGGACCCCAGCATCCTCTAGGACGTATGAGAAAACAGGATTTTAATACCTAACTGTAAATCCTTTTCTCCTAGTCCGTAGAGGATGCTGGGCACCCGACCCAGTGCGTACTTTACCTGCAGTTTGTTCATTATAGTTGTGTTACTTTTGTTTTCAGCATGTTGCTGCAAATGGTTTATGCGTGTTGGCATGTGTTTTGTTGAATGTGGTGTGAGCTGGTATGAATCTCACCATTAGTTTAAAAGTAAATCCTTTCCTCGAAATGTCCGTCTCCCTGGGCACAGTTCCTATACTGAGGTCTGGAGGAGGGGCATAGAGGGAAGAGCCAGTTCAAACCCTTGAACAGTCTTAAAGTGCCCATGGCTCCTGCGGAACCGTCTATACCCCATGGTACTGAAGTGGACCCCAGCATCCTCTACAGCAGGGCTGGCCAAACCGGTCTTCGCGATCTACCAACAGGTCACGTTTTCCAGGCCTCCTGGAGATCTGTAGAATTGTCAGTTAGGAATGAATGCAGCACATCTTAATTAGTAATGACTACACCTGTGCACCAGCTAGGTGGTCTGGAAAATGTGAACTGTTGGTAGATCTCGAGCACCGGTTTGGCCAGCCCTGCTCTACAGACTAGGAAAAAAGGATTAACCGGTAGGTATTAAAATCCTGTTCTTGTCATCACCTGTGAAGAAACAGCTTTCTTATCATTTAACTAGTTCAACACAGGTGATGGAAATCATAAATTAAGAGGAAAGTCCAGAAACAGAGCATTTTGCACCTAGTGGGGCGGGTCATGTTGGGGGGTCTGCATCGGATGTAAATCATTACTGTTCTGGGGATGCGCATCTCGGATCATTTTTAAAAAGGCCGATGTTCATTCCCAATACATCGCGTTTTTCCTCTCAGTAATACATTTTCTCTTACGTCCTAGAGGATGCTGGGGTCCATTTTAGTACCATGGGGTATAGACTGTTCCGCAGGAGCCTTCTGCACTTTAAGACTTTTTAACAGTGTGAACTGGCTCCTCCCTCTATTCCCCTCCTTCAGACCTCAGTTTAGAAAATGTGCCCGAGAGACTGGATGCACACCAGTGGAGCTCTACAGAGTTCTGCTGGAAAATACTTTGTTAGGTTTTTTATTTTACAGGGAAGCTGCTGGCAACAGCTTCCCTGCTTCGTGGAACTTAGGAGGGGAAGTAGGAACAAACTTCTCAGTTAATTTAATGGCTCTGCTTCCGCTGACAGGACCATATTAGCTCCTGAAGGGTACTGAACACAGCCCTTGCCTGGCTGCTGCTCACTCCCACAGCACTGCCACCGCCCCCTAACAGTGCCAGAAGGCTGGTGAGTATTAACTGGAGACCTGCAGAGAGGGGCCCTCCGGTCATCATGGTGGCATAAAGGTACCAGCGCAGCGCGGGCCGCTGCGCAGCAACAAGTCTCTCAGCACAGGGTGAAGGGCGCGTGGTGGTGGTGGGGGAACGCGCTCTGAGGGGCATGATAAATCCTTACTCTCACTGGCAAAATGTACATACATGTGAGCCGCTGATGTACACTACCCCTGCCAGTATAAATATTACTGTGGCTGAACCGCACCATTTCAGGGGGCGGGGCTTCACCTCAGAATTGCTTGTAACATTCATTTGGCGCGATTTTCTCCTCACAGAGACGCCGGAGCGCTGATCCTACAGGCTGCTTCTCGCACATCGCTGATACAAGTACCAGGGTGTTATGGAAGGGGAGCACATAATTTATTGAAGTCTGCGGGTTTCACATTGGATATAAAGCACTGTTTTGGTATATATGTATTTTCATTGTATGTAATACATATAGGGCGCGTGGTGTGGACTGGCAATTCCTTCTGGGTCCCTCTGACAGACATTAGTGTAGGTCTGTCCCCATTAGCTCCCGTGTGTGTGTGAGTGGTGTGACTGTACACACGTTTACCATGTCTAGAGAAAGTAGTTCCCCAGAGGAACCCATTTTGGAGGCACAAGAGTGTTCTGAGGCTGTGTGGGTGAGAAAGCTGCAGAGTAATATGACTAAACTAGCAAGGAAATTCTCTGAGTCTGAAGAACAGACAAAGCATTGGAGACAGTCTGTGGAAGATGCTTTATTTGCTGATTTCTCCACATCATCCACTCGGGACCCCTCCAGTTCCCAGAAAAGCTCCCTGGCCCAAATAATGCAAAGGGACACTTACACAGATTCCAACACTGACATTGACACTGGGGATTTGAGGGGGGTAGACCCCAAACTGGCTAAGAGCATTCAATGTATGATAGTTGCTATAAAAGAGGTGAAGTGATTTCCTGACACAACACCTCCACCTGAGGAAAAAGATTATTTTAAATTAAATAAAAAACAGGTGGTGACTTTTCCTCCGTCTGAGGACTTAAATACATTTTTTGAGGAATCCTGGGCTAACCCGGAAAATACATTTGCTATCCCTAAAAGGTTGCGGGTAGCGTACCCTTTCCATGAAGAGGATAGGCGTAAGTGGGAGTCACCCCCAATGATAGACACAGTATCTAGGTTGTCAAAGAAAATCATTTTACCTGCCCCAGGTCAGAACCTGCAAATTAGAGACGACTTTAAACTCCATCTATGTTGCTACGGGTACATTACTCAGGCCCACATTTGCTTCTGCGTGGGTAGGTAACGCAGTCGAAAAGTGGGCAGATAACTTGATTGTTAATATTGACACGGTCGATAAAGATGACATGCTGAAAATTCTAGGTCGCAAAGACTCTGCAGGTTACTTGGTTGAGGCTATGAAGGACGTAGGCTTACTAGGCTCACGGGCCTCTGCTATGGCGATTTCAGCCCGCAGGGCGCTCTGGATCCGTCAATGAAATGCTGACGCAGAATCCAAAAGAAATATTGAGGCGCTCCCTTACAATGGTGAGGCCCTCTTTGGAGAAAAACTAGATGCCATGATATCAACTACTACATATAGCAAGTCAGCGTTTCTGCCGTCGGCAGCTGCACCGGCTAAAAAAGTATATCATTCTCATACTATGCAGTCCTTTCGGCCCAACAAGTACAAAAAGGCTAAAACTACCCCTTTTTTCACAGGAAAAGGGAGAGGAAAAGGTAAAAAACCTACAACACCCTCAGGCTCCCAGGAGCAGAAGTCAGCAACTACTTCTGCAAAAGCCACAGCATGACACTGGGGCTCCTCTGCGGGAGTGCGATCGGGTGGGAGCACGTCTATTTTTTTTTACCAGCCAGGTCTGGCTTCGCTCAGACCTGGATCCTTGGATTTTACAGATAATATCCCAAGGTTATGAGTTGGAATTTCAAGACCTTCCCCATGCCGATTTTTCAAATTGGCCTTGCCAGTTTCTGCTCAAGACAGCACAAATGTCTTGAACGCAATACGCAAATTATGTCAAGACAAAGTAATTGCCTTGGTTCCTGCCGAACAAAGGAACCAAGGCTTTTATTCAAGCCTGTTTGTGGTACCGAAGCCGGATGGCTCGGTCAGACCGATTTTAAACCTAAAATCTCTGAATCTTTATTTGAAAAGATTCAAATTCAAGATGGAATCCTTGAGAGTGGTTATTTCCAGCTTGAAAGAAAAGGAATTTCTGGTGTCAGTGGACATCAAGGATGCTTACTTGCATGTCCCCATTTACCCGCCACATCAAGCATATCTGAGGTTTGCGTTTCAGGATTGTCACTACCAATTCCAGACATTACCATTCAGGCTCTCCATGGCTCCGAGAATATTCACCAAGGTGATGGCGGAGATGATGGTTCTCCTTCGCAAACAAGGAGTCAACATAATTCCATACTTGGACGATCTCCTCATAAAAGCGAGATCCAGGGACAAGCTACTCCAGAACATAGCATTATCCCTGAAGATGTTTCAACAGCACGGTTGGATCATCAACTTTCCAAAATCCCAGTTGGAACCGACAATGAGATTATCATTTTTGGGAATTGATACTGGACACCGAGGTACAGAGTATTTCTACCAGTGGAAAAGGCTCAGGAGATCCATCCAGAGCATGGTCAAACAACTTTTGAGACCAAGAACAGTATCAATTCATCAGTGCATTCGCCTGTTGGGGAAAATAATAGCGGCTTACGAGGCGCTACAGTATGGCCGATTCCATGCCAGGGTCTTCCAGTGGGACCTACTGGACAAGTGGTCAGGGTCGCATCTCCACATGCATCAAAGGAGAATCTTGTCGGCGAAAGCCAGAATTTCGCTCCTGTGTGGGCTACAAATTTCTCACCTCCTGGAGGGACTCAGGTTCAGGATTCAGGCCTGGATCCTGGTGACCACAGATGCAAGTCTCCGAGGATGGGGAGCAGTCGCGCAAGGCGAAAGCTTCCAAGGAAGATGGTCAAGTCAAGAAACTCACCTTCACATAAACATTCTGGAGTTGAGAGCTGTGTACAACAGTCTTCATCAAGCGGCACACCTTCTTCAGTGTTGTCCCATACAGATCCAGTCAGACAATGTAACGCAAAAGACAAAAGGTTGAAAGCGCTGTCCACAATAAAAGAGTTTTTTTATTTGGTTAAAAAATTATAAAATCATAAAATTATAAAAAAATTAATTATAAAACTCTTTTATTGTGGACAGCGCTTTCAACCTTTTGTCTTTTGATTTATATAATAACTATTGGGATTCAACTACCCATTATTGAAAGCAGCAGTGCACAATTGGGAGGAGGTGTATTTTAATACCAAGGAGCTGCACAGCTGACACACACGAGCATAGCGCTTTCTAAGTTTGAGGAGACAATGTAACGGCAGTGGCTTACATAAACCGTCAAGGCGGAACAAAAAGCAGAGCGGCAATGGCAGAGGTGACAAAGATACTCCTCTGGGCAGAAAGACATGCAAAAGCTCTGTCGGCAATTTTCATTCCGGAAGTGGACAACTGGGAAGCAGACTTCCTCAGCAGACACGATCTCCATCCAGGAGAATTGGGCCTCCACCCAGAAGTCTTTGCGGAGGTGACAAGTCGTTGGGGCATTCCTCAAGTGGAAATGATGGCATCACGCCTCAACAAGAAGCTTCAGAAATATTGTTCCAGGTCGAGAGACCCACAAGCAATAGCAGTGGATGCACTGGTGACCCAGTGGGTGTTTCAGTCGGTGTATCTGTTCCCTCCACTTCCACTTATTCCAAAGGTTCTCAAGATCATCAGAAGAAGAGTTCGAGCAATCTTCATTGCTCCAGACTGGCCAAGGAGGGCCTGGTATCCAGATCTTCATGAGTTATTACTGGAAGATCCTCTGCCTCTTCCTCTTCTCGAGTACCTGTTTCAGCAGGGGCCGTTAGTTTATCAGGACTTACCGCGGCTGCGTTTGACGGCATGGCTGTTGAGCGCCAGATCCTAGCCCGTAAGGGTATTCCCAATTAAGTCATTCCCACACTTATTTTGGCCAGGAAAGGGGTAACGTCCAAACATTACCATCGTATTTGGAGAAAATACATCTCTTGGTGTGAATCCAAGAAGTCTCCTGCGGTGGAGTTTCAATTAGGACGTCTTCTCCTATTTCTACAGGCGGGTGTGGACACTGGATTGAGATTAGGATCTGTCAAGGTTCAGATTTCGGCCTTGTCAGTTTTCTTTCAAAAACAATTGGTTTCTCTTCCTGAGGTCCAGACATTCGTAAAGGGGGTTCTGCGCACCCAACCTCCCTTTGTGCCTCCTGCGGCGCCATGGGATCTTAATGTGGTGTTGCAGTTCCTTAAATCGGACTGGTTTGAGCCTCTACAAGATGTAGAGTTGAAGTTTCTCACTTGGAAAGTGGTCAGGCTGTTGGCCTTGGCCTCAGGCAGATGGGTGTCTGAGTTAGGAGCTCTCTCACACAAGAGTCCTTACTTAATATTTCATGAAGATAGGGCTGAATTGAGAACAGGTCAGCACTTTCTTCCGAAGGTTGTGTCTTCTTTTCATATCAACCAACTAGTGGTGGTGCCAGTGGCTTCTGACACCTCAGCCGTCTCAAAATCCTTGGATGTCGTCAGTGCATTGAGGATTTATGTTGCAAGAACGGCTAGGATAAGGAAGACAGAATCTTTGTTTGTCCTCTATGACCCCAACAAGATTGGGGGTCCTGCTTCTAAGCAGACTATTGCACGCTGGATCAGGGGTACCATTCAGCACGCTCATTCCACAGCAGGATTGCCGTTACCGACTTCGGTAAAAGCCCACTCTACTAGAAAAGTGGGTTCGTCCTGGGCGGCTGCCCGGGGTGTCTCAGCTTTACAGATGTGCCGAGCTGCTACTTGGTCAGGTGCAAACACGTTTGCTAAGTTTTATAAATTTAACACCTTTGGCTGCTGACGACCTAAAATTTGGTCAGTCAGTTCTGCTGGAACATTAGCACTTTCCCGCCCGTACTGGGAGTTTTGGTACATCCCCATGGTACTAAAATGGACCCCAGCATCCTCTAGGACGTAAGAGAAAATAGGATTTTAATTACCTGCCGGTAAATCCTTTTCTCGTAGTCCGTAGAGGATGCTGGACGCCCGCCCAGTGCTAATTTTTACTGCAAATTACGTTTATCTCTTTGCACATTTTTCATGTGTTCAGATGTTAACAGCTGTTGCTGTTACGTTATGCTTGCTGGTTGGCATGACTTATGTTAAAGGCCATGTTAGCCGACATGTTGTTTATGTATGGTGTGAACTGGTGTGAATCTCGCCACAAGTTTAATGGTAATTCCTCTCTCGAGAATGTCCGTCTCCTCGGGCACCGTTCCTATACTGAGGTCTGGAGGAGGGGTATAGAGGGAGGAGCCAGTTCACACTGTTAAAAAGTCTTAAAGTGCCGAAGGCTCCTGCGGAACCGTCTATACCCCATGGTACTAAAATGGACCCCAGCATCCTCTACGGACTACGAGAAAAGGATTTACCGGCAGGTAATTAAAATCCTATTATCAAAAACAATGATGGACGAACTCCAAGCGCTGCTATAAACCGGAACTCCTTGTGTCTGAAAACCCTCAACGGAAACAATGCACAATATTCTTATGGAGACTTCAGCATACGGTTATTCACTTGAGATATCTTCAATGACTGACCTTTATTATAGGCCCTATGTTCACATAAAGGTTTCTTTATCTTCTATTTAATGCACCGCCATCACATCATCTATGGTATATCGCTTATTGAAATAAAGCTCACCTTTATGATAAGCCCTATGTACATCCAAAGGTATCTTTAACGAATCCGCCCTCACTGGGATCCTTCGATGGTCTTGTATGTATATCCACAGCCTCACGATAGATTAAAACTCCATCAGTCGGACTGATGGAGTTTTAATCTATCGTGAGGCTGTGGATATACATACAAGACCATCGAAGGATCCCAGTGAGGGCGGATTCGTTAAAGATACCTTTGGATGTACATAGGGCTTATCATAAAGGTGAGCTTTATTTCAATAAGCGATATACCATAGATGATGTGATGGCGGTGCATTAAATAGAAGATAAAGAAACCTTTATGTGAACATATGGCCTATAATAAAGGTCAGTCATTGAAGATATCTCAAGTGAATAACCGTATGCTGAAGTCTCCATAAGAATATTGTGCATTCTGTTTCCGTTGAGGGTTTTCAGACACAAGGAGTTCCGGTTTATAGCAGCGCTTGGAGTTCGTCCATCATTGTTTTTGTAGTTAGAAAAGAAGTGGTGTTCTTCGGGGCGTGTTTCAAGCTGCAGCTAGGGCGCAAGTCATTGTTTCATTTTCTTTAGTTAAAATCCTATTATCATTGATTGTGGAGACGTGTTATGTTAATAAAAAATTAGACCAAAATCGTGATATGTAAGCAGTGATATGCTCGTTGTGTCTATTTCCTAGTGGGCTAAGGGACATTTGACCCACGTGACACGCAAGAGAAGGGGAGGAGCAAGTTTGGCAAAGGGTCCAGAAATGCTTTGCTCGCCACCTGATTACCAAAGGTAATAGTTGCTGGCGTGGATACTGAAAGTAGTATCCTACCGTCCTTGCTCCGCCACCTGACGTCACAGGTCCCTTAGCCCACTGGGATTTAGCATCTACCGTGATATGCTTGCCTGGTCCCTGCCATTGCTTACTCCGCTGCGCATGTATTGGTGGTTTGTTTTTTTGGTGAGGTCTTCTAGGATTTATCCTCTTTTCTCTTACGTCCTAGAGCAGGCATTCCCAACCACGGTCCTCAAGGCACACTAACAGTGCAGGTTTTAGTGATATCCAGGCTTCAGCACAGGAGACTTAATTAGTAGCTCAGTTATTTTGATTTAACCATCTGTGCTGCAGCCTGGATATCACTAAAACCTGCACTGTTGGTGTTCCTTGAGGACCGTGGTTGGGAATGCCTGTCCTAGAGGATGCTGGGGGTCCACATTAGTACCATGGGGTATAGACGAGTCCCTTGGGAGCCATGGGCACTTTAAGAGTTTAATAGTGTGGGCTGGCTCCTCCCTCTATGCCCCTCCTACCAGACTCGGTTTAGAAAATGTTTCCGTGGAGCCGGTCACAGCTAGGGGAGCTCCTAGGAGTTCTTTTAGTTTTGTTGTTTTTTAAAGAGTTTAGGCACAGAGAGGCTACTGGCAACAGCCTCCCTGCTTCGTGGGACTTAGGAGGGGAGTAGTGTCCTACCCTAGAGGTTAATGGCCACTATCTCCGCTGACAGGACACTGAGCTTCTGAGGGTGATGCATACTTACCTACCTGACCCTCTCCATGAGGGAGAAAATGCTCTGTTCCTGGACTTTCCTGGTAATGTATGATTGCCATCAACAGAGCCAGAATAAGTCGAGTGGTGGGTAGGACACCGGTGACCCGACAAGCGGGGAGCCAGTGAGAATGGTGGCATCAGGGTTGGAGCGCTGCGCTCCGGAGGGCTCAGAGGCACACTGTGCGGTGCTGAGGGGCACCCTGGGCCAGTGCAGTTCCCTACAAACTGGTCACTCGAGCTATCAGGGACTCGGTCTACTGCCAGCAATGTATTACCTCAGGCCAGTATAATCTTCTAAAGAGCGGGAAGATGTGCCATTATAAGGGGGCGGAGCTCCTCCTCAGAGCGGATCCAGCAGTCACCAGTGCCATTTTCTCCCTGCAGTGCCACAGACAGAGACGCTAACAGGAAGCGTTGACCCTCCACATAACTCCAGCTATCCTGTGCAGTACCAGTGGGTTATAGAAGGGGGGAGAGTGTTTTTTAATCACATAACTGTGTAGTCTACTTAGGTTACTCAGTCAGCACCAGGCTTTTATTCTATAACTGCCTACCGGGGCGCTGTGTGTGCTGGCTCCTTAACTCTGTCTCTCTCTGAAGGTACTTGGGGGAAACTGTGTCTGACATTTTCCTGTGTGTGTGTGCGTGAGTGTGTGTGTACATATATCTCACATTGCCATGTCCAGGGACTCTGTATCTTGTGCTGCAGAGTGTGTATCTTCTCCAGAGGAGAATAATGTCTCAGCCTGCTGAATCCGAACCATTGTGGGTGGCTTCAATTAAGAGAATGATATCCCAGATTTCATCTAGGATAACTCATAATGAGACTGAAACACAGGTTTTGAGGAAATCTGTAGAGGTTTTGTCGTGTTCTGTTCCCATTGCCTCCTTAAGATCCCCTGGTATATGCCCACAAAAACCTGCTCTTGCCCAGATAATGCAAGTCGACACTGATACCGACTCTAATATGGGAGACGGTGATGGGGATATTCGGGGGGGTGAGGCATCCCTTGCTAAGGGGGTGCAGCTCATGATTGAGGCCATTAGGGACGTTTTACACATTGCTGACAAAGTACCTGAGCAGGTCGAGGAAGCTTACTTTACAGACAAGCCTACCTTACCTTCCATGCGTCTAAAGAATTAAACGCACTATTTGAAAAATCCTGAGAAAACCCGGAGAAAAAATTCCAGATCCCAAAAAGGGTTCTCATTGCTTTTCCTTTCCCTGAAGAGGATAGGAAAAAGTGGGAAAACCTCCCCCTATAGTAGATGCTTCTGTATCTAGATTTTCTAAAAAGGTGGTTTTACCTGTCCCTGGGTCTACCTCTTTGAAAGAGCCGGCAGACCGCAAGATTGAGACTACGCTCAAATCCATATACACTGCTTCAGGCGTGGCGCTAAGGCCCACTATCGCTTGTGCATGGATTTCTAAAGCCATAGTAAATTGGTCAGTCACATTACTAGAGGAATTAAATACTATGGATTCTGCAGGTTTCATGGTGGAGACCATGAAGGACCTTGGTCATCTAAATGCACGGACGTCTTCCATGGCTGTCTCGGCATGCAGGGGACTCTGGCTGTGCCAATGGTCTGCGAATGCGGAATCTTAAGAAGAGTGTGGGGAACCTACCCTTCACAGGTCAGGCTCAATTTGGGGAAGCGTTAGATGCGTGGATCTCCACGGCAACTGCTGGTAAGTCAACCGTTCTTCCTTCTGCTGCACCACAGACTAAGAAATAATATTCTACGTCTGCGATGCAGTCCTTTCGGACCACTAAAGCAAAAAAGTCCAAATCCCCACCCACTTTCTTTAGAGGTGGCTAGGGGAAATCCCGAAAACCTACACCCGCAAGTTCCCAGGTGCAGAAACCTGGTTCTGCTTCCTCAAAATCCTCGGCATGACGGTGAACTGGGGGGTTCAGGCAGGTGGGAGCAAGGCTACGAAATTTCAGTCAGGTCTGGGTGTCCTCTTGCCTGGATCCCTGGGTACTGGATATTGTTACCCAGTGGTACAGACTGGAGTTTCAAGAACTTCCGCCTCACAGATTCTTCAAATTGGGCTTGCCAGCTTTGCTGACAGAAAGTGTTATCCTACAGGAAGCCAATCAAAAATTGATGAGGTCAAATGTCATTGTTCCGGTTCCACCTCGCCTACACCACAAGGGTTTTTACTCAAACCTGTTTGTGGTACTGAAACCGGTGGTTCGGTAAGACCAATATTAAACCTAAAATCATTGAACCCCTACTTGAGGGAATTCAAATTCAAGATGGTCTGGAGGAAGGGGAATTCCTGGTATCCCTGGATATCAAGGATGCATACCTTCACATCCCGATCTGGCTGCCTCTCCAGGCTTATCTCAGATTTGCGCTACTGGACTGTCACTATCAATTCCAGACGCTGCCGTTTGGCCTCTCCACGGCACAAAGGGTGTTCACCAAGGTGATGGCGGAGATGATGATACTCCTCCGCACGCAGGGTGTGAACATAATTCCTTATCTGGTCGACCTACTGATAAAAGCGTCTTCCAGGGAGAAGCTGTTACAGAGCATTGCTCCCACGACTCAACTACTCCAGGATCATGGATGGATCCTGAACCTCCCAAAGTCGCATATAGAGCCGACAAGGAGACTGTCCTTCCTGGGGATGATCCTCGACACGGAAGTACAGAGGGTGTTTCTGGCGGAGGAAAAAGCGTTGGTGATACAATCAATGGTCCGGGATGTCCTGAGGCCAGCCTGTGTATCGGTTCATCAGTGCATTCGCCTTCTGGGGAAGATGGTTGCCTCCTACATGGCTCTTCAGTACAGAAGATTCCATGCATGGTCTTTCCAACTGGATCTCCTGGACAAATGGTCGGACTCTCATCTTCACATCACCAGAGGATACGTCTGTCACCGAAAGCCAGAATATCGCTCCTCTGGTGGCTGCAAACTCCTCACCTACTAGAGGGCCGCAGGTTCGGGATTCAGAATTTGATCCTCCTAACCACGGATGCAAGTCTCAGAGGTTGGGGAGTAGTCACCCAGTGGGAAAACTTCCAAGGAAGGTGGTCAAGTCTGGAATCCATCCTTCCGATAAACATTCTGGAACTAAGGGCCGTGTACAACGGTCTTCTACAAGCGGCACATCTTCTAAAAGATCAGGCCATTCAAGTTCAGTCGGACAATGTAACGACAGTGGCCTACATAAACCGACAGGGCGTAACGAAGAGCAGAGCTGCAATGTCAGAGGTAACAAGAATCGTCCTCTGAGCGGAAAAGTACGCGGTGGTGCTGTCGGCAATCTTCATTCTGGGAGTGGACAACTGGGAAGCGGACTTCCTCAGCAGACACGATCTCCATCCAGGAGAGTGGGGCCTCCACCCAGAAGTGTTTGCAGAGCTGACAGGTCTTTGGGGCGTACCTCAAATAGACATGATGGCCTCACGCCTCAATAAGTAGCTTCGGAGGTATTGTTCCAGGTCGAGGGATCCACAGGCAGTGGGTGTTCAATTCAGTGTATGTGTTCCCTCCACTTCCACTCATCCCAAGGATTCTCAAACTAATAAAGAGAACAAGAGTTCAGGCGATACTCATTGCTCCAGACTGGACAAAAAGAGCTTGGTACACGAATCTTCTAGAGTTACTGCTAGAAGATCCAAGCCCTTTTTCTCTTCGAGAAGACCTTCTGCAACAGGGGCCGTTCGCTTATCAAGACTTACCGTGGCTGCGTTTGACGGCATAGAGGTTGAACGCCAGATCTTAGCTCATAAGACATTCCGAACAAAGTTATTCCTACCCTGATACAGGCTAGAAAGGGAGTAACGTCAAAACATTACCATCGTATTTGGAAAAAGTATGTGTCTTGGTGCGAATCCATGAAGTTTCCTATGGTGGCGTTTCAACTGGGACGGTTTCTGCTCTTCCTGCAAGCAGGGGTGGATGTGGGCCTGCGCCTGGCCACCATAAAAGTCCAGATTTCGGCCTTGTCCATTTTCTTCCATAAACAATTGGCTGCCCTCCCTGAGGTTCAGACTTTCTTGAAAGGGGTGCTGCACATCCAACCTCCCTTTGTGCCTCCAACGGCACCTTGGGACCTTAACATGGTACTGCAGTTCCTGCAATCGGATTGGTTCGAGCCTTTGCAGGAGGTTGAGGTCAAGTTTCTTACTTGGAAGACTGTCACACTGTTGGCATTGGCATCTGCTAGACGTGTGTCAGAATTGGGTCATTGTCCTACAAGAGCCCCTACTTGATATTTCATGAAGATAGAGCTGAGCTCAGAACGCGTCAGCAATTTCTTCCGAAGGTTGTGTTGGCTTTTCAACCAACCTATTGTGGTGCCAGTGGCTACTGACTCCTCAATCACTTCAAAGTCTTTGGATGTTGTGAGGGCTTTGAAGATTTAAGTGAAGAGATCTTCTCTTCACAGAAAGTTAGATGCTCTGTTTGTCCTTTATGATCCCAACAAGGTTGGGTGTCCTGCTTTTAAGCAGACGGTTTCTCGCTGGATCAGGTTTACTATCTAGCATGCTTATTCTTCGTCAGGCTTGCCGTGTCCTAAATCCGATGGCCCACTACTCGTAAACTGGGTTCTTCCTGGGCGGCTGCCCGGGGGTTCTCGGCTTTACAGCTTTGCCGAGCAGCAACTTGGTCAGGGTCGAACACGTTTGGTAAGTTCTACAGGTTCGATACTTTGGCCTCTGAGGACCTACGGTTTGGTCAGTCGGTTCTGCAGGAGCCTCCGCTCTCTCCCTCCTGTTCTGGGAGCTTTGGTACATCCCCATGGTACTAATCCAGCATACTCTAGGACGTAAGAGAAAATAGGATTTTCATTACCTACCGGTAAATCCTTTTTCTCGTAGTCTGTAGAGGATGCTGGGCGCCTGCCCAGCGCTTCGTTCTCCTGCAGTTGTTACTTGGTTCAGTACTACCTTGTTCCTTGGTTACGTACTTGCATTGTTACTTGGTGAAGTACTGTTGTTCAAGCTGGTTAGCTTGGTTTGCCTTGTTGTGTGTGAGCTGGTGTGAATCTCACCACTCTCTGTATTACCTTCTCTCGAAGTATGTCAGTCTCCTCGGGTACAGTTTCCAGACTGAATCTGGTAGGAGGGGCATAGAGGGAGGAACCAGCCCACACTATTAAACTCTTAAAGTGTCTATGGCTCCCAAGTGACTCATCTATACCCCATGGTACTAATGTGGACCCCAGCATCCTCTACGGACTACGAGAAAAGCATTTACCGGTAGGTAATTAAAACCCTATTTTAAGTGTTAATGAAACACAGGACCTATAATCAAATCTGTTATAGGTGCTTACAGAGGGTGGTTTGGATAATCTTACAGTTGATGGATTTGAGCCACAGTGTGTTTTTATTATGTAAATGGGAATTAAAAACTTTATATGTTATAAAGAAAAATATGGTGTTTTCTGAAAGTGCAGAGCCTGCTAAAAATATAGGTGCAGCTTAAAAAAAATGACTGCTATTCTATAATGTGAGGAGTCCAAAAGTGCCAAAATGGGCTCAGTACATTGTAAAACACATTACCTTGGTAGTTAATGGTATGGTAAACCAGTTACTGTATTCATTTTACATTTAGCTAATATAACTACAAGAGATATATGTATAGAAATGTACATGCTGCAAGAAATGTACCAGCTTCTGTACTATGACAAAATACTTTATTCACTAAACAAGTGTAACTAGCCTAGTGGAAAAGGGATTTCTGCAGCGGGGTACACTGGTATACCACAGGGAACAACATTGGGGTGTAGAGTTGGATCTTGATCCGAGGCACCAACAGACTAAAGCTTTGACTGTGCCCAGGATGCACTGCACCGTCTCCTCTATAGCCCCGCCTCCAGGCACTGGAGCTCAGTTTGTAAGTTGGTGCCTGCAGTGCAGGTCACTAACAGGTGGGGCTGCGCTAGGCAGCCCTGAAAAGAGCTTTGCTCTTACGTCCTAAAGGATGCTGGGGTTCCATTTAGTACCATGGGGTATAGACGGTCCTTTGGGAGCCACTGGCACTTTAAGAGTTTGAGTGTGTGGGCTGGCCCCTCCCTCTATGCCCCTCCTAATAGACTCTGTTTAGAAAATGTGACCGGAGGAGCCGGTCACAGCTAGGGGAGCTCCTGAGGGAAATGATCGCAAGCCCACGAGGCGACCGCCCACTCCCGCAGCACGGCCGCCACCCCCTAACAGAGCCAGAAGATAGAAGAGTGGTGAGTACAGCGCCAGCGTCTCGATTAACGGGTTGCCGGCGGGTATGGCGGCACAAGGGTTGGAGCGCAGCTCTGACAGGCTACGCTCCTGGAATGTTCAGCAACATGAACATATCGACGCTTGAGGGGCGTCCTGAGCCTGCGCATTAACCCTACACTGGTCACATTAGTTAACAAGGTCTAATCCTGCTGTTAACACATAAAAACCTCAGGCCAGTATAAAAAATAAGCGCGGGAAGCCGCGTGCCATTACAGGGGGCGGGGCTTCCTCTCAGAGCGGATCCAGCACTCACCAGCGCCATTTTCTCCCTGCAGATCATAAGACAGGACGCTGACAGGGAGCGCTGCCCTCCACATAACTCCAGCAATACCTCCTGAGGTACCAGGTTGTTATAGAAAGGGGGGGGGGGGGTGATAACAGTACTAGCTACCCTATTAAGGTTAACTAGTTAGCGCCGGGCTTTTATCATAATAACAGCCTACAAGGGCGTGGGGTGGCTGGCTCCTTAGACTCTGTGACTGTCTGAAGGTGCTCTGGGGGAAGCCGTGTGTGTGTGTGTGTGTGTGTGTGTGTGCATATGCCACATTACCATGCCTAAGAACTCTGTGTCCTGTGCAGCAGAATGTTTATCTTCTCCTGAGGAGTCTATTCCATGTACTCAAGACTGCAATATAGTTTCTCAGCCTTCTGAATCTGAACCCGGAGGGGTGGATTCTTTAAGGGGGATGATATCCCAGATTTCAACAAGGATGTCACACACTGAAAAAGAGGCACAGTTTTTCAGAAAATCTGTAAAGGATATGATGTATACAAACCCCACTACTTTGTTTAAAAACCCACCTACATACCCACAAAAACGTGCACTTGCCCAGATAATGCAAGCTGACACTGATACCGACTCTGATACAGGAAACGGTGATGGGGATATGCAGGGGGGATGCAACCCTTGCTAAAGGGGTGCAATTAATGATTGAAGCCATTAGGGATGTTTTGCATATTACTGAGAAGGTACCTGAGCAGGCAGAGGAGTCTTATTTTACCTTCAATTAGAAATCCTCGCTGACCTTCCCTGCTTCTAAGGAGTTAAACTCCTTGTTTGAAAAGTCTTGGGAAAACCCAGAGAAAAAATTCCATATCCCTAAAATAATTCTCATTGCTTTCCCTTTCCCTGAAGAGGATAGAAAGAAGTGAGAACACCCACCTATAGTGGACGCTTCTGTATCTAGGTTGTCAAAAAAGGTTGTTTTACCTGTCCCTGGCTCAACCTCCTTAAAGGAGCCGGCTGACCGCAAGATTTAGACTACGCACAAATCACTATACACTGCTACAGGAGTGGCTTCGAAACCCACTATTGCTTGTACGTGGATTTCTAGAGCCATAGTAAAGTGGTCAGGCACATTACTTGAGGAATTAATTAGATTCTATGGATAGGGGTGACATTGACTTGTTTTTACGTCACATACAGAACTCTGCATGTTTCATGGTAGAGGCAATGAAGGACATTGGCCAGCTTAATGCAAGGTCTACATACATGGCAGTCTCGGCACGCAGAGGACAATGGTCAGCGGATGCAGAATCCAAGAAAAGTGTGGAGAACCTACCCTTCACAGGTCAGGCCTTGTTTGGGGGCGCAATATCCACTGCAGCTGCAGGTAAGTCGACTTTTTTCTTCCTTCCGCAGCTGCACCGGCTAAGATATAATATCCTACAACTGCACTGCAGTCCTTTCGGACCGCAAATTTAAAAGGTCAAAAGATTCCCCCACCTTCTTTAGAGGAGGTCGGGGGAAATCCAGAAAACCTGCACCAACAGGTTCCCAGGAACAGAAACCATGTTCTGCTTTCTCAAAATCTTCAGTATGACGGTGAACCACCCAGCCTGGAGATCGGGCAGGTGGGAGCGAGACTAAAAGATTTCAGTCACGTCTGGGCGTCATCCTGCCTAGATCCCTTTGTAAAAGATATTGTTGCCCAGGGGTACAGACTGGAGTTTCAGGAACTCCCGCCTCCCAGATTCTTCAAATCAGGCTTACCAGCTTCGCTGACAGAAAGTACAATCCTGCAGGAAGCCATTAAAAAATTGGTACAAACAAATGTCATTGTTCCAGTTCCACCTCACAAAAAAAACAGGGGTTATTACTCAAACCTGTTTGCGGTACCGAAACCGGACGGTTCGGTAAGACCAATATTGAACCTAAAGTTATTGAACTTCTACTTGAGGGTATTCAATTTCAAGATGGAGTCTCTGAGAGCGGTGATCTCAGGCCTGGAGGAGAGGGAATTCCTAGTATCCCTGTATATTAATGATGCCTACCTTCACATTCTGATATGGCCGCCTCACCAGGCCTATCTAAGGTTTGCACTACAGGACTATCAGTATCAGTTCCAGACATTGCCATTTGGCCTCTCCACAGCACTGAGGGTTTTCACCAAGATCATGGCAGAGATTATGCTTTTCCGCAAGCAGGGAGTGAACATGATTCCATTTCTTTTTCATCCACTAGGGGTCACTGAAGTACTCTTGGGATATGGACGGTGCGATAGCAGGGATAGGCACATTTAAATATTTAAATGTGTAACCCCCCTCCCCCCTCCATACTCCCAAGTGCCCCAGTGTTTTCTCATACGTCCTAGAGGATGCTGTGGTCCACTTCAGTACCATGGGGTATAGACGGTTCCGCAGGAGCCATGGGCACTTTAAAACTTTTCAAAGGGTGTGAACTGGCTACTCCCTCTATGCCCCTCCTCCAGACCTCAGTTTTAGAAATGTGCCCAGGCAGACTGGATGCATTCCAAGGGAGCTCTACTGAGTTTCTCTGAAAAGACTTGTTAGGTTTTTTATTTTCAGGGAGAACTTCTGGGACTGAGGGGGCAGAAGTAGGAACCAACTTCCTAAAGAGTTTCATGGCTCTGCTTCTGGCTAACAGGACACCATTAGCTCCTGAAGGGTACTGAACGCTAGCTGTGCCTAGGTGCTCACTCCCACAGCACGCCATCACCCCCCTTGCAGAGCCAGAAGTCAGAAGATAGGTGAGTGTTAGAAGACAGATCTTCAATCAAGGTGACGGCTAAAGGTACCGCTCAGCTGGCGGGAGTGCAGCGCGCCATGCTGCCCACACAACACAGGCACTACAGGGGGAGGGGGGGGCACGGGGGCGCGCCCTGGGCAGCATGAAACCTTTTAAAACTGGTAGAAAGGGGGCATAAGATGCCATGGCACAGCCCTACCCCCGCCAGTATAAATAATATTATCAGAATCTCTGAGGAGAAACGCGCCATTGCGGGGGCGGAGCTTCCTCTTCAGTCAGCCAGCACACTGCTCAGCCCCATTTTCTCTCTTTCTTCAGGCTGCAGAGAAAACGCTGGTCCTCCTCCACTACTGAACAAGTATCTGTGCAAAACGGGGATAGGTGGGGGGGACAGTGAATTTGGTGCTTTACATTGTGTATTTACATTGTAAAAAAGCGCTGTATGTCAGCGGGCATTTTGTGTTTCACAGGCATTGTGTTACTGGAGCTTGGTTTGTGAACTGGCTGCTCCTATCTGTGTCCTTCTGGCAGATTTTACTGTGGGTCTATCCCCTATAAGTCCTGGAGTGTCTGTGGTGTGTTTGTGCACATGTGTGACATGTCTGAGGCAGGGAGTTCTTCCCCTGAGGGAGCCATTTTAGGGACACAGAGTTGTAATGTGGTGGCGTTGCTGGCACACCACGATCCTGAATGGGTGAAAGAAATACGTGATAGTGTGAATCATATCACAGTGATTCATAGTGTGAATCATATCAGATTAGATAAGTCTGAGTCTCATGCAGAAAGCTGGAGAAAATCAGTTGAAGATGTGATTTTTCAGGGTTCTGCTGTCTTATCCGCAGGCGACCCCTATGGGTCACTTAAGAGACCGTTTGCAAACATTGTACATACTGATACCGACACGGACTCTGATTCTTGTGTCAACGATAGTGATTCCAGGGGAATAGATCCTAAATTGGCAAAGAACATACAATATATGATTGTTGCTATAAAGGAGGTCTTAGAAGTTATGGAAGCCCCTTCTGTACCTCAGCAGAAGGCTTATTTATATAAGAAAAAGAAATGTAAGGTAACTTTCCCTCCTTCCCTCGAGCTCAATACTCTTTTTGAGGGAGTTTGGGTGAATCCTGAAAAGAAATGTCATATTCCCAAGAGGATTCAGATTGCTTATCCTTTTCATTTAGAGGACAGGAAAAGATGGGAATCCCCCCGGTGTTATACAGTGCACTGTCAGTCACAAAAAAGGTGATTCTCCCTGCACCTGGGACGACTTCACTAAAGGAGCCAGCAGACCACAAATGGAGACCACGTTAAAATCTATTTATGTGGCCAATGGTACGCCGCTCAGACCCACCATTGCTTTCACGTGGGTGAGTCGTGCTATTGAAAAATGGTCTGATAACTTGTCATCGAAAATTGACACGATAGCTAGAGAAGAGATACTCCTAACGTTAGGTAGCATCAAAGACGCTGCCGCATACATGCTGGAAGCTATGAAGGATATTGGACTCTTGGGTTCAACAGCCGCTACCATGGCAGTATTGGCTCTGAGAGCATTGTGGATTCGCCAGTGGAATGCGGATGCAGATTCCAAAAGAAATATGGAGGCTCTTCCGTATAAAGGTGAGGCCTTATTTGGTGATGGGCTGGAGTCTCGGCGGCTACCGCAGGTAAGTCGACATTCTTGCCTTATGCTCCTGCACCGGCGAAAAAGACACATCACTCTCACATGCAGTCCTTTCGGGCCAACAAATACTGCAAAGGTTCCCCCTTCTTTGCAGGTAGGGGAAGGGGAAAAGGAAAAAAATCTGCAGCGTCTCCAGGATCCCAGGAGCAGAAGTAAACCCCTACTTCTGCCAAATCTACAGCATGACGCTGGGAGTCCGCTCGGGTGGGGGCACATCTGAAACTTTTCAGTCAAATTTGGATTCAATCGGGCCTGGACCCTTGGATCTTACAAATAGTGTCCCAAGGGTACAGACTTGAGTTTCAAGACGTCCCCCCATGACGATTTTTCAAATCAACCTTGCCGGCTTCTCTTCCAGAAAGAGAGGCAGTAACAACGGCAATTCAAAAACTATGTCAGGATCAGGTCATTATCCTGGTACCTTTGTCACAACGAGGAGAAGGTTTTTATTCAAGCCTCTTCGTAGTTCCGAAGCCGGGCGGCTCGGTCAGACTGATTTTAAACCTGCAAAATCTGAATCTCTACCTGAAAAGGTTCGAGTTCAAGATGGAATCCCTGAGGGCAGTGATTTCCAGTCTGGAGGAAGGGGACTTCATGGTGTCAGTAGACATAAAGGATGCTTACTTGCATGTTCCCATTTATCCTTCTCACCAAGCTTATCTGAGATTCGCAGTACAGAATTACCATTACCAGTTCCAGACGTTGCCGTTGGGTCTCTCCACGGCACCGAGGGTATTCACCAAGGTAATGGCGGAGATGATGGTCCTCCTTCGTCAAAAAGGAGTCCATATAATTCGTTATCTGGATGATCTCCTGATAAAAGCGAGATCCAGGGAACAGTTGGTGCGGAACATCGCACTCTCCCTGTCAATACTCCAACAACACGATTGGATCTTGAATTTTCCAAAGTCGCAGTTGGAATCAGCGACAAGATTGTCCTTTTTAGGGATGATTCTGGACACAGAAGTACAGAGAGTATTTCTTCCAGTGGAAAAGGCTCTGAAAATCCAGAAAATGGTCAAACAAAAATATTGAAACCAACAAGCGTGTCGATCCATCAATGCATTCGGTTGTTGGGGAAAATGGTAGTGGCCTACGAGGCCATACAATTTGGCCGATTTTCATGCCAGCGTATTCCAGTGGGACCTGTTGGACAAGTGGTCCGGATCCCACCTACACATGCACCGGAAGATAATCCTGCCCTCCAAAGCCAGGATTTAGCTCCTGTGGTGGCTACACAGTTCTCACCTACTAGAGGGACGCAGGTTTGGGATTCAGGACTGGGTCCTGGTAACCACGGATGCAAGTCTCCGAGGCTGGGGAGCTGTCACACAGGGGGAAAGCTTCCAAGGAAAATGGTCAAGTCAGGAAGCCTGCCTTCACATAAACGTTCTGGAATTGAGAGCCATTTGCAACGGCCTTCTACAAGCGGTACATCTTCTTCAAGATCATCCCGTGCAGATCCAGTCGGACAATGTAACAGCAGTCGCGTACATAGACAGGCAAGGCGGAACGAAAAGCAGAGCGGCAATGGCAGAGGTGACAAGGATTCTCCTCTAGGCAGAAAGACATGTTAGAGCTCTGTCAGCAATTTTTATTCCGGGAGTGGACAACTGGGAAGCAGACTTCGTCAGCAGACACGATCTCCATCCACGAGAGTGGTGCCTCCACCAAGAAGTCTTCGCAGAGGTGACAAGTCTTTGGGGAGTTCCTCAATTAGACATGATGGCATCTCATCTAAACAAGAAGCTTCAGAGATATTGTTCCAGGTCGAGAGAGCCTCAAGCAATAGCAGTGGATGCACTGGTGACCCAGTGGGTGTTTCGGTCGATATGTGTTCCCTCCACTTCCACTGATTCCAAAAGTTCTCAAAATAATAAGAAGAACAAGAGTGCGAGCAATCTTCATTGCCCCAGACTGGCCACAGAGGGCTTGGTATCCAGATCTTCAGGAGTTGCTCATAGAAGATCCTCTGCCTCTTCCTCCTCGAGAGGACCTACTACAGCAGGGGCCGTGTGTGTATCAAGACTTACCGCGGCTATGTTTGATGGCATGGCTGTTGAGCACAGGATCCTAGCCCGAAGGGTTATTCCCAAGGAAGTCATCCCCACTCTTATTCAGGCCAGGAAAAGAGTAACGTCTAAACATTACCACTGTATTTGGAGAAAATATGTGTCTTGGTGTGAAACCAAGAAGGCTCCTACGGAAGAGTTTGAATTGGGACGTTTCTCCATTTTCTCCAGGCTGGTGTGGATGCGGGCCTTAGATTGGGGTCAATCAAGGTTCAGATTTCGGCCTTACCGGTTTTCTTTCAAAAACAATTTTTCAGACGTTCGTGAAAGGGGTTCTGCACATCCAGCCTTCATTTGTGCCTCCAGTGGCACCATGGGACCTTAATGTGGTGTTGCGGTTCCTTCAATCAGATTGGTTTGAACCTCTACAGGAGATAGAATTGAAGTTTCTCACTAGGAAAGTGGTGATGCTTTTTGCCTTGGCATCCGCAAGGCGGGTGTCAGAGTTGGGGGCTTTGTCTCACAAGAGTCCTTACCTGATCTTCCATGAAGATAGGGCGGAGTTGGGAACTCGCCCACATTTTCTTCCAAAGGTGGTTTCATCTTTCCACATAAACCAACCTATTGTGATGCCAGTAGCTACTGACACTTTCACTGAGTCAAAGTCTCTTGATGTGGTTAGAGCTTTGCAGATTTATGTCGCAAGAACAGCTTGGATACGGAAAACAGAGGCTCGGTTTGTCCTGTATGCTCCCAACAAGATTGGATGTCCTGCTTCTAAGCAGACTATTACGCACTGGATCAAAGGTACGATTCAGCGCGCTTCATTCTCAAGTCGGTGAAGGCCCATTCTACTAAGAAAGTGGGCTCATCCTGGGCGGCTGCCCGGGGCGTCTCGGCTTTACAACTTTGCCGAGCGGCTACTTGGTCAGGGTCAAACACATTTGCTAAATTTTATAAGTTTGACACTTTGGCCGATGAGGACCTCAAGTTTGGTCAATAGGTGCTGCCCGGTCATCCGCACTCTCCCGCCCGTACTGGAGCTTTGGTATAACCCCATGGTACTGAAGTGGACCCCAGCATCCTCTAGGGCGCATGAGAAAATAGGATTTTAATACCTACCGGTAAATCCTTTTCTCCTAGTCCGTAGAGGATGCTGGGCACCCGACCCAGTGCGTACTTTACCTGCAGTTTGTTCATTATGGCTCTTGAGCCGCATGCGGCTCTTTCTTTGTGTTAATGCGGCTCCCTGGCTGCCACTGCTCAAAATTACACACATGAAGCCTCCTCTGACTGACGTTCAGCAGTACAGAGGAGGTTTCATGTGTATCTCAGCTCATCTCCGCTCTGTACGTGCAAAGTGACTTCATGATGTCACAGCCGCACAGCGCTTAAGAGGCGTAAGGAGGATGGATCCCAGGAGCGGGAAGACTGCAGACAGCGGGCGTCAAAGAAGGGAGAACGATCAACAAGGCATGGTAAGTGAGCTTGTGGTGCTCTGCCTTGCCCTGTTATGTGACCAACAAGAGGTGGGGGGGCCCGTTGTTTTGATCAGGAGAGGCGCTGCCTAATAACCGGGGAAGTGTGTGTGTGGGGGGGAGAGAACAGTGGCGCTAAGAGCGTGGGGGGGGAGAGGTGCTGTCTGAGAGCTGGGTGGGGAGGAGAGGAGAGAGATGCTGAGTGAGAGCTGGGTATGGGGGGGAAGAGAGATGTGCTGTCGGAGAGTTGGGGGGGGGGGGGGAGGAGAGAGGTGCTGTCTGATAGCTGGGAATGGGGGGTGGGGAGAGGAGAGAGGTGCTGTCTGAGAGCAGGGAATGGGGTGGAGGAGGAGAGATGTGCTGTCCGAGAGCTGGGGATGTGGGGAGGAGAGAGGTGGTGTCTTGAGACCTGGGGGGGAGAGGAGAGAGGTGCTATGTGAGAGCTGGGGATGGGGGGGAAGAGAGATGTGCTGTCGGAGAGCTGGGGTGGGGGGAGAGAGGTGCTGTGTGAGAGATGGGGATGGGAGGAGAGAGATGTGCTGTCAGAGAGTTGGGGGGGAGAGAGGTGCTGTGTGGGGGATGGGGGAGAGAGATGTGCTGTCTGAGAGCTGGGGGGGGGGGGAGGAGAGAGGTGCTGTCTGAGAGCTGGGGGGGGGGGAGAGGAGAGAGGTGCTGTCTGAGAGCTGGGGATGAGGTGGGAGAGGAGAGAGGTGCTGTCTGAGAGCTGGGGATGGGGGGATGAGAGAGGTGCTGTCTGAGAACTGGGGGGAAGGAGAGGAGAGAGGCCTTTTCTGAGAGCTGGGGATGGGGCGTGACCATGTGACAGCCAGACCACACCCATTTTACTAGGCCACGCCCACTTTTGCATGTGCGCCTACGGCGCGCGCATGATACCGGCTCTTCAGCTTTCTTGGAGACAATTCTGGGCTCTTTGACTCGAACTAGTTGGCCACCCCTGCCGTAGAGGATGCTGGGCACCCGACCCAGTGCGTACTTTACCTGCAGTTTGTTCATTATAGTTGTGTTACTTTTGTTTTCAGCATGTTGTTGCAAATGGTTCATGCCTGTTGGCGTGTGTTTTGTTGAATGCCATGTGTGCGGCATGGTTGAGGTGTGAGCTGGTATGAATCTCACCATTCGTTTAAAAGTAAATCCTTTCCTCGAAATGTCCGACTCCCTGGGCACAGTTCCTATAACTGAGGTCTGGAGGAGGGGCATAGAGGGAGTAGCCAGTTCACACCCTTTGAAAAGTCTTAAAGTGCCCATGGCTCCTGCGGAACCGTCTATACCCCATGGTACTGAAGTGGACCCCGGCATCCTCTACGGACTAGGAGAAAAGGATTTACTGGTAGGTATTAAAATCCTATTTTTTTATATGCCTCATGGGATAGGTACTTCCTGGATTAAGCTCCAGGTTTCTAATTTTACTTTTTTAATTTTTACTTTCTGCTGCGGGGTACACTGGGCTCCACAAGGAATAACATTGGGGTGTAGAGTAGGATCTTGATCCGAGGCACCAACAGGCTCAAAGCTTTAGACTGTTCCCAAGATGCACAGCGCCGTCTCCTCTATAACCCCGCCTCCATGCCAGTGATCTCAGTTTGTAGTTGGTGCCTGCACTAGCAGGTCACTTAACAGGAGGCTGCTTCAGGCAGCCTATTCTTAGCTTTAACTTTAAAGAAAAGAAGAGGATTTTACAAGAGCTGCAGCAGGCTGTGTCTGATAGACGTCTCTGCTGCAGTTCTATCACCCGCAGCGGCGCTGTATACTCCCCGCCGCGGTTTGTCGGGTCACTACAGCGGAGGCGTCGGCTTCTTCCATCTCTCTGCCCGTGAGTCACACACACGCCGCCGTCTCCCGGATCGCGGGGCCGCTGACAAGGTGGAGGTAAGGGGCTTCTGTGCCGCACTTTGCACCGCGATCCTGCGCGGCCGTAGGAGGCGGGCCATGCGCATGCTGGCATGGACACAGATTACTGGGCTGATGTTCCACTAGCACACAGGGTGATTCGGTATGGGCACAGGTCAGAGTGCATACTGTCAAGGTTGTGTGGTACAAACACCCTGTGATATACATCCAGAGCCTTCTGCGTTTGTTATATCTATTGTTATCACTTATAGCCATACTGAGTATTACTTTGTATTGCTAGTCCAGTGCAGTTTATGGTACATCATTTCTGCATGGTACGTTTGTGACTATATACGTGTGTGTGCATGTAGCTGCTGCGTGTTCGCCTTATTGCAGGGTATTTCACTCAGCGTGCTATTCCTATATTATTATACCTGTGGGGGCCAAGTGTTTCAGGTTTTCTCTGATGATAATATAGGATTGTTTCACAAGATATGCTACTGGAGTATTTTTTACTTGTGAATTATAGTCACCCTATGTTCTATTCCTATTGAACCCTCGGTCTGTGCCAGCTTTGGCTGTTCTTATTAGGTATAGTGCTGCTACAAATATTTTTTTTTTTTTTTACCGGGTTGCCCATTACTGTGCGCATTGTTATGTCTGCTACACGTGGCAACGACGTTGGGGCCTCTCCCACACTGCGTGGTAGTGAGGCCACTGACGGAATGGAGGATAATTTAGCAGCTGAGAGTTCAGGTTTAAGGGCTTCCTTGCTCCCCAGTGGGTCGGTAGCACTCGGGGCATCACAAGAACCACCTTGGGCTACATTTTCCACATTGTTAAACACGCTTGTAACTAAAGTGACGCCTCCTGTGGGACCACCTGTGCCGCTACCACAGATTATGGTCGCCGCTGTGAACCCCCCGTGGGCGGATCAGCTTTCCACTCAGTTACTGCATTTGAACCGATCCATGTCCAAATCTAAGGGTCACTCTTGCCCGCATAAGACTAAGTCGTCTTCTGAAAGGGCCATTACCTCCTCGGCCTTAACTGACACGTCCTCCGAGGAGGACGGTGCTTATACTGACCTCTCTGACGCTGATGTTTCAGATGGGGAGGGGAAATCGTCCGTGGGTGTCTCGGATTTGATTGAGGCGATACGGCTCATTCTTCAGGTGACTGATGATTCTGAGCCTGTGACTGTCTCCAGGAAACCTGATAGGTTTAAGCGTAAGAAGGTGGTTAAGCAGGTTCTACCCTACTCTAAACACCTGATTGACATACGTCAGGAATCCTGGGAAAATCCGGGGACAAAGTTTACACCGAATAAGAGACTGTTGGCTCGCTATTCTCTCTCTGCGGAGGTGTGTAAAAATTGGGAAACCCCTCCGCCTGTAGATTCTCATGTGGCGCGTATGGTTTCCTCTGCCCTGCCAGTAACTGCCGTCACCTCTGTGAAGGAACCGACGTAACTTCTGGTGGAGGGCTGTTTAAAAGCGATTTTATACCCTCTCTGGGGCTGTGCAAAGGCCAACTATTGCAGCGACTTGGGCTGCTGAAGCTGTTGAAGCGTGGGCTCAGGAACTCGAGGCAGAACTGCCTTCTGATGCATCTGAGCATGCTCGACAATGTCTCTCGTATATTGCCACGGCTTTTCTGTACCTTAAGGAGGCGGCCTACGATGCCGGGGTGCTCCCGGCCAAGGCTGCTACTGTGTCCGTTTTGGCCAGACGTATCCTTTGGTTGAGATCCTGGTCGGTGGATTTGGATTCCAGAAAGACCCTGGAGGTACTTCCTTTCAAAGGAGACATTCTCTTTGGAGAAGACCTCCAATATAAGATTGTGGCTGATCTGGCTACTGCTAAAACAGCATGCCTACCTAGTACGGCTCCTTCAGCACAGTAGGCTAAAAGTACTTTCCCTTGGCCCTTTCGTACTCCAGGTAAAGCAAAAGGTCAGGCGTACCCAGAGCATGCCCGTACTTACAGGCCTGCCAAGCCCAGACCGAAGCGTGCTTGGACCGCCCATAAGCCAGCTTCAAAACTGATAAGCCGACCGCATGAGGGGTCGGGCCTCCCTCTGGGGGATCCCAGGGTGGTGGGCCGACTTCTAGGTTTTACCCAGGAATGGTTGAAGACCACTTCAGATACCTGGGTGAGGGAAGTCGTTGTTCGAGGTTACACCATACCCTTCAAGAATCGCCCCCTCATCGATTTTGCCTAACAGATGTGCCTCTGGATCCGGCAAAAGGAAACACGTTGCACTCGGTGGTACATTCCCTCCTGTCCACAGGAGAGGTGGTACAGGTGCCTCTGACTCAGAGGGGCAAGGAGTTCTATTCACCGCTGTTTCTAGTTCCGAAACCGAATGGGTCCTCGCGGCCCATTCTCAATCTGAAGTCCTTGAACAAGCATGTACGAATTTCCAAGTTCCGTATGGAAACGCTGCACGCTATTGTTCTGGCCATGGAGCCTGGGGACTATATGGTCTACCTGGACATACAGGATGCCTACCTACATATCCCTATTGTGGTATCTCATCAGCAGTACTTGCGGTTTGCAGTGGTCAACCTTCATTACCAATTTCGGGCATTACCTTTTGGTTTGACAATGGCTCTGCGGGTCTTCATCAAGGTTATGGCGGTCATGACGGCCACGCTACGCCGTCAAGCGGTCAGTATACTACCATACCTAGATGATTTGTTGATCCTGGTGAGTTCCCCAGAACTTCTCCTTTGTCATCTCGATTTGACAGTCCAGTGCATGCACGCCCACGGATGGCTGATCAACTTGAAGAAATCCTCTCTGGTTCCGGCTCGGAGCATGGTACACCTGTGAGCGTTATTGGACACCCACAACCAGCGGTTGTTTCTGTCTCAGGAAAAAATCCTGAAGCTTCAGGACAAGATCCGATGCTTCCTATCCCGTCCATATGTGTCGATACATTCGGCGATGCAAGGGTTAGGTCTCATGGTGTCGGCTTTCGACATGGTGGAGTATGCTCAATTCCATTCTCGCCCACTGCAGAAGTTGATTCTGTCCAAGTGGGACGGCCTGGCTCACCGGATCAGATCTCACATGATCTCCCTATGTCCGTCTGTCCCTGAGTTGGTAGCTTCAGGACCAAGGATTGAGCAGGGGCCGTCCCTTCTGGATTTCCAACTGGGTCCCGCTGACCACAAATGCCAGTCTGAGAGGTTGGGGCGCGGTGTTGGAACAATAAACATTCTGGAACTGCGGGCAGTGTTCAATGCATTGACACTGGCCCAGCATCTGATACAGAGCAGACCTGTTCAAGTACAATTGGACAACGGTGGCGTACATCAATCATCAGGGCGGCACTCGAAGCCGCATGGCAATGAGGGAAGTATCAAGGATTCCTCAGTGGGCAGAACGCCATCTGCCGGCCATATCAGCAGTGTTCATTCCAGGCGTTCTAAACTGGGAGGCAGACTATCTCAGTCGTCGGGACGTGCACGCCGGAGAGTGGAGCCTACATCCGGAGGTGTTTCAACTTCTGGTGGCAAGTGGAGTCTCCCAGATGTGGAAAATAATGGCGTCTCGACACAATCACAAGGTTCCGGTCTTCTGTGCACGGACAAGGGATCCTCAAGCAGCGTTCGTGGACGCACTGGTAATTCCATGGGACTTTCGGCTGCCGTACGTGTTCCCTCTGGTGTCATTCCTGCCCAGAGTAATACAGAAGTTCAAGCAAGAAGGAGGAATCCTACTTCTTATCGCTCCAGCATGGCCCAGACGGCATTTGTTCTCAGACATACAGGGTCTCTCGTTAGAGCACCCTCTTCTGCTTCCGCAACGACCAGACCTCCTTGTTCAGGGCCCCTGTGTCTACCAGGATTTGGCCCGGCTGGCTTTGACGGCATGGCTCTTGAAGCTTCAGTCCTGAGAGCCAAAGGTTTTTCTGAGGCGGTCATTCAAACTATGTTGAAGGCCTGTAAACCGGCTTCTGACCATATTTATCATAGGGTCTGGAATTCTTACTTCACCTGATCTGCCGCTAAGAATTGTGATGCTTTCAAGTTCAGTACTGCCAATCTTTTGGCTTTTCTGCAACAGGGCCTGGACTTAGACCTTCGTCTGGCCTCCCTTAAGGTTTATATTTCTGCCTTGTCGGTTTGGTTTCAGAGAAAAATTGCAACTCTTCCTGATATTCACACATTCACTCAGGGTGTTCTTCGGATTCAACCTCCCTATGTTCCTTCTGTGGCTCCTTGGGATTTGTCGGTTGTTCTGAATGCCTTACAAGTCTCTGTTTGAACCTCTTGAGTCTGTGGACCTCAAATGGCTTACGCTTAAGGTCTTGTTTTTATTGGCTATTGCCTCTGCTAGACGGGTTTCAGACTTGGGTTCCTTGTCCTGTAGGTCTCCCTTTCTGATTTTTCACCGTGACCGGGCAGTTCTTAGTACGCGCCCTGGTTATCTACCTAAGTTGGTGTCTTCTTTCCTCCTTAACCAAGAGATTTTGGTTCCGGCCCTTATCTCTCCTGATTTGTCCTCCAAAGAGCAATCTTTGGATGTGGTACGGGCTCTCCGTATCTATGTGAAGAGGACAGCCTCCATTAGGAAGTCGGATTCTCTCTTTGTACTTTTTGGTTTTCACAAACGTGGCTGGCCTGCGAATAAGCAGACCCTGGCCAGATGGATTAGAATGGTGATTGCACAAGCTTATGTACAGGCTGGTCTTCCAGATCCTGCTACCATCAAAGCCCATTCTACTCGGTCTGTTGGACCTTCTTGGGCGGCCCGCCGTGGTGCGACCCTTGAGCAATTGTGCAAGGCAGCTACGTGGTCCTCAGTGAACACTTTCATAAGGTTCTATGCCTTCGATACTTCCGCCTACCAGGATGCTTCCTCTGGACGCCGGATTCTTGTGCCTGCTACAGTGCATCCCCTCCCATGAGGAACTGTTTTAGGACATCCCCAATGTTATTCCCTGTGGAACCCAGTGTACCCCGCTGCAGAAAAGGAGATTTATGGTATGAACTTACTATTGTTAAATCTTTCTGCGAGATACACTGGATTCCACAGTGCGCCCGCCCTGACGCACTTAGCATCTTTGGGTTGGTATGGCATTAGCTGATACCTTCTCCTGTCGTGAGAATGTGATGTCTGTGGCTACTAGCTGTTGTCGTCTCTTTTACCTGCTACTGCTTTGGACTGGTTAACAAAACTGTGCTCCTGTGCCTGAAGGCGGGGATATAGAGGAGGTGGCGCTATGCATCCTGGGAACAGTCAAAGCTTTTAGCTTGTTGGTGCCTCGGATCAATATCCTACTCTATACCCCGATGTTATTCCCTTTTGAAATCCAGTGTACCTCTCAGAAAGAAATTTAACAAGTGTAAGCTCTTGCCATAAATCTCCTTTTTTGTCCTAATCTCTCTCCTCCTCTCAGTACTCGGTTCATGTGTTTTTAGTTCTCAATTAATAAAACAACTTTTGGGTTTTGTCATCATTAATGACGGGTGTGGATCATACAGTCGACCACACTTAGGTCGACAGTAGCTAAGTCGACACCTGAAATAGGTTCACACAAGCATTAGGTCGCCATGAGTTTTTTTTTGTTTTGTTTTTTAAATATTGGTGTGTTTTTCTCTGTAGAGTGACTAAGGAACCCCAATTAGTGCAGAGTGTCCCCTCGCATGGCTCGCGCTTTGGGCAAGGAGCCTCGCTCCGCTACTGCTGCGCTCGGCACAGGTTACCGTTCCCAATTGTATCCACGTGGATCGTAAAGTATGAAAAAGGACAAAAAAGAAGATAAAAAAAAAAAAAAAACTCATGTCGACCTAGAAACCATGTCGGCCTAATGCATGTCGACCAATAGCGGTCGTCCTAATGCATGTCAACCTAAGTGTGGTCGACCTAGAGACCGGATACCAATAAGGACAGTGAACAGGCAACTTAGGGTCAGACCAAAACCCATACATTGCTCAGAACTTTTACAAAGGGATGTCATAAAATGAAATTTTTGCGTATACGTTTCTTTGTACTAGTTCTGATTAAGTAAACTATTAGTTTGCGGTTTAGTACGCATAAAAGCATACATCCCAACATGACCCTCTCCAGGAGGGACACAATGCTCTGCTTCTGGACTTCTCTTAATGTATGATTGCCATCACCTGTGTTGAACAGGTAAATGGATAAGAAAGGTGTTTCAGCACAGGTGATGGCAATCATAGATTAAGAGGGAAGACCAGGAGCAGAGCATTCTGTCCCTCCTGGAGAGGGCCATGTTGGGAGGTATGTAAAAGCAATACAGGGGACACTGAAAAACTGGCAGTACACATCTTATAAAACCTACGAAGTGAATTGCACACAAATAAATGATGCATTTTGTTGTATTGCAAATGTATTTACACAACTCTGGCTGAATTTAAGTCCGGTTCAGTCAGCTTTTATGGAATGATCTACTACAGTGGTTCTCAAACTCGGTCCTGAGGACCCCACACAGTGCATGTTTTGCAGGTAACCCAACAGGTGCACAGGTGTATTAATTACTCACTGACACATTTTAAAAGGTCCACAGGTGGAACTAATTATGTCACTTGTGATTCTGTGAGGAGACCTGCAAAACATGCACCGTGTGGGGTCCTGAGGACCGAGTTTGAGAACCTGTGATCTACTAGGACAGTGGTTCTCAAACTCGGTCCTCAGGACCCCACACAGTGCATGTTTTGCAGGTAACCCAGCAGGTGCACAGGTGTATTAATTACTCACTGACACCTTTTAAAAGGTCCACAGGTGGAGCTAATTATGTCACTTGTGATTCTGTGAGGAGACCTGCAAAACATGCACCGTGTGAGGTCCTGAGGACCGAGTTTGAGAACCTGTGTACTAGGATGATCTATAACACTGAGGCATATGCTGTCTCACATTTTGCGTTACGCTTGTATACTATTGGGTATGACTGATCTGCACAGCTGAACCTTATGCATACAGTAATTCTGCTGAATTCTCTTACCACTACTAAAGAATATGCTTCTTTACTTTGTGTTTCTGTGTAGTTTTGTTATGTGTATAAACTGCTAATAATATTCTAAAGACTCTTAAAAATATATTAATAGGTTGTCTGTCATTAGATTTTACATCTTCTGAACATGTCTTTTTTTTATGCTGTTAAGGTTTCTCATTGCTGCAATTTTTATTTGTGACATTGTAATTTTGTGAACAAATTTTTGTGTTTTTCTTGTTGTCACAGCGGATATATAATTCAGATTACAACAACGAGTTGATCCATTTTCTGCCTCGGTCCATCCTTCTAAAGAAGCCTCCAGGAGCACAGGTTTGGCTTGATGAGATAGTGACCTGTTATCATGAATTCAGCAGTATGTCACAAAGAAAGTAGAGCTGTGATCTCCCTTTCTCTGGCAGAGTACGCAGAAAGTACAGAGGAGACTGGTCAATAGTCATTGTAGTAGTTGTTGTTTTTTTTAAATGATTATTATTAAAGAGCACAGTCTTTGCTACTATCGTTTCAGGAGTCAAAGCACTAAAATTAATTTGACTTGGGGGGGAGTTGAGCTAATACCTTTTATCTGTTTTAAATACAGAAATGTAGTTTTATTTAGAAATGCTGGTCTTTTTAAAATGGCCTTTTAATTACCATCATGCATGACTAATTATTACCAAATGTAATTGGTCTGTTATTGTTAACATTGTCTTCTCAGTGTAAAGGTGCATACACACTGAGCGATATAGTAAATGATATAGCTAATTTCCCGTCTTGAGCAATTACTATATCGCCCAGTGTGTATGCAGCTGATAATGGCCTATTCGCGGACATGTGGGTCGTTAACGGCCTTCAGTGTCGGCTGTACATGCCGCTCAATTTGGACTCATTATTGCACAGTGTTTATGCCCGTCGTGGAGCAGCCTGGGCCGGGAGGGGACACACTAGACGATGTCGCCCACGGAACACATCATCTAGTGTGTACCCATCTTAAGACAAGAAGGAGCTGGATATAAAAGGGAAGAGGGCCGGGCGAATTAAAAATATGTACATGGTCATGTGAAAAGATAGATATTAAGGTCATCCTATGGTAGATTCAAATAACTTGTAAGGCATCTTGAGTCTAAAATAGCTTGTGTGGTGGGTTATAGGTGTGGCATGTACCAAATTCGATGCATCATGGTAATCAGATAAACTCTATAGGGCAGCACGGGCTGTGTAATGGTTAGCATTACTGCCTCACAGCACTGAGGTCATGGGTTCGATTCCCACCGTGGTCTGACTGTGTGGAGTTTGTATATTCTCCCCCTGCTTGCGTGGCTTTCCTCTGGGTAATCAAGTTTCCTCCCACAATCCAAAAATGTTCTGGTAGGTTAATTGGCTCCCAACAAGAATTAACCCTAGTGTGAATGTGTGTGCGTGTACATGTGGTAGGGAATATAGGGGCAGATGTATTAACCTGGAGAAGAGATAAAGAAGTGATAAGTGCAAGCTGATAACACACCAGCCAATCATTACGGATTTGAAAAATGACAGGAGCTGATTGGCTGGTACGTTATAACCTTGCACTTATCACTGCTTTCTCTGACGTCCTAGTGGATGCTGGGAACTCCGTAAGGACCATGGGGAATAGCGGCTCCGCAGGAGACTGGGCACAAAAGAAAAGCTTTAGGACTACCTGGTGTGCACTGGCTCCTCCCCCTATGACCCTCCTCCAAGCCTCAGTTAGATTTTTGTGCCCGACCGAGCTGGGTGCAATCTAGGGGGCTCTCCTGAGCTTCTTAGGAAAAGTTAGTTTTAGGTTTTTTATTTTCAGTGAGACCTGCTGGCAACAGGCTCACTGCATCGAGGGACTAAGGGGAGAAGAAGCGAACCTGCCTGCTTGCAGCCAGCTTGGGCTTCTTAGGCTACTGGACACCATTAGCTCCAGAGGGACCGAACACGGGCCCAGCCTCGGAGTCCGGTCCCAGAGCCGCGCCGCCGGCCCCCTTACAGAGCAAGAAGAAGTCCGGAAAATCGTCGGCAGAAGACATCAGTCTTCACCAAGGTAGCGCACAGCACTGCAGCTGTGCGCCATTGCTCCTCATGCACACCACACGCTCCGGTCACTGATGGGTGCAGGGCGCTGGGGGGGGGCGCCCTGAGCAGCAATATGAACACATTGGCTGGCTAAAATACATCACATATAACCCCCAGGGCTATATGGATGTATATTAACCCCTGCCAGATTCCTGAAAAAAGCGGGGGGAAAGTCCGCCGAGAAGGGGGCGGAGCCTATCTCCTCAGCACACTGGCGCCATTTTCCCTCACAGCTCCGCTGGAAGGACGTCTCCCTGACTCTCCCCTGCAGTCCTGCACTACAGAAAAGGGTAAAACAAGAGGGGGGGGGGGGGGCACTAATTAGGCGCAGTATAATATAAACAGCAGCTATAAGGGGAAAAACACTCTGTATAGTGTTATCCCAACATATATATAGCGCTCTGGTGTGTGCTGGCATACTCTCCCTCTGTCTCCCCAAAGGGCTAGTAGGGTCCTGTCCTCTATCAGAGCATTCCCTGTGTGTGTGCTGTGTGTCGGTACGACTGTGTCGACATGTATGAGGAGGAAAATGATGTGGAGGCGGAGCAATTGCCTATAATGGAGATGTCACCCCCTAGGGAGTTGACACCTAAGTGGATGGGCTTATGGAAGGAATTACGTGAAAGTGTCAGCTCTTTACAAAAGACGGTTGATGACATGAGACAGCCGGCTACTCAGCGTGTGCCTGTCCAGGCGTCTCAAAGATCATCAGGGGCTCTAAAACGCCCGCTACCTCAGATGGCAGATACAGACGCCGACACGGATACTGACTCCAGTGTCGACGATGAAGAGACGAATGTGACTTCCAGTAGGGCCACACGTTACATGATTGAGGCAATGAAAAATGTTTTACACATTTCTGATAGTACAAGTACCACTAAAAAGGGTATTATGTTTGGTGAGAAAAAACTACCTGTAGTTTTTCCTGCATCTGAGGAATTAAATGAAGTGTGTGATGAAGCGTGGGTTTCTCCCGATAAAAAACTGATCACCCCCCTAGGGTGGATAAAGCGCTCACACGCTTGTCTAAACAGGTGGCACTACCGTCTCCTGATACGGCCGCCCTTAAGGAACCTGCTGACAGAAAGCAGGAGAATATCCTAAAATGTATATACACTCACACGGGTGTTATACTGCGACCAGCAATCGCCTCAGCCTGGATGTGCAGTGCTGGGGTGGCTTGGTCGGATTCCCTGACGGAAAATATTGATACCCTGGATAGGGACAGTATATTACTGACTATAGAGCATTTAAAAGATGCATTTTTATATATGCGTGATGCACAGAGGGATATTTGCCGACTGGCATCAAGAGTAAGTGCGCTGTCCATATCTGCCAGAAGAGGGTTATGGACGCGGCAGTGGTCAGGTGATGCTGATTCCAAAAGGCATATGGAAGTATTGCCTTATAAAGGGGAGGAGTTATTTGGGATAGGTCTATCGGACCTAGTGTCCACGGCAACTGCTGGGAAATCCACATTTTTACCCCAGGTAGCCTCTCAACATAAGAAGACGCCGTATTATCAGGCGCAGTCCTTTCGGCCCCATAAGGGCAAGCGGGCAAAAGGCTCCTCATTTCTGCCCCGTGGCAGAGGGAGAGGAAAAAGGCTGCAGCAAACAGCCAGTTCCCAGGAACAGAAGCCCTCTCCCGCTTCTGCCAAGTCCTCAGCATGACGCTGGGGCTCTACAAGCGGACTCAGGCACGGTGGGGGCCCGTCTCAAGAATTTCAGCGCGCAGTGGGCTCACTCACAAGTGGACCCCTGGATCCTTCAGGTGGTATCTCAGGGGTACAAATTGGAATTCGAGACGTCTCCCCCCCCGCCGTTTCCTAAAGTCTGCCTTACCGACGTCTCCCTCCGACAGGGAGGCGGTATTGGAAGCCGTTCACAAGCTGTATTCTCAGCAGGTGATAATCAAGGTACCCCTCCTGCAACAGGGAAAGGGGTATTATTCCACGCTGTTTGTGGTACCGAAGCCGGATGGCTCGGTGAGACCTATTTTAAATCTAAAATCTTTGAACACTTACATACAGAGGTTCAAATTCAAGATGGAGTCACTCAGAGCGGTGATCGCGAACCTGGAAGAAGGGGATTATATGGTGTCTCTGGACATCAAGGATGCTTACCTCCATGTCCCAATTTACCCTTCTCACCAAGGGTACCTCAGGTTTGTGGTACAGAACTGCCACTATCAGTTTCAGACGCTGCCGTTTGGATTGTCCACGGCACCCCGGGTCTTTACCAAAATAATGGCCGAAATGATGATACTCCTTCGAAGGAAAGGAGTTTTAATTATCCCTTACTTGGACGATCTCCTGATAAGGGCAAGATCCGAGGAACAGTTGGTAGTCGGAGTAGCACTATCTCAAGTAGTGCTGCGGCAGCACGGTTGGATTCTCAATATCCCAAAATCGCAGCTGATCCCGACGACACGTCTTCTATTCCTAGGGATGATCCAGAAAAAGGTGTTTCTCCCGGAAGAGAAAGCCAGAGAGTTATCCGAGCTAGTCAGAAACCTCCTAAAACCAGGCCAAGTATCAGTGCATCAATGCACAAGGGTCCTGGGGAAAATGGTGGCTTCCTACGAAGCAATCCCATTCGGCAGATTCCACGCAAGAACATTCCAGTGGGACCTGCTGGACAAATGGTCCGGATCGCATCTTCAGATGCATCTGCGGATAACCCTGTCCCCAAGGACAAGGGTGTCTCTCCTGTGGTGGTTGCAGAGTGCTCATCTTCTAGAGGGCCGCAGATTCGGCATTCAGGACTGGGTCCTGGTGACCACAGATGCCAGCCTGCGAGGCTGGGGAGCAGTCACACAGGGAAGAAACTTCCAGGGCTTGTGGTCAAGCCTGGAGACATCACTTCACATAAATATCCTGGAGTTAAGAGCCATTTACAATGCTCTGAGCCAAGCAAGACCTCTGCTTCAAGGTCAGCCGGTGCTGATCCAGTCGGACAACATCACGGCAGTCGCCCACGTAAACAGACAGGGCGGCACAAGAAGCAGGAGGGCAATGGCAGAAGCTGCAAGGATTCTTCGCTGGGCGGAAAATCATGTGATCGCACTGTCAGCAGTGTTCATTCCGGGAGTGGACAACTGGGAAGCAGACTTCCTCAGCAGGCACGACCTCCACCCGGGAGAGTGGGGACTTCACCCAGAAGTCTTCCACATGATTGTAAACCGTTGGGAAAAACCAAAGGTGGACATGATGGCGTCCCGCCTCAACAAAAAACTGGACAGGTATTGCGCCAGGTCAAGGGACCCTCAAGCAATAGCTGTGGACGCTCTGGTAACACCGTGGGTGTACCAGTCAGTGTATGTGTTCCCTCCTCTGCCTCTCATACCCAAGGTGCTGAGGATTATACGGCGGGGAGGAGTAAGAACTATTCTCGTGGCTCCGGATTGGCCAAGAAGGACTTGGTACCCGGAACTTCAAGAAATGCTCACAGAGGACCCGTGGCCTCTACCTCTGAGAAGGGACCTGCTCCAGCAGGGACCCTGTCTGTTCCAAGACTTACCGCGGCTGCGTTTGACGGCATGGCGGTTGAACGCCGGATCCTAAAGGAAAAAGGCATTCCAGACGAAGTCATCCCTACTTTGATAAAAGCCAGAAAGGATGTAACCGCAAAGCATTATCACGGCATCTGGCGGAAATATGTTGCGTGGTGCGAGGCCAAAAAGGCCCCGACGGAGGAATTTCAACTGGGTCGATTCCTGCATTTCCTGCAAGCAGGAGTGTCTATGGGCCTAAAATTAGGATCCATTAAGGTCCAGATTTCGGCCCTGTCGATTTTCTTTCAGAGAGAACTGGCTTCAGTGCCTGAAGTCCAGACGTTTGTTAAGGGAGTGCTACATATACAGCCTCCTTTTGTGCCTCCAGTGGCACCCTGGGATCTGAATGTTGTTTTGGGTTTCCTAAAATCACATTGGTTTGAACCACTCAACACTGTGGACTTAAAATATCTCACATGGAAAGTGGTCATGCTGTTGGCCCTGGCTTCAGCCAGGCGTGTGTCAGAATTGGCGGCTTTATCCTGTAAAAGCCCTTACCTGATTTTTCATACGGACAGGGCAGAATTGAGGACTCGTCCTCAATTTCTCCCAAAGGTGGTTTCAGTGTTTCATCTGAACCAGCCTACTGTGGTACCTGCGGCTACTAAGGACTTGGAGGACTCCAAGTTGCTGGACGTTGTCAGGGCCCTGAAAATATATGTTTCCAGGACGGCTGGAGTCAGAAAATCTGACTCGCTATTTATCCTGTACGCACCCAACAAGCTGGGTGCTCCTGCTTCTAAGCAGACTATTGCTCGCTGGATTTGTAGTACAATTCAGCTTGCGCATTCTGTGGCAGGCCTGCCACAGCCAAAATCTGTAAAAGCCCACTCCACAAGGAAGGTGGGCTCATCTTGGGCGGCTGCCCGAGGGGTCTCGGCTTTACAACTTTGCCGAGCTGCTACTTGGTCAGGGTCAAATACTTTTGTGAAATTTTACAAATTTGACACTCTGGCTGAGGAGGACCTGGAGTTTTCTCACTCGGTGCTGCAGAGTCATCCGTACTCTCCCGCCCATTTGGGAGCTTTGGTATAATCCCCATGGTCCTTACGGAGTTCCCAGCATCCACTAGGACGTCAGAGAAAATAAGAATTTACTTACCGATAATTCTATTTCTCGTAGTCCGTAGTGGATGCTGGGCGCCCATCCCAAGTGCGGATTATCTGCAATACTTGTACATAGTTATTGTTAACAAATCGGGTTATTGTTGTTGTGAGCCATCTATCCAGAGGCTCCTCTGTTATCATGCTGTTAACTGGGTTCATATCACAAGTTGTACGGTGTGATTGGTGTGGCTGGTATGAGTCTTACCCGGGATTCAAAATCCTTCCTTATTGTGTACGCTCGTCCGGGCACAGTATCCTAACTGAGGCTTGGAGGAGGGTCATAGGGGGAGGAGCCAGTGCACACCAGGTAGTCCTAAAGCTTTTCTTTTGTGCCCAGTCTCCTGCGGAGCCGCTATTCCCCATGGTCCTTACGGAGTTCCCAGCATCCACTACGGACTACGAGAAATAGAATTATCGGTAAGTAAATTCTTATTTTATCACTTCTTTATCACTTCTCCAGGCTTAATACATCTGCCCCATAGATTGTAAGCTCCACTGGGGCAGGAACTGACGTGAATGGCCAAATATTCCCTGTAAAGCGCTGCAAAATATATGTGCGCTATATAAATAACTCTTAATGAATAAATACTACCGTTACTAACCTTTCCTGTATTACAGTCCATCTCAAGAGTCCTCAAGACCTTTTCCTTACTAAGGCATATAAGTTTTCCTATGCTACAGTAGCCTAATCAATTATGTTAAGTTGATGAGTCGTAAGCTTTGTCCTATTAGCATGATTACTGAGTGAGTGGGGCTCTAGTAGACAGGTACGGGTGGTCTTCTGTTTGCCGGCGGTCGGGCTCCCGGCGCTCAGTATACCGGCGCCGGGAGCCCGACAGCCGGAATACCGACAATTATTTTCCCTCGTGGGGGTCCACGACCCCCATAGAGGGAGAATAAAATAGTGTGGCGCGCGTAGCGCGCCACCGTGCCCGTAGCGTGGCGAGCGCAGCGAGCCCGCAAGGGGCTCATTTGCGCTCGCCAAGCTGTCGGTAAGCCGGCGGTCGGGCTCCCGGCGCCGGGATGCTGGTCGCCGGGAGCCCGACCGCCGGCCAGCCGTAGTGAACCCGACAGGTACAGAGAGAGAGAGAGAGAACTATACTGTTAACTAGCAGTTTGAGCCTCATTCAGAGGTGGACAAGTTGCAACCGCTACTATGTCTTTGTGCAATGCGCAACTAAATGCCAATGCCACAGCCGATGGGCTTCCTACTAAGACGCCCACTAGCTGCGGTGCTTATGTGCCACTGTGTAAAAAGACTCGCCATCAGGACTTTGGTATCACAATTTCTCTTTCATCCACTAGGGGACACTGGAGTCCTATACAGTAGAGCTGTGAAGCTTGCAACCGGAGGTGTGGAACAATCTAAAAATTAGCATTGTCTGCACAGCCGGCTCCTCCCCATTCACATCCCTCATCCCTCAGTTTGAAAAATTGTGCTGGAGGTACAGCACGTGGGAGCACTGAGCTCCTGACTAAAAAATCCAAAGTATAAGTAGGGTGGCTGTGTCAACCTAACTAAAAGGGGGACAATGCTGCATATCAGAGAGACAAAGTTCCCTATTGAAGGGAACTGCATCTCTCTTCAAGGAGATCATAAGGTTCTCTGCCAGCTTAAACTGTGAGTACTGTTTTTTTTTATAATAGACATGTTAGGCTTTTTATTTGTATTTTTCCCCCCTGCCAGCTTTAAACTTTTTTGGACATGAGGTCGCCAAAAGCAGCGCGATGGTCAACGGTCAAGGAATAGCGCGGGGCTGTAGGAGCGCTCGTAGGGGTTAGAAGTTCGGTCTCCCACACTATGCAGCCGCTCGCAGTCTCGAAGCACAGGAGACTCCCCCACAGGTGATCGTTCATGGGGGCAGAGGCCGCGTGACTGGAGACTCGTACTAGCGCCGCTACGGGACTTGGTCAGGCTGTCCCGGAGCGCACGCGGGGGGGAGAGACGCTGCATTCCGCGCGGCTGAGGAGATCATTCAGCCGCGTGAAGAAAGGGAGCAGTGGCGGCCAAGCAGATTACAGTAGCCCGCACTGCAAAGAAAGCAAGCGTGCCTCCCCATTATATGCATATATTTAAAAATCTATATTAAAAGTCAGCGCTGGCTAAAAGTTACCAGAATATAAAGGGTATTTGAAGTAACCAACATTTTGCAGTGGCGGCCATTTTAATATTCCTGTGGGTGCCATTCTAAGGGGCAGGGATCAGCCCTACCCCTCGTATAGACACCAAAAGGGAGGGTGATTGTAGCAAACAGCTCCCTCTGCTGGTGAAAAGATATGTTTAGAATGAGGATCTCCTGAACAAAATAATCCTACTTTACCATTTATATTTTCAAGGGACTTATTTTACAAAGATCCTGAGGAAAATAGGAGGAAGCAAGCGGATACCAACTCTACCATCGTAGCTGAGTTACAGCTGAGGTATGAGGGTTGCAAGTCGGCTGGTGTTTAAATTTTTTTATTTTTTTTTGCATTTATAATTTCTCTGACGTCCTAAGTGGATGCTGGGACTCCGTAAGGACCATGGGGAATAGCGGCTCCGCAGTAGACTGGGCACAACTAAAGAAAGCTTTAGGACTACCTGGTGTGCACTGGCTCCTCCCACTATGACCCTCCTCCAGACCTCAGTTAGAATCTTGTGCCCGGCTGAGCTGGATGCACACTAGGGGCTCTCCTGAGCTCCTAGAAAGAAAGTATATTTTAGGTTTTTTATTTTACAGTGAGATCTGCTGGCAACAGACTCACTGCAGCGAGGGACTAAGGGGAGAAGAAGCGAACCTACCTAACTGGTGGTAGCTTGGGCTTCTTAGGCTACTGGACACCATTAGCTCCAGAGGGATCGACCACAGGACCCGACCTCGATGTTCGGTCCCGGAGCCGCGCCGCCGGCCCCCTTACAGAGCCAGAAGCAAGAAGTGTTCCGGAAAATCGGCGGCAGAAGACTTCTGTCTTCAACAAGGTAGCGCACAGCACTGCAGCTGTGCGCCATTGCTCCTCATGCACACCTCACACTCCGGTCACTGATGGGTGCAGGGCGCTGGGGGGGGGCGCCCTGAGGGCAATATAATACACCTTGGCTGGCAAATCATCACAATATATAGTCCCAGGGCTATATATGTGATAAATTACCCCTGCCAGAATCCATGAAAAAAGCGGGAGAAAAGTCAGCCGAAAAAGGGGCGGGGCTATCTCCCTCGGCACACTGGCGCCATTTTTTCTTCACAGTGCAGCTGGAAGACAGCTCCCCAGGCTCTCCCCTGTAGTTTTCAGGCTCAAAGGGATAAAAAGAGAGGTGGGGCACTAAATTTAGGCGCAATATGTGTATACAAGCAGCTATTGGGGAAAAAAATCACTCAGTTATAGTGTTAATCCCTGCATTATATAGCGCTCTGGTGTGTGCTGGCATACTCTCTCTCTGTCTCCCCAAAGGACTTTGTGGGGTCCTGTCCTCAGTCAGAGCATTCCCTGTGTGTGTGCGGTGTGTCGGTACGGCTGTGTCGACATGTTGTATGAGGAAGGTTACGTGGAGGCGGAGCAGAGGCCGATAAATGGGATGTCGCCCCCTGTGGGGCTGACACCAGAGTGGATGGATAGGTGGAAGATATTAACCGACAATGTCAACTCCTTACATAAAAGGCTAAATGACGTGACAGCTGTGGGACAGCCGGCTTCTCAGCCCGCGCCTGCCCAGGCGTCTCAAAGGCCATCAGGGGCTCAAAAAACGCCCGTTACCTCAGATGGCAGACACAGATGTCGGCACGGAGTCTGACTCCAGTGTCGACGAGGTTGAGACATATACACAATCCACTAGGAACATCCGTTGCATGATCTCGGCAATGAAAAATGTGTTACACATTTCTGACATGAACCCAAGTACCACATAAAAGGGGTTTTATGTTTGGGGAGAAAAAGCAGCCAGTGTTTTGTTCCCCCATCAGATGAGTGAATGAAGTGTGTAAAGAGCGTGTGTTCCCCCGATAAGAAAATGGTAATTTCTAAAAAGTTGCTGCTGGCGTACCCTTTCCCGCCAGAGGATAGGTCACGTTGGGAGATATCCCCTAGGGTGGATAAGGTGCTCACACGTTTGTCAAAAAAGGTGGCACTGCCGTCTGGGGATACGGCCACTTTGAAGGAGCCTGCTGATAAAAAGTAGGAGGCTATCCTGAAGTCTGTATATACACACTCAGGTACTATACTGAGACCTGCATTTGCCTCAGCATAAATAGTGCTGCTGCAGCGTGGTCTGATACCCTGTCAGATAATTAATACCCTAGACAGGGATAATATTTTGCTAACATAGAGCATATTAAAGACGTCGTCTTATATATGAAGGATGCACAGAGGGATATTTGCCGGCTGGCATCCAGAATTAATGCAATGTTCATTCTGCCAGGAGGGTATTAGAGACCCGGCAGTGGACAGGTGATGCTGCCTTTAAAAGGCACATTGAGATTCTGCCTTATAAGGGTGAGGAATTGTTTGGGGATGGTCTCTGGGACCTCGTATCCACAGCAAAATTTTTACCTCAGGTTTCCTCACAGCCTAAGAAAGCACCGTATTTTCAGGTACAGTCCTTTCGGCTTCAGAAAAGCAAGCGGGTCAAAGGCGCTTCCTTTCTGCACAGAGACAAGGGAAGAAGGAAAAAGCTGCACCAGACAGCCAGTTCCCAGGATCAAAAATCTTCCCCCGCTTCCTCTGAGTCTACCGCATGACGCTGGGGCTCCACAGGTGGAGCCAGGTGCGGTGGGGGGCGCGTCTCGGGAACTTCAGGGACCAGTGGGCTTGCCCACAGGGTGGATCCCTAGGTTCTGCAAGTAGTATCACAGGGATACAGGCTGGAGTTCGAGGCGACTCCCCCTCGCCGTTACCTCACATCAGCCTTGCCTGCTGCCCTCGGAGAAAGGGAGGTAGTACTGGCGGCAATTCACAAGCTGTACTTCCAGCAGGTGAAATCAAGGTACCCCTCCTTCAACAAGGCCGGGGTTACTATTCCAGAATGTTGTGGTACCGAAACCAGACGGTTCGGTGAGACCCATTCTAAAATTGAAATCCTTGAACACTTATATATACGAAGGTTCAAGTTCAAAATGGAATCGCTCAGGGCGATTATTGCAAGCCTGGAGAATTTCATGGTATCACTGGACATCAAGGATGCTTACCTGCATGTCCCTATTTACCCTCTTCACCTGGAGTACCTCAAAATTGTGGTACAGGATTGTCATTACCAATTCCAGACGTTGCCGTTGGTCTGTCCCCGGCACCAAGGGTATTTACCAAGGTAATAGCCGAAATAATTATCCCGTACTTGGACGATCTCCTTATAAAGGCGAGGTCCAGGGAGCAGTTGTTCGTCGGAGTAGCAGAAGTGCTACAACAGCACGGCTGGATTCTGAATATTCCAAAGTCGCAGCTGGTTCCTACGATGCGTCTACTGTTCCTGGGTATGGTTCTGGACACAGAACAGGATAAAAAGGGTTTCTCCCGGAGGAGAAGTCCAAGGAGTTGTCGTCTCTAGACAGAGACCTCCTAATACAAATACAGGTGTCGGTGCATCAATGCACGCGAGCCCTGGGAAAGATGGTAGCTTCTTACGAAGAAATTCCATTCACCAGGTCCCATGCAAGGATCTTCCAGTGGGATCTGTTGGACAAGTGGTCCGGGTCGCATCTACAGATGCATCGGCGGATAACCCTTTCTCCAAGGACCAGGGTGTCGCTGTTGTGGTGGCTGCAGAGTGCTCATCTTCTAGGGGGCTGCAGATTCGGCATACAGGACTGGGTCCTGGTGACCACGGATGCCAGCCTTCGAGGCTGGGGGGCAGTCACACAGGGAAGAAACTTCCAAGGACTATGGAAAAGTCAGGAGACTTCCCTACACATAAATATTCTGGAACTAAGGGCCATTTACAATGCCCTACGTCAGGCTAGACCCTGCTTCAACACCGGCCGGTGCTGATCCAGTCAGACAACATCACGGCGGTCGCTCATGTAAACCGACAGGGCGGCACAAGAAGCAGGATGGCGATGGCAGAAGCCACAAGGATTCTCCGATGGGCGGAGAATCATGTGTTAGCACTGTCAGCAGTGTTCATTCCCGGAGTGGACAACTGGGAAGCGGACTTTCTCAGCAGACACGACCTCCACCCGGGAGAGTGGGGACTTCATCCAGAAGTCTTCCAAATGATTGTACACCGTTGGGAAAGGCCACAGGTGGACATGATGGCGTCCCGCCTCAATATTGCGCCAGGTCAAGGGACCCTCGGGCGATAGCTGTGGACGCTCTGGTAACACCGTGGGTGTACCAGTCGGTGTATGTGTTACCTTCTCTGCCTCTCTTACCCAGGGTAATGAGAATAATAAGAAGGAGAGGAGTAAGAACTATACTCATTGTTCCGGATTGGCCAAAAAGAGCTTGGTACCCAGAACTCCAAGAAATGATCTCAGAGGACCCATGGCCTCTGCCGCTCAGACAGGACCTGCTGCAGCAGGGGGCCTGTCTGTTCCAAGATGTACCGCGGCTGCGTTTGACGGCATGGCGGTTGTACGCCGGATCCTGAAGGAAAAGGGCATTCCGGAGGAAGTTATCCCTACGCTAATTAAAGCTAGGAAAGAAGTGAACGCAAACCATTATCACCGCATATGGCGGAAATATGTTGCGTGCTGTGAGCCAGGAAGGCCCCAAAGGAGGAATTTCAGCTAGGTCGATTTCTGCACTTCCTACAGTCAGGGGTGACTATGGGCCTAAAATTGGGTTCCATTAAGGTCCAGATTTCGGCTCTATCGATTTTCTTCCAAAATAGAACTGGCTTCACTGCCTGAAGTTCAGACTTTTGTTAAGGGAGTGCTGCATAGTCAGCCCCCGTTTGTGCCTCCAGTGGCACAGTGGGATCTCAACGTGGTGTTGGATTTCCTGAAGTCGCATTGGATTGAGCCACTTAAATCCGTTGAGCTACAATACCTCACGTGGAAAGTGGTCATGCTGTTGGCCTTGGCGTCGGCCAGGCGTGTATCAGAATTGGCGGCTTTGTCATGCAAAAGCCCTTATCTGATTTTTTATATGGATAAGGCGGAATTGAGGACTCGTTCCCAATTCCTTCCTAAGGTGGTATCAGTTTTTCATGTGAACCAACCTATTGTGGTGCCTGCGGCTACTTGGGACTTGGAGGATTCCAAGTTACTGGACGTAGTCAGGGCCCTGAAAAGTATATGTTTCCAGGACGGCTGGAGTCAGAAAACTGACTCGCTATTTATCTTGTATGCACCCAACAAGCTGGGTGCTCCTGCTTCTAAGCAGACTATTGCTCGCTGGATCTGTAGCACGATTCAACTTGCACATTCTGCGGCTGGACTGCCGCACCCTAAATCTGTAAAAGCCCATTCCACAAGGAAAGTGGGCTCTTCTTGGGCGGCTGCCCGAGGGGTCTCGGCTTTACAAATTTGCCGAGCTGTTACTTGGTCGGGTTCAAACATTTTTGCAAGAGTCTACAAGTTTGATACCCTGGCTGAGGAGGACCTAGAGTTTGCTCATTCGGTGCTGCAGAGTCATCCGCACTCTCCCGCCCGTTTGGGAGCTTTGGTATAATCCCCATGGTCCTTACGGAGTCCCAGCATCCACTTAGGACGTCAGAGAAAATAAGATTTTACTCACCGGTAAATCTATTTCTCGTAGTCCGTAGTGGATGCTGGGCGCCCATCCCAAGTGCGGATTGTCTGCAATACTTGTTTATAGTTATTGCCTAACTAAAGGGTTATTGTTGAGCCATCTGTTGAGAGGCTCGGTTATATTTCTTACTGTTAACTGGGTATAGTATCACGAGTTATACGGTGTGATTGGTGTGGCTGGTATGAGTCTTACCCGGGATTCAAAATCCTTCCTTATTGTGTCAGCTCTTCCGGGCACAGTATCCTAACTGAGGTCTGGAGGAGGGTCATAGTGGGAGGAGCCAGTGCACACCAGGTAGTCCTAAAGCTTTCTTTAGTTGTGCCCAGTCTCCTGCGGAGCCGCTATTCCCCATGGTCCTTACGGAGTCCCAGCATCCACTCTGGACTACGAGAAATAGATTTACCGGTGAGTAAAATCTTATTTATTATTATTATTTTTTTATCCGTTTCCTTTGGCAATATAAGGAAGGGAAAACTATTGCCAGCCGGATCCGATACCTTTGCTTCCGTCATCTTTCACAGTCTTTCTGTTCCTAGTTTAAAGGGTGAAAGTGCTGTGTAGTACCCTGGTAGGGGGCTTAAACAGCATGTCTAAAGCACCAACCAAGACCTATTATGTTTGTATGAAATGTAACAAGAAGAGCACACGGGTTGGCAGCTCCGGGGTGTGCGACTCCTGCTTAGCCAAGGACGCCTCACCTAGGAGCAGTGCTCCGTCTAGGGCATGGGAAGAAAACCTTGCAGATAGAATCTCCAAGGAGATGGCAGAAACACGCAAGCAGCAATCGGAATGGGCTGAGGGATTCTCAAAGACAATGGAGGAATTTCTCATCCGGATAACACCGCCCACACAAGCAGAAACGACTGTGCGCAAGACCGTTACAAGATCTCTTCCTATTGTACCTGAATCAGAAGAGGAAGAGGGTCTTATTATTGACACAGAGGAAGGTGAGTTGATTGAATCTAACCTAGATGCCGATTCTCAGGAAGAGGACACCGCAATCTTGGGTTTGGACTCCTTAATTGACGCAGTAAAAGAGATCCTAAACTTTAAAGTAGAAGAAGTTAAGGAGCCAGAGGATTTTGAGTTATTCGAATCCCAAAAACCGCGTTCAGCAATGTTTTCCATTCCTAAATCTCTCCAATCTCAAATGGAGGAGGCTTGGAAGAACCCTGATAAACGTTTTCAATTTCCGAAGCAGTTTCAAGTAACTTACCCCTTCCTTAAAGGTGTAATGGATAAGTGGGGGACTCCACCAGTAGTGGATGCTTCCCTAGGAATGTTGTCAAAGAAAACAATCTTACCAATTCCTAATGTAACGACTTTAAAGGATAAGTTTGACGCATCTTTTAAGTCAATTTTTGTAGCAGCTGGTGCAGCACAGAGGCCTACGATCGTCTGTGCTTGGGTTAACAAGGCCATGGGAGCATGGTCTGGACGTATTGTACAGGCTATCGAGGAGGAAAATAGCTTGGAAGAAATTATCCAACTGGCAGAACACATTCGGGAATCGGCTTCATACTTGTGTCAAGCCTCTAAGGATATTAGCAGGATAGCATCACGCATCTCTGCATCAGCCATATCGGCTAGACGGATTTTATGGCTCAGAGAATGGCAAGCAGACTCTGACACCAAGAAGGCGGTAGAATCCATCCCCTTTGGGGGTGAGATGCTTTTTGGTCCAGAGTTGGACAAGTGGATTTCGCAAGCTACAGCAGGGATGTCCACCTTTCTGCCTACTTATATGAGAGCCATTCCACAGGTTAGGAGAGGTTATTCGGGACCAGCGTTTAATTCATTTAGATCTCAGTTTTTTCGAGCCCGAGGAAGAGGTTTCGGTACACAAGTACGTGGGGGCAGAGGTAGAGGCCGCTCACAGGCAGCAACCAGAAAGCAGGATAAACCTGCTGATAAAACCGTGGCATGACGGCCTACCAGCTCCCCTGGGGTCCCCCTTGGTGGGCGCACGTCTGGAAGGTTTTCAGGACATCTGAGCCAAAACCTCACCAGAACTTTGGATAAACAACATAATCTCCCAGGGGTACAAAGTAGATTTTCAACAGAGGCCTCACAGTCAGTTTTTTATAAAGGGATTGCCTCGGTGTCCTCAGAAAGCAAAAGCACTACTGATAGCGATTCAAAAATTGCTACGGTCAGAGGTCGTTATTCCAGTTCCCGCCTCTCAGAGAGGAACGGGTTTCTATTCCAATCTTTTTGTTGTGCCAAAGCCAGACGGGAATCAATCCAGTCGGTCATTGCAGGCTTGGAACAAGGCGAGTTCATGGTATCCATGGACATAAAGGATGCATATCTGCATATCCCAATCTGGACTCCTCACCTGGCTTACTTAAGGTCCGCACTGGTGACGGATCACTACCAATTCAGGGCCTTGCCGTTCGGTCTATCATCAGCCCCAAGAATCTTTACGAAGATCATGGCATTCATGGTTGCAGGATTGAGACTGTCGTGAGTCACGATTATACCTTCTCTAGACGATCTACTGTTCAAAGCATCATCTCAGGAACAGCTGATAAAGGATGTTCAGACATCTCATCAATTTCTCATTCAACATGGGTGGATTGGGAATTTCCAGAAATCCAACCTCATGTCAACTCAGCGGATTCAATTCCTCGGTCTCATCTTGGACACAGTACAAATTTAGAGTATTCCTACCAGAGAACAAAGTCCAGGACCTACAAAGATTAGTGGCTCAGATACTGAGGACACAAACGGTCTCTCTACACCTCTGTGTGCAACTTCTCGGGAAGATGGTGGCGTCGTTCGAAGCTCTCCAATAGGGCAGACTTCATTCCCGACCATTCCAGATGAACCTCATTGCTCAGGGAGCAGGTTCACACTGGCTGCTGCATTGGAGAATCCGACTTCCACCGCGCATACGAACCTCCTTAATTTGGTGGTCATTGCACAAGAATCTCGCAGCAGGCAAGAGATTCAGCATTTGTGATTGGAGGATCCTGACAACGGACGCCAGTCTCAGAGGCTGGGGTGCCGTCTTAGAAGAACATCAGTTTCAAGGCAGATGGACGTTACTGGAGATCAGCCTACCAATAAACATTCTCGAACTGAGAGCAGTTTACAATGCGCTTCTCTTAGCCGAAGACCTAGTCATGGGTCAACACATAAAGATACAGTCAGACAATGTCACGACGAAGGCTTACATGAACCATCAAGGAGGAACAAAGAGCAGGATGGCGTTAAAAGGAAGCCACAAAGATCTTGTTGTGGGCAGAAAAGCGAAACATCATCCTCTCGGCAGTGTTCATTCCAGGTGTGGAGAACTGGGAAGCAGATTATCTCAGTCGCCAGGACATGCATCCGAGTGAGTGGTGCCTACATCTGCGGTTTTTCGACATGGTGGTGAGGAGATGGGGTCTACCTCAAGTCGACTTAATGGCGTCTTTGCAAAACCATCAGCTGCCCAGATATGTGTCCAGGACAAGAGATCCAGCAGCAGAAGGAGTGGACGCAGTAACACTTCCTTGGTGTTACAGGAGGGTTTACATTTTTCCACCTTTCCCACTCATACCCAGGGTTCTGAAAAGGTTGAAACGAGAACAAGTTTGGGCGATTTCTAATCACACCAGATTGTCCCTGCAGGAGTTGGTACTCAGACCTGCCAGGGTTACTAGTGGACGATCCTTGGCGGTTACCTCAGAGAGAGGACCTGCTGTTTCAGGGACCGTTCCAACACCCAGACCTGAACAGGCTGCGTTTAACGGCGTGGCTATTGAAACCCGGATCTTAAGAAACAGAGGGATACCAAGAACAGCCATTCCTACGATTTCCGCTAGGAAGCCGGTCACAGACATGCACTACTACAGGATTTGGAAGAGGTACATGGCCTGGTGTCAAAAACGTGGGTGGAATTCGACAAACTTCCACTTATCCAGACTTCTACTTTTCCTTCAGGCCAGTCTAGATGTAGAACTGGGGCTGGGCTCTCTGAAGGTTCAAATTTCTGCGCTCTCTGTCCTATTTCAACAGCGGTTAGCATCCTTGCCAGAGGTTCAAACCTTTTTACAGGGTGTTCTGAGGATACAACCCCCTTTTTGTCCTCCCACTGCGCCATGGGACTTAAATTTTGTGTTGGAATTTTTGAGATCACCATCTTTTGAGCCGTTAGCAAGAACAGACCTGAAATATCTCTCTTGGAAGGTCACATTATTGCTTGCCTTGGCTTCGGCCAGGCGGGTTTCTGAGTTGGGAGCCTTATCGTGTAAGAGTCCCTTTTTAATTTTTCATGAGGATAGGGCAGAACTCTGTACAAGAGCAGATTTCCTTCCTAAAGTTGTTTCTGGGTTTCACGTAAACCAGCCAATTGTAGTCCCATCTTTCCAGGGTCTTGCAGATGGGGATGTGTCCTTGGATGTTGTCCGAGCTTTACGGGTATACGTACAAGGTGCGTCATCCTTCAGAAAGTCTGACCATTTGTTTGTTCTTTATAATGGACCAAAGAACGGTTGGCCAGCATCTAAGCAGTCTTTGTTTAGATGGATTAGACTTGCCATTCGGCAAGCTTATATTTCCTGTGGCAAACAGGTTCCGGTTTAGACGGGTGCTCATACCACCCGATCAGTGGGTGCCTCATGGGCGGCTGCCAGGGGTGCTTACACTACTCAACTTTGCAGAGCGGCGACGTGGTCCTCAGCCCACACGTTCGCAAAATTTTACAAGTTTGATACCTTTGCATCCGGGGACTCTAAGTTCGGACGTTTAGTTTTGCAGGCCACCGACAGCACTCCCTCCCTGGGGGATAACTTTGGGACGTCCCCTACTGTATAGGACTCCAGTGTCCCCTAGTGGATGAAAGAGAAAAGAGGTACTTACCGATAAATCCATTTCTCTGAATCCTCTAGGAGACACTGGACGCCCGCCTTGGTGCTGTCAACCTGCTGTGTTCAAGGTTCTTGTTCAAATAATTCGTGCAAACAGCGTTAGTTTTTCTGTTAAGAGTTTCTTGGATGCTGTTTGATATGTTGTACGGTTCGGTTCCTCGCCATGTGCTATAGTATCATGGGGGTCATTCCGAGTTGTTCGCTCGTTATTTTTTTTTCGCAACGGAGCGATTAGTCGCGAATGCGCATGCGCAATGTCCGCAGTGCGACTGCGCCAAGTAAATTTGCTATGCAGTTAGGAATTTTACTCACGTTTTTTTCTTCGTTCTGGTGATCGTAATGTGATTGACAGGAAGTGGGTTTTTCTGGGCGGAAACAGGCCGTTTTATGGGTGTGTGTGAAAAAACGCTACCGTTTCCGGGAAAAACGCGGGAGTGGCTGGAGAAACGGGGGAGTGTCTGGGCGAACGCTGGGTGTGTTTGTGACGTCAAACCAGGAACGACAAGCACTGAACTGAAGCTACTCAGAAACTGCTAAGCGGTGTGTAATCGCAATTTTGAGATTCTTTCGTTCGCAATTTTACTATGCTAAGATTCACTCCCAGTAGGCGGCGGCTTAGCGTGTGCAAAGCTGCTAAAAGCAGCTTGCGAGCGAACAACTCGGAATGAGGGCCCATGTTCTGTTCTCTCAGTCAAATTTTCCAAACTGAGGGATGTGAAGGGGGAGGAGCCGGCTGTGCAGACGATGCTAATTTTTAGATTGTGCCACACCTCCGGTTGCTAGCTTCACACCCCTACAGTATAGGACTCCAGTGTCCCCTAGAGGATTCAGAGAAATGGATTTATCGGTAAGTACCAAAATCCTCTTTTCTCCCAACACACTGCAGTTCCTTTAGGGACCATAGTTTATATATAAACCAATATACTGTACTACAATCTGTATAGAACTTTGTAATCATACTCTTAAGATCTCCTCTGCCATGGACGTCACTGTCTGCCCCCAGTTGCCATATTCAAAGTCTTATCTGACTAGTGTCTACGATACAGTTGTATTTTGCTGGAAGTAAGTGGGGTGTTGATATCTTTGGGTACAGCGGAAACAAGGATTTCTTAGTTTGGTCTCCGCTTCTAAGGGCTTTCTAGGGTGGTCTAGTCTCTATGGAACATAGGGTTCTATATACTGACCCTTGGAGAAAGATAAAGTACCTGCCACTCCGCTCCTGACTGCCATGTTACAGGCTGTGTTTGAAAAATAAGAGAACTATAATGCCATTGCATACTCCACAGTACCAAGCACTGCTATTCAAAATTATTATAATGAGCTTTACCCTACAGCAAAATAGAGGTTCTCTGCATACTTTTTGGCCAATAAACACTGGTCCAGATGACCTCATCTCTGGTGGGTCCCTAACACTAAGGATAAATCCAGGATGTGGAATCCCACCAACGACCCCAGGACAGGTCTTAGTAAGTGTTAATAAGAGAGAAGCAAAAGCTGTGTTTTAAAAAGTTACATAGGAAAGAGGTAAAAATTTAAATGCTGAAATGTGTTAAAGTGCTAAATTGTTATAATATTCCACTTCACAGCAGCCCAGCCACAGCAATTCAGGGAGCCCCGCTCCCCAAACTCATTACTAAAATGGACAAATCCGCTATATGACCACCATCTTAAAATGGAACCTGTTTTTTGTAAGTAATGGGAAGTGTAAATCAGTGCTGAAACAAATACCAGACACTTAGGTCCACATTTGTATGACCTTTTTAATTGCAGGGTGGAGATGTGGAAGGTCTGTACCTATATTGGAGGACACATTGGGACAATAAAAGCGTTCTTATAAGCTGGCCACAGACCAACTTTCCTCCAACCCCTACAACTGACCAACCGTCCAACTTTTCTCTCCAACTAAAACGATGCTCCACACACCTAACCAACTGTTTCATTAGTCCAGCCAATTTCTGACAAATGTGTGATGCTACAGAAGTAGGCGGACAGTGTTTTTAAATAAATAAATAAATGTTTGTTAAAATGTTGAACGTCTGCATGTGCAGTTATTACTTTTTAAAATGAAGGTGCTGGTAAAAATCTAAATAAATACAAGTGTGTTGGGCTCCCAACCATTTATAACCAGCACTAGTCTGGTTACCCCAAATTCAGGGTGATGGAGAGGTTGTCAGGTACTTTATGGGCTGAAACGACTGTCTGAGGTGATCAGTGTCCCATTCTGGTACCTGGAATAAGTGGATAACATAACGTGCTGTTCTGTCTCCCAGAATGACTGGCTAATGTACTTTGCGCAGCATTCCGGCACCTGGAACAGCCGGCTGACGTATTCAGAGTTGTATTCTTTCTACCATAAATGATGGTTAAAATAGTCAAATATTCATTTTAGGATCATTTTGAACAAGTATTGGGGCTGGGGTGGATATCAGTAAACACACACACACACACACACACACACACACACACACACAGCTGCTGTGAGAGTGCAGAGAGAGAGGAGAGTGCTCAGAGACGCACTGCTCCCCTAACACCTGCTGCTGCTGCAGCAGCAGTATATCAAAAGTAGGCATACACTAGCGACCAGTGTTCGCCTACTAATTGTTCCGTTGGGGAAAAGTTTCCCCTACGCTGGAATATTTAGTTGGGGGAAAAATCAAACATTGAACCTGTTGGACCAACCGTTATTTGCCACTATTCTGCATGTGGGATCAAACAAATTGTTTGCTCCTACACACCGATCAGCTGCCGTTCTATCCAGCTAACTATGGCCCTCATTCCGAGTTGATCGCACGTAGCAACTTTTTGCTGCCCGTGCCATCAACTTGACGCCACCTATGGGTGAGTGTATTTAGCATAGCAGGGCTGCGATCGCTTGTGCAGCCCTACTATGCTAAAAAAGTTTCCTGCAAAACATGACCAGGGTCAGACTTACTTACCCTGTGCGACGTATCCAGCATCGAAGGTCCCGGAATTGACGTCTGACATCCGCACTCCAAACACCTGGACACGCCTGCGTTCGGATCTCCACGCCCGGAAAACGGTGCATATCTACCCCGATACGCCTCCCCGCTGTCAGTCTTCTTGCGATAGTGCTACCGATCACTTTCTTCTCTCGTTTTCCGGCGACGGCTGTCGCTAGGCAACGACACGCGTGGGGATTGCGGGCGCCGCAAATGCGCAGTTCCTACCCGTTCGCACCGCAGCGAAGAAACGCGTGCGAATGGGTCGGAATGACCCCCTATATCTTTAATGGTGTATGGCTTTATGGTATCCGAAATGCCACGGTACAGTGTTTTCCAGGAAAACACTGTAGCCATAGCATTTTGTATGCAAATACAGTTGCAGTCACACACAGAATATAGGCATGCTGCATATCCTTTTAATCAGGGTCTTCTCATGCTATTGCATTACTTTGCGACTAAGACGCATGTTCGCGGGAGTCCCACCACGGCACGCCTGTGTTGTGTAACACGACTGTAAGATTGCAATATGCGAGTTCTCATTCATTTAGAGACTATTTGGCAACTCCACTATCCTCTAACTTCGTCAATGCTTTTGATATCTTAGGTGTTGACCTTCCTAAATAAAGCAGTTTATGACCCTGCAGGTTTTTCATGTCCTTAAAAAGGAACTTACAGGCAAGATTTCAAAATAGTACAATAATGGAAGTCTTGCCATATGTAGGCCGCAAATGGTGTAGTAGCTAAAGCAGAAAGTATAGGAGCACCCCTGTCATGTTCCTTCTGTATGGGAAACCAAGAAAATAGTTTTTGTGTCCCGTCCCCCTCCTCCATTCCTAGAATATACTATAAAAGCCTATGATCATTACAGAAGAATATGCTTAGCCAGCAGCAGTGTGATTAAAGATAGTAGATCAGGGTTTACAGTCTGTGGTTCCAAGCCTTTTATGTATTACATTAATGATTAGGTTGGCCTTATATTGTGGGATGCTATTATTTTGTACGTTGTTGTTATTCTTTTTTTCTCTGACGTCCTAGTGGATGCTGGGGACTCCGTAAGGACCATGGGGAATAGCGGCTCCGCAGGAGACTGGGCACAAAAGTAAAGCTTTAGAACTACCTGGTGTGCACTGGCTCCTCCCCCTATGACCCTCCTCCAAGCCTCAGTTAGATTTTTGTGCCCGAACGAGAAGGGTGCACACTAGGTGGCTCTCCTGAGCTGCTTAGTGAAAAGTTTAGTTTTAGGTTTTTTATGTTCAGTGAGACCTGCTGGCAACAGGCTCACTGCATCGAGGGACTAAGGGGAGAAGAAGCGAACTCACCTGCGTGCAGAGTGGATTGGGCTTCTTAGGCTACTGGACATTAGCTCCAGAGGGACCGATCACAGGCCCAGCCATGGATAGGTCCCAGAGCCGCGCCGCCGGCCCCCTTACAGAGCCAGAAGACAGAAGAGGTCCGGAAAATCGGCGGCAGAAGACGTCCTGTCTTCAACAAGGTAGCGCACAGCACTGCAGCTGTGCGCCATTGCTCTCAGCACACTTCACACTCCGGTCACTGAGGGTGCAGGGCGCTGGGGGGGGGGGGCGCCCTGAGACGCAATAAAAACACCTTGGATGGCAAAAAAATGCATCACATATAGCTCCTGGGCTATATGGATGAATTTAACCCCTGCCAGAATACACAGAAAAACGGGAGATAAGGCCGCCGAGAAGGGGGCGGAGCCTATCTCCTCAGCACACTGGCGCCATTTTCCCTCACAGCTCCGTTGGAGGGAAGCTCCCTGGCTCTCCCCTGCAGTCACTACACTACAGAAAGGGTTAAAAAAGAGAGGGGGCACTAATTACGCGCAGTATTAAAAATACAGCAGCTATAAGGGGAAAAACACTTATATAAGGTTATCCCTGTATATATATAGCGCTCTGGTGTGTGCTGGCAAACTCTCCCTCTGTCTCCCCAAAGGGCTAGTGGGGTCCTGTCCTCTATCAGAGCATTCCCTGTGTGTGTGCTGTGTGTCGGTACGTTTGTGTCGACATGTATGAGGAGAAAAATGATGTGGAGACGGAGCAGATTGCCTGTAATAGTGATGTCACCCCCTAGGGGGTCGACACCTGAGTGGATGAACTGTTGGAAGGAATTACGTGACAGTGTCAGCTCTGTATAAAAGACAGTGGTTGACATGAGACAGCCGGCTACTCAGCTTGTGCCTGTCCAGACGTCTCATAGGCCGTCAGGGGCTCTAAAGCGCCCGTTACCTCAGATGGCAGATATAGACGCCGACACGGATACTGACTCCAGTGTCGACGGTGAAGAGACAAATGTGACTTCCAGTAGGGCCACACGTTACATGATTGAGGCAATGAAAAATGTTTTACACGTTTCTGATAATACGAGTACCACCAAAAAGGGGTATTATGTTCGGTGAGGAAAAACTACCTGTAGTTTTCCTGAATCTGAGAAATTAAATGAGGTGTGTGATGATGCGTGGGTTTCCCCCGATAACAACTGATAATTTCTAAAATGTTATTGGCATTATATCCTTTCCCGCCAGAGGTTAGGGTGCGTTGGGAAACACCCCCTAGGGTGGATAAAGCGCTCACACGCTTGTAAGAACAAGGGCTCTACCCTCTCCTGAGATGGCCGCCCTTAAGGATCCTGCTGATAGAAAGCAGGAGGGTATCCTAAAAGGTATTTACACACATACTGGTGTTATACTGCGAACAGCAATCGCCTCAGCCTGGATGTGCAGTGCTGGGTTGGCGTGGTCGGATTCCCTGACTGAAAATATTGATACCCTAGATAGGGACAGTATATTATTGCCTATAGAGCATTTAAAAGATGCATTTCTATATATGCGTGATGCACAGCGGAATATTTGCCGACTGGCATCAAGTCTAAGTGCGTTATCCATTTCTGCCAGTAGAGGGTTATGGACACGACAGTGGTCAGGTGATGCGAATTCCAAACGGCATTTGGAAGTATTGCCTTATTAAGGGGAGGAGTTATTTGGGGTCGGTCTTTCAGACCTGGTGGCCACGGCAACAGCTGGGAAATCCACGTTTGTACCCCAGGTCGCCTCTCAACATAAGAAGACGCCGTATTATCAGGCGCAGTCTTTTCGTGGGCAAGCGGGCAAAAGGTTCCTCATTTCTGCCCCGTGACAGAGGGAGAGGAAAAAGGCTGCAGAAATCAGCCAGTTCCCAGGAACAGAAGCTCTCTCCCGCCTCTGCCAAGCCCTCTGTATGACGCTGGGGCTTTACAAGCAGAATCAGGCACGGTGGGGGCCCGTCTCAATGAATTTCAGCGCACAGTGGGCTCACTCGCAAGTAGACCCCTGGATCCTTTAGGTGATATCTCGGGTACAAATTGGAATTCGAGACGTCTCCCCCTCGCCGTTTCCTAAAGTCGGCTTTACCGATGTCTCCTTCTGACAGGGAGGCAGTTTTGGAAGCCATTCACAAGCTGTATTCCCAGCAGGTGATAATCAAGGTACCCCTCCTGCAACAGGGAACGGGGTATTATTCCACACTGTTGTGGTACCGAAGCCGGACGGCTCGGTGAGACCGATTCTAAATCTAAAATCTTGAACACTTACATACGGAGGTTCAAATTCAAGATTGAGTCACTCAGAGCAGTGATTGCGAACCTGGAAGAAGGGGACTACATGATGTCTCGGGACATCAAGGATGCTTACCTTCATGTCCCAATTTTACCCTTCTCACCAAGGGTACCTCAGGTTTATGGTACAGAACTGTCACTATCAGTTTCAGACGCTGCCGTATGGATGGTCCACGGCACCCCGGGTCTTTACCAAGGTAATGGCCGAAATGATGATACTCCTTCGAAGAAAGGGAATTTTAGTTATCCCTTATTTGGACGATTCCCTGATAAGGGTAAGATCCAGGGAACAGTTGGAGGTCGGTGTAGCACTATCTCAGGTAGTGTTGCGGCAGCACGATTGGATTCTCAATATTCCAAAATCGCAGCTGATTCCGACGACTCGTCTTCTGTTCCTAGGGATGATCCTGGACACAGTCCAGAAAAAGGTGTTTCTCCCGGAGGAGAAAGTCAGGGAGTTATCCGAGCTAGTCGGGAACCTCCTATAACCGAGCCAAGTCTCAGTACATCAATGAAATGGTTCTGGGAAAAATGGTGGCTTCCTACGAAGCAATCCCATTCGGCAGATTCCACGCAAGAACTTTCCAGTGGGACCTGCTGGACAAATGGTCCGGGTCGCATCTTCAGATGCATCAGCGGATAACTCTGTCACCAAGCACAAGGGTGTCTCTCCTGTGGTGGATGCAGAGTGCTCATCTTCTAGAGGGCCGCACATTCAGGACTGGGTCCTGGTGACCACGGATGCCAGCCTTCGAGGCTGGGGAGCAGTCACACAGGGAAGGAATTTCCAGAGCTTATGGTCAAGCCTGGAGACATCACTTCACATAAATATCCTGAAGCTAAGGGCCATTTACAATGCTCTAAGATCAGCAAGACCTCTGCTTTAAGGTCACCCGGAGTTGATCCATTCGGACAACATCACGGCAGTCACCCACGTAAACAGACAGGGTGACACAAGAAGCAGGAGGGCAATGGCAGAAGCTGCAAGGATTCTTCGCTGGGCGGAAAATCATGTGATAGCACTGTCAGCAGTATTCATTCCGGGAGTGGACAACTGGGAAGCAGACTTCCTCAGCAGACACGACCTCCACCCGGAAGAGTGGGGACTTCACCCAGAAGTCTTCCGCATGTTTATAAAACTCGACAAGTATTGCGCCAGGTCAAGGGACCCTCAGGCAATAGCTGTAGACGCTCTGGTAACACAGTGGGTGTACCAGTCAGTGTATGTGTTCCCTCCTCTGCCTCTCATACCCAAGGTACTGAGAATTATAAGATGGAGAGGAGTAAGCACTATATTCGTGGCTCCGGATTGGCCAAGAAGGACTTGGTAACCGGAACTTCAAGAGATGCTCACGGAGGATCCGTGGCCTCTACCTCTAAGAAGGGACCTGCTCCAGCAAGGACCCTGTCTGTTCCAAGACTTACCGCGGCTGCGTTTGACGGCATGGCGGTTGAACGCCGGATCCTGAAGGAGAAAGGCATTCCGGATGAAGTCATTCCTATCCTGATCAAAGCCAGGAAAGATATAACCGCAAGACATTATCACCGCATTTGGCGAAAATATGTTGCGTGGTGCGAGGCCAGTAAGGCCCCGACGGAGGAATTTTTCAACTAGGTCAATTCCTACATTTCCTGCAAACAGGAGTGTCTATGGGCCTGAAATGGGGGTCCATTAAGGTTCAAATTTCGGCCCTGTCAATTTCCTTCCAAAAAGAACTAGCTTCAGTCCCTGAAGTTCAGACGTTTGTGAAAGGGGTACTGTATATACAGCCTCCTTTTGTGCCTCCAGTGGCACCTTGGGATCTAAATGTAGTTTTTGGGTTCCAAAAGTCACATTGGTTTGAACCACTTAAATATGTGGAGTTAAAATATCTCACATGGAAAGTGGTCATGCTGTTGGCCCTGGCCTGGGCCAGGTGCGTGTCAGAATTGGCGGCTTTATCCTGTAAAAGCCCTCATCTGATTTTCCATTCGGACAGGGCGGAATTGAGGACTTGTCCTCAGTTTCTCCCTAAGGTGGTTTTCAGCGTTTCACCTGAATCAGCCTATTGTGGTGCCTGCGGCTACTAGGGACTTGGAGGACTCCAAGTTGCTGGACGTTGTCAGAGCCCTGGAAATATAGGTTTCCAGGACGGCTGGAGTCAGAAAATCTGACTCGTTGTTTATTCTGTATGCACCCAACAAGCTGGGTGCTCCTGCTTCTAAGCAGACTATTGCTCGTTGGATTTGTAGTACAATTCAGCTTGCACATTCTGTGGCAGGCCTGCCACAGCCAAAATCTGTAAAAGCCCATTCCACAAGGAAGGTGGGCTCATCTTGGGCGGCTGCCCGAGGGGTCTCGGCTTTACAACTTTGCCGAGCAGCTACTTGGTCAGGAGCAAATACGTTTGTAAAATTCTACAAATTTGATGCCCTGGCTGAGGAGGACCTGGAGTTCTCTCATTTGGTGCTGCAGAGTCATCCGCACTCTCCCGCCCGTTTGGGAGCTTTGGTATAATCCCCATGGTCCTTACGGAGTCCCCAGCATCCACTAGGACGTCAGAGAAAATAAGAATTTACTTACCGATAATTCTATTTCTCGTAGTCCGTAGTGGATGCTGGGCGCCCATCCCAAGTGCGGATTGCCTGCAATACTGGTACATAGTTATTGTTACCAAAAAATCGGGTTATTGCTGTAGTGAGCCATCTTTTCTAGAGGCTCCTCTGTTATCATGCTGTTAAGTGGGTTTAGATCACAAGTTATATGGTGTGATTGGTGTGGCTGGTATGAGTCTTACCCGGGATTCAAAATCCTTCCTTATTGTGTACGCTCGTCCGGGCACAGTATCCTAACTGAGGCTTGGAGGAGGGTCATAGGGGGAGGAGCCAGTGCACACCAGGTAGTTCTAAAGCTTTACTTTTGTGCCCAGTCTCCTGCGGAGCCGCTATTCCCCATGGTCCTTACGGAGTCCCCAGCATCCACTACGGACTACGAGAAATAGAATTATCGGTAAGTAAATTCTTCTTCTTTTTTTTTGTCTCCTCATTATTAAACAGAACACGTGTGTCTTGAATCAAATGTAACAGAGTGCAGAATTTGCATAGTGATGATATTTAGGTGCTCTAGCACTAAAAGCCCCCATACATCAGCATTCACAGAAAAGAAACCAACCAATTCAGTCATTTATTTATTTTTTCTCCCAGATTTAAAGACTCCCCAATCCATCAGTCTGCGCCCATACATTACAGATATTTTTCAGCTATTTGCAGATTAAATCACCTATATGAATATGCCTATACGTACATACATCACCTATAAGAAAATTACTATACATGCATACATCACCTATAAGAAAATGCCTACACATACATCACCTATAAGAAAATGCCTATACGTACATACATCACCTATAAGAATATGCCTATACGTACATACATCACCTATAAGAATATACCTATACGTACATACATCACCTATAAGAATATGACTATACGTACATACATCACCTATAAGAAAATGCCTATACGTACATACATCACCTATAAGAATATGCCTATACGTACATACAGCACCTATAAGAAAATGCCTATACATGCATACATCACCAATAAGAAAATGCCTACGCATACATCACCTATAAGAAAATGCCTACACATAGATTGTAAGCTTGCAAGCAGGGCTTTCCTACCTGTCTGTTTTTACCCAGTTTTGTTCTATTACTGTTGTTCTAATTGTAAAGCGCAATGGAATATGCTGCGCTATATAAGAAACTGTTAATAAATAATAAATACATCACCTATAAGAAAATGCCTACACATACATCACCTATAAGAAAATGCCTACACATACATCACCTATAAGAAAATGCCTATACATACATCACCTATAAGAAAATGCCTACACATACATCACTGGGATGCTGTTAAGTTCCCCACAGTTGGGATCCCGGCGGTCAAAATACCGACGCTGGAATCCCGACAGCGGTCAAAAGGCCTGCGGTGGAAATCCCGACCGCCGCCGGTATTCCCACTAGGTTGGTGGTCCACGCCACCACCCTACGGGAAATATAATAGTGTGGCTTGCCACCTAGCCTACGAGGGGACACGCTACGCTCAATGTCGAGATTTTGACAAGTCTGGATTCCAGCGTTAGTATTTTGTCTGCCGAGATCCCGACTGTCGGGAAATCATACTGACTCCCGTCACCTATTAGAAAATGTTGCCTTTACATACATCAAAGGATTGCCATTTTACTAGTCACATGTAGAAAATGCAAATACTGTATAGGGCAGTACTACAAGACAAACTATGGGGGTAATTCTGAGTTGATCGCAGCAGCAAGTTTGATAGCAATTGGGCAAAACCATGTGCACTGCAGGGGGGGCAGATATAACATGTGCAGAGAGTGTTAGATTTGGGTGGGTTATTTTGTTTTTGTGCAGGGTAAATAATGGCTGCTTTATTTTTACACTGCAATTTAGATTTCAGTTTGAATACACCCCACCCAAATCTAACTCTCTCTGCACATGTTATATCTGCCTCCCCTGCAGTGCACATGGTTTTGCCCAATAGCTAAAAAAAAATCCTGCAGCGATCAACTTGGAATTACCCCCTATGTACATAATAATTGTCAGAGTTACACTGCCCAGTATGATCTGTTCAGGCTAAAGAAAAGGTGAATTTGAAAAAAGAAAAAAAATTACACTGGACTTCTGACCCTAGTCGGTTACATTTGGGCCTTGCAGTTTTTTTAACAGTGACTTATCCGGACATCTGGGCCAGGGAGCTTGGCTATTTCAGTCTTTGCTGTACTTCTAGATAAACAGCAGTTATTTAACTAGATTCAGGTGTGTCTTCCAGTATTTAGTAATGTTTTCTTTTTTGTTTATTTGTCTCTGTAGCTTGGATTTAATATCAGAGGTGGAAAAGCTTCCCAGCTTGGTATCTTTATTTCAAAGGTATGCCCCAATTTAGCTTTACTGACATTTCTCTAACGTCCTAGTGGATGCTGGGGACTCCGTCAGGACCATGGGGAATAGCGGCTCCGCAGGAGACAGGGCACAAAAGCAAGCTTTTAGGATCACATGGTGTGTACTGGCTCCTCCCCCTATGACCCTCCTCCAAGCCTCAGTTAGGTTTTTGTGCCCGGCCGAGAAGGGTGCAATCTAGGTGGCTCTCTTAAAGAGTTGCTTAGAAAAAGTTTTTAGGTTCTTTATTTTCAGTGAGTCCTGCTGGCAACAGGCTCACTGCATCGAGGGACTTAGGGGAGAGATTTTCAACTCACCTGCGTGCAGGATGGATTGGATTCTTAGGCTACTGGACATAGCTCCAGAGGGAGTCGGAACACAGGGCTCGCCCTGGGGTTCGTCCCGGAGCCGCGCCGCCGACCCCCCTTGCAGATGCTGAAGATGAAGAGGTCCGGAACCAGGCGGCAGAAGACTCTCAGTCTTCATCAGGTAGCGCACAGCACTGCAGCTGTGCGCCATTGTTGTCAGCACACTTCACACAGCGGTCACGGAGGGTGCAGGGCGCTGGGGGGGGGCGCCCTGGGCAGCAATGTATAATACCTGTATGGCGAAAAATACATCACATATAGCCCTTGAGGCTATATGGATGTATTTAACCCCTGCCAGATATCTAAAACTCCGGAGAAGAAGCCCGCCGAAAAGGGGGCGGGGCCTATTCTCCTCAGCACACAGCGCCATTTTCCCTCACAGAAAGGCTGGTGGGAAGGCTCCCATGATCTCCCCTGCACTGCACTACAGAAACAGGGTTAAAACAGAGAGGGGGGGCACTGATTTGGCGATATGTATATATATTAAAATGCTATAAAAGGAACACTTATATAAAGGTTGTTCCTGGATAATTATAGCGTTTTGGTGTGTGCTGGCAAACTCTCCCTCTGTCTCCCCAAAGGGCTAGTGGGTCCTGTCCTCTATCAGAGCATTCCCTATGTGTGTGCTGTATGTCGGTACGTGTGTGTCGACATGTATGAGGAAAATATTGGTGAGGAGGCGGAGCAAATTGCCTGTAATGGTGATGTCACTCTCTAGGGAGTCGACACCGGAATGGATGGCTTATTTATGGAAATTACGTGACAATGTCAACACGCTGCAAGCCGGTTGACGACATGAGAGGGCCGGCGAACAAATTAGTATCTGTCCCGGCGTCTCAAACACCGTCAGGGGCTGTAAAATGCCCATTTACCTCAGTCGGTCGACACAGACCCAGACACGGACACTGATTTCAGTGTCGACGGTGAAGAAACAAACGTATTTTCTTTTAGGGCCACACGTTAAGGGCAATGAAGGAGGTGTTACATATTTCTGATACTCCAAGTACCACAAAAAAGGGTATTATGTGTGAGGTGAAAAAACTACCTGTAGTTTTTCCTGAATCAGATAAATTAAATGAAGTGTGTGATGATGCGTGGGTTTCCCCCGATAGAAAATTATTGGCGGTATACCCTTTCCCGCCAGAAGTTAAGGCGCGGTGGGAAACACCCCTCAGGGTGGATAAGGCGCTCACACGCTTATCAGAACAAGTGGCGGTACCATCTACGGATAGGGCCGTACTTAAGGAGCCAGCTGATAGGAGGCTGAAAAATATCCTAAAAAGTATACACACACATGCTGGTGTTATACTGCGACCAGCGATCGCCTCAGCCTGGATGTGCAGAGCTGAGGTGGCTTGGTCGGATTCCCTGACTAAAAATATTGATACCTTTGACAGGGACAGTATTTTATTGACTATAGAGCATTTAAAGGATGCATTTCTATATATGCGAGATGCGCAGAGGGATATTTGCACTCTGGCATCAAGAGTAAATGCGATGTCCATATCTGCAAGAAGATGTTTATGGACACTACAGTGGTCAGGTGATGCAGATTCCAAACGGCACAAAGATGTATTGCCGTATAAAGTCGGTCCATGGGACCTGGTGGCCAGGGCAACTGCTGGAAAATCCACCGTTTTTTACCCTAAGTCACATCTCTGCAGAAAAAGACACCGTCTTTTCAGCCTCAGTCCTTTCGTCCCTATAAGAGTCATATCTGCCCAGGGATAGAGGAAAGGGAAGAAGACTGCAGCAGGCAGCCCATTCCCAGGAACAGAAGCCCTCCACCGCTTCTACCAAGTTCTCAGCATGACGCTGGGACCGTACAGGACCCCTGGATCCTACAAGTAGTATCCAAGGGGTACAGATTGGAATGTCGAGAGGTTTCCCCCCTCGCAGGTTCCTGTAGTCTGCTGTACCAATGTCTCCCTCCGACAGGGAGGCAGTATTGAAAACAATTCACAAGCTGTATTCCCAGCAGGTGATAATAAAATTACCCCTCCGACAACAAGGAAAGGGGTATTACTCCACACTATATGGTGGTACTGAAGGCTAGGTGAGACCTATTCTAAATCTGAAAAATTTGAACACTTGCAAGGGTTCAAATCCAGATGGAGTCACTCAGAGCAGTGCTAGCAAAGAAAGGGGACTATATGGTGTCCCGGGACATCAGGGATGCTTACCTCCATGTCCCAAAATTTGCCTTTTCTCACCAAGGGTACCTCAGGTTCGTGGTACAGAACTGTCACTATCAGTTTCAAGACGATGCCGTTGGATTGTCCAAGGCACCCCGGGTCCTTACCAAGGTAATGACCGAAAGGAGGATTCGTCTTCAAAGAAAATGGACGACCTCCTGATAAGAACAAGGTCCAGAGAACAGTTGGAGGTTGGAGTAGCACTATCTCAAGTAGTTCTACGACAGCACGGGTGGATTCTAAATATTCCAAAACCGCAGTTGTTCCGACGACACGTCTGCTGGTCCTAGGGATGATTCTGGACACAGTCCAGGAAAAGGTGTTTCTCCCAGAGGAGAAAGCCAGGGAGTTATCCGAGCTAATCGGGATCCTCCTAAAACCAGGAAAAGTGTCAGTGCATCATTGCACAAGAGTCCTGGTAAAAATGGTGGCTTATTACGAAGCGCTTCCATTCGGCAGATTTCACGCAAGAACTCTTCAGTGGGATCTGCTGGACAAATGGTCCGGATCGCATCTTCAGATGCATCAGCGGATAACCCTATATCCAAGGACAAGGGTGTCTCTCCTGTGGTGATTACAGAGTGCTCATCTTCTAGAGGGCCGCAGATTCGGCATTCAGGATTGGATGCTGGTGACCACGGAGGCCAGCCTGAGAGGCTGGGGAGCAGTCACACAAGGAGTGTGATCAAGTCTGGAGAATTCTCTCCACATAAATATACTTTAGCTAAGAGCAAATTTATAATGCTCTAAGCTTAGCAAGACCTCTGCTTCAAGGTCAGCCGGTATTGATCCAGTGGGATAACATCACGGCAGTCGCCCACGTAAACAGAAAGGGCGGCACAAGAAGCAGGAGGGCAGTGGCAAAACTGCAAGGATTTTTCGCTAGGCGGAAAATCATGTGATAGCACTGTCAGCAGTGTTCATTCCGGGAGTGGACGACTGGGAAGCAGACTTCCTCAGCAGGCACGACCTCCACCCGGGAGAGTGGGAACTTCATCGGGAAGTTTTCCGCATGATTGTGAACCGTTGGGAAAGACCAAAGGTGGACATGATGGCGTCCCGCCCGAACAAAAAATGGGACAGGTATTGCGCCAGGTCACGAGACCTTCAGGCGATAGCTGTGGACGTCCTGGTAACACCGTGGGTGTAACAGTCGGTGTATGTGTTCCCTCCTCTGCTTCTCATAACCAAGGTATTGAGAATTATAAGATATAGAGGAGTAAGAACTATACTCGTGGCTCCGGATTGGCCAAGAGGGACTTGGTAACCGGAACTTCAAGAGATGCTCACAGAGGACTAATGGCCTCGGGAGCTAAGAAGGGATTTGCTTTCAGCAAGTACCATGTCTGTTCCAAGAGGAACCGTGGCATCGGCCTTTAAGAAAGGACCTGCTCCAGCATGGACCTTGTCTGTTCCAAGACTTACCGCGACTGAGTTTGACGGCATGGCGGTTTGAACGCCGGATCCTAAGGAAAAAGGCATTCCGGAAGAGGTCATACCTACCCTGGTCAAAGCCAGGAAGGAGGTGACCGCACAACGTTATCACCACATGTGGTAAAAATATGTTGCGTGGGTGAGGCCAGGAAGGCCCCACGAAAAAATTTCAACTAGGTCGATTTCTGCACTTCCTGCAAACAGGAGTGTCTATGAGCCTCAAATTGGGGTCCATTAAGGTTCAAGTTTCGGCCCTATAGATTTTCTTCCAGAAAGAATTGGCTTCAGTTCCTGAAGTCCAGACGTTTGTCAAGGGAGTATTGCATATACAGCCCTTGTGTGCCTCCAGTGGCACCGTGGGATCTCAACGTAGTGTTGGGATTCCTCAAATCATATTGGTTTGAACCACTCAAATCTGTGGATTTGAAATATCTCACATGGAAAGTGACCATGCTGTTGGCCCTGGCCTCGGCCAGGCGATTGTCAAAATTGGCGGCTTTGTCTTACAAAAGCCCATATTTGATTTTCCATTCGGACAGGGCAGAACTGCGGACTCGTCCCCAGTTTCTTCCTAAGGTGGTGTCAGCGTTTCACCTGAAACAACCTATTGTGGTGCCTGCGGCTACTAGGGACTTGGAGGACTCCAAGTTGCTAGACGTTGTCAGGGCCCTGAAAATATATATATATATATATATATATATATATATATATATATATATATATATATATATATAATTCCAGGACGGCTGGAGTCAGAAAGTCTGACTTGCTGTTTATATTGTAGGCACCCAAAAAGCTGGGTGCTCCTGCTTCTGAGCAGACTATTGCTCGTTGGATTTGTAGTACAATTCAGCTTGCACATTCTGTGGCAGGCCTGCCACAGCCAAAATCTGTAAATGCCCATTCCACAAGGAAGGTGGGCTCATCTTGGGCGGCTGCCCGAGGGGTCTCGGCTTTACAACTTTGCCGAGCAGCTACTTGGTCAGGGGCAAAACACGTTTGCAAAATTCTACAAATTTGATACCCTGGCTGAGGAGGACCTGGAGTTCTCTCATTCGGTGCTGCAGAGTCATCCGCACTCTCCCGCCCGTTTGGGAGCTTTGGTATAATCCGCATGGTCCTGACGGAGTCCCCAGCATCCACTAGGACGTTAGAGAAAATAAGATTTTACTTACCGATAAATCTATTTCTCCTAGTCCGTAGTGGATGCTGGGCGCCCATCCCAAGTGCGGATTGTCTGCATTACTTGTACATAGTTATTGTTACAAAAAATCGGGTTATTATTGTTGTGAGCCATCTTTTTTAGAGGCTACTTCATTGTTATCATACTGTTAACTGGGTTCAAATCACAAGTTGTACGGTGTGATTGGTGTGGCTGGTATGAGTCTTACCCGGGATTCAAGATCCTTCCTTATTGTGTACGCTCGTCCGGGCACAGTACCTAACTGAGGCTTGGAGGAGGGTCATAGGGGGAGGAGCCAGTACACACCATGTGATCCTAAAAGCTTGCTTTTGTGCCCTGTCTCCTGCGGAGCCGCTATTCCCCATGGTCCTGACGGAGTCCCCAGCATCCACTACGGACTATGAGAAATAGATTTATCGGTAAGTAAAATCTTATTTTTTATAACTTCACTGTTTGTAAAACTGTATTACTTAACATGCTAATATGGGATTTAACAAATCTTTGAAGCAAAGTACCCAGTGTGCCTGTACAATGACTGCTGGCTCCTAACTTTCCATTGACTGCTGTGTTGGAATGTAAGGCTGGCTACACATCTGGACGATATTGGCACGATTTTCCATATCGGAGCGGCAATCCATGCATATCATCTGATGTGTATGCCCGATTGCACACTCCCGTTTGTTTTGGGCCCAACCATATGCACCTACAGGCAATGCAGAGTCATACTTATCTCAGACACATCTGCACTTGCAGATGAGTATGTGCAATGAGGCTTTCCCACATCAGCTCATTTCTGAGAGAGTGCACCAACAGAGTTATGGGCTAGGCAGAGATGCATGTTAGCATAATTATGCCTCTTTTCAGACAGCTCTTTTGCACCAAAGATTGGGAAAGTACAGTACACATTAATTTCTCTAACGTCCTAGTGGATGCTGGGGACTCCGAAAGGACCATGGGATGGGGAATAGCGGCTCCGCAGGAGACTGGGCACAAAAGTAAAAAGCTTTAGGACTACCTGGTGTGCACTGGCTCCTCCCCCTATGACCCTCCTCCAAGCCTCAGTTAGATTTTTGTGCCCGAACGAGACGGGTGCAGGCTAAGGGGCTCTCCTGAGCTGCTTAGTGTAAAAGTTTAAAGTAGGTTTTTTATTTTCAGTGAGACCTGCTGGCAACAGGCTCACTGCACCGAGGGACTAAGGGGAGAAGAAGCGAACTCACCTGCGTGCAGAGTGGATTGGGCTTCTTAGGCTACTGGACATTAGCTCCAGAGGGACGATCACAGGCCCAGCCATGGATGGGTCCCAGAGCCGCGCCGCCGGCCCCCTTACAGAGCCAGAAGACTGAAGAGGTCCGGAAAATCGGCGGCAGAAGACGTCCTGTCTTCAATAAGGTAGCGCACAGCACCGCAGCTGTGCGCCATTGCTCTCAGCACACTTCACACTCCGGTCACTGAGGGTGCAGGGCGCTGGGGGGGGGCGCCCTGAGACGCAATAAAAACACCTTTTTTGGCAAAAAATACATCACATATAGCTCCTGGGCTATATGGATGCATTTAACCCCTGCCAATTTTTCCATAAAAAAGCGGGAGAAAGGCCGCCGAAAAGGGGGCGGAGCCTATCTCCTCAGCACACTGGCGCCATTTTTTCCTCACAGCTCCGTTGGAGGAAGGCTCCCTGACTCTCCCCTGCAGTCCTGCACTACAGAAACAGGGTAAAACAAGAGAGGGGGGGCACTAAATTGGCATATAAATATATACAGCAGCTATATTAGGGAAAAACACTTATATAAGGTTATCCCTATATATATATATATATATATATATATATATATATATATATATATATATATATATAGCGCTCTGGTGTGTGCTGGCAAACTCTCCCTCTGTCTCCCCAAAGGGCTAGTGGGGTCCTGTCTTCTATCAGGGCATTCCCTGTGTGTGTGTGTGCTGTGTGTCGGTACGTTGTGTCGACATGTATGAGGAGGAAAATGGTGTGGAGGCGGAGCAATTGCCTGTGTTAGTGATGTCACCCCCTAGGGAGTCGACACTTGACTGGATGGTCTTATGGAAAGAATTACGTGATAGTGTCAGCACTTTACAAAAGACTGTTGACGACATGAGACAGCCGGAAAATCAGTTAATACCTGTACAGGCGTCTCAAACACCGTCAGGGGCTCTAAAGCGCCCGTTACCTCAGGTCGATACAGACACAGACACGGATACTGACTCCAGTGTCGACGGTGAGGAAACAAACGTATTTTCCAGTAGGGCCACACGTTACATGATCACGGCAATGAAGGAGGTTTTGAACATTTCTGATACTACAAGTACCACAAAAAAGGGTATTATGTGGGGTGTGAAAAAACTACCCGTAGTTTTTCCTGAATCAGATGAATTAAATGAGGTGTGTGATGAAGCGTGGGTTTCCCCCGATTAAAAAAACTGCTAATTTCTAAAAAATTATTGGCATTATACCCTTTCCCGCCAGAGGTTAGGGCACGTTGGGAAACACCCCCTAGGGTAGATAAGGCGCTCACACGCTTATCAAAACAAGTGGCGTTACCGTCTCCTGATACGGCCGCCCTCAAGGAACCAGCTGATAGGAAGCTGGAAAATATCCTAAAAAGTATATACACACATACTGGTATTATACTGCGACCAGCAATCGCCTCAGCCTGGATGTGCAGTGCTGGGGTGGCTTGGTCGGATTCCCTGACTGAAAATATTGATACCCTGGACAGGGACAATATATTATTGACTATAGAGCATTTAAAGGATGCATTTCTATATATGCGAGATGCACAGAGGGATATTTGCACTCTGGCATCAAGAGTAAGTGCGATGTCCATTTCTGCCAGAAGAGGATTATGGACGCGACAGTGGTCAGGGGATGCGGATTCCAAACGGCATATGGAAGTATTGCCGTATAAAGGGGAGGACTTATTTGGGGTCGGTCTATCGGACCTGGTGGCCACGGCAACGGCTGGGAAATCCACCTTTTTACCCCAAGTCACCTCGCAGCAGAAAAAGATACCGTCTTTTCAGGCTCAGTCCTTTCGTCCCCATAAGGGCAAGCGGGCAAAAGGCCACTCATATCTGCCCCGGGGCAGAGGAAGGGGAAAAAGACTGCAGCAGACAGCCTCTTCCCACGAACAGAAGCCCTCCCCCGCTTCTGCCAAGTCCTCAGCATGACGCTGGGGCCTTACAAGCGGACTCAGACACGGTGGGGGCCCGTCTCAAATTTCAGCGCGCAGTGGGCTCACTCGCAAGTGGACCCCTGGATCCTGCAGGTAGTATCTCAGGGGTACAAATTGGAATTCGAGACGTCTCCCCCTCGCCGGTTCCTGAAGTCTGCTTTACCAACGTCTCCCCCCGACAGGGAGGCGGTATTGGAAGCCATTCACAAGCTGTATTCCCAGCAGGTGATAATCAAGGTACCCCTCCTACAACAGGGAAAGGGGTATTATTCCACGCTGTTTGTGGTACCGAAGCCGGACGGCTCGGTGAGACCCATTTTAAATCTGAAATCCTTGAACACTTACATAAAAAGGTTCAAGTTCAAGATGGAGTCACTCAGAGCAGTGATAGCGAACCTGGAAGAAGGGGACTATATGGTGTCTCTGGACATCAAGGATGCTTACCTCCATGTCCCAATTGCCCTTCTCACCAAGGGTACCTCAGGTTTGTGGTACAGAACTGTCACTATCCGTTTCAGACGCTGCCGTTTGGATTGTCCACGGCACCCCGGGTCTTTACCAAGGTAATGGCCGAAATGATGATTCTTCTTCGAAGAAAAGGCGTCTTAATTATCCCTTACTTGGACGATCTCCTGATAAGGGCAAGGTCCAGAGAACAGTTAGAGGTCGGAGTAGCACTATCTCAAGTAGTACTACGACAGCACGGATGGATTCTAAATATTCCAAAATCGCAGCTGATTCCGACGACACGTCTGCTGTTCCTAGGGATGATTCTGGACACAGTACAGAAAAAGGTGTTTCTCCCGGAAGAGAAAGCCAGGGAGTTATCCGACCTAGTCAGGAACCTCCTAAGACCAGGAAAAGTGTCAGTGCATCAATGCACAAGGGTCCTGGGAAAGATGGTGGCTTCTTACGAAGCGATTCCATTCGGCAGATTCCACGCAAGAACTTTTCAGTGGGATCTGCTGGACAAATGGTCCGGATCGCATCTTCAAATGCATCAGCGGATAACCCTGTCTCCAAGGACAAGGGTGTCTCTCCTGTGGTGGTTACAGAGTGCTCATCTCCTAGAGGGCCGCAGATTCGGCATTCAGGATTGGGTCCTGGTGACCACGGATGCCAGCCTGAGAGGCTGGGGAGCAGTCACACAGGGAAGAAATTTCCAGGGCTTGTGGTCAAGCATGGAAACATCACTTCACATAAATATCCTGGAACTAAGGGCCATTTACAATGCCCTAAGTCAGGCAAGGCCTCTGCTTCAGGGTCAGCCGGTGTTGATCCAGTCGGACAACATCACGGCAGTCGCCCACGTAAACAGACAGGGCGGCACAAGAAGCAGGAGGGCAATGACGGAAGTGGCAAGGATTCTTCGCTGGGCGGAAAATCATGTGATAGCACTGTCAGCAGTGTTCATTCCGGGAGTGGACAACTGGGAAGCAGACTTCCTCAGCAGACACGATCTTCACCCGGGGGAGTGGGGACTTCACCCAGAAGTCTTCCACATGATTGTGAACCGTTGGGAAAAACCAAAGGTGGACATGATGGCGTCCCGCCTCAACAAAAAACTGGACAGATATTGCGCCAGGTCACGGGACCCTCAGGCAATAGCTGTGGACGCTCTGGTAACACCGTGGGTGTACCAGTCAGTGTATGTGTTCCCTCCTCTTCCTCTCATACCAAAAGTACTGAGAATCATAAGAAGGAGAGGAGTAAAGACTATACTCGTGGCTCCGGATTGGCCAAGAAGGACTTGGTACCCGGAACTTCAAGAGATGCTCACGGAAGACCCGTGGCCTCTACCTCTAAGAAAGGACCTGCTCCAGCAGGGACCATGTCTGTTCCAAGACTTACCGCGGCTGCATTTGACGGCATGGCGGTTGAACGCCGGATCCTGAAGGAAAAAGGCATTCCGGATGAAGTCATCCCTACCCTGATCAAAGCCAGGAAGGATGTAACCGTACAACATTATCACCGTATTTGGCGTAAATATGTTGCGTGGTGCGAGGCCAGGAAGGCCCCTACAGAGGAATTTCAACTGGGCCGATTCCTGCATTTCCTGCAAACAGGACTGTCTATGGGCCTCAAATTAGGGTCCATTAAGGTTCAAATTTCGGCCCTGTCAATATTCTTCCAAAAAGAACTAGCTTCTGTTCCTGAAGTTCAGACGTTTGTCAAGGGAGTACTGCATATACAGCCTCCTTTTGTGCCTACAGTGGCACCTTGGGATCTCAATGTAGTTTTGGGATTCCTAAAATCACATTGGTTTGAACCACTCACCACTGTGGACTTAAAATATCTCACATGGAAAGTGGTAATGCTGTTAGCCCTGGCTTCAGCCAGGCGTGTATCAGAGTTGGCGGCTTTATCCTATAAAAGCCCTTACCTAATTTTTCATACGGACAGGGCAGAATTGAGGACTCGTCCTCAATTTCTCCCTAAGGTGGTTTCAGCATTTCACTTAAACCAGCCTATTGTGGTGCCTGCGGCTACTAGGGACTTGGAGGATTCCAAGTTGCTGGACGTAGTCAGGGCCCTGAAAATATATGTTTCCAGGACGGCTGGAGTCAGAAAATCTGACTCGCTGTTTATCCTGTATGCATCCAACAAGCTGGGTGCTCCTGCTTCTAAGCAGACGATTGCTCGTTGGATTTGTAGTACAATTCAGCTTGCACATTCTGTGGCAGGCCTGCCACAGCCAAAATCTGTAAAAGCCCATTCCACACGGAAAGTGGGCTCATCTTGGGCGGCTGCCCGAGGGGTCTCGGCGTTACAACTTTGCCGAGCAGCTACTTGGTCAGGGGCAAACACGTTTGCTAAATTCTACAAATTTGATACCCTGGCTGAGGAGGACCTGGAGTTCTCTCATTCGGTGCTGCAGAGTCATCCGCACTCTCCCGCCCGTTTGGGAGCTTTGGTATAATCCCCATGGTCCTTTCGGAGTCCCCAGCATCCACTAGGACGTTAGAGAAAATAAGAATTTACTTACCGATAATTCTATTTCTCATAGTCCGTAGTGGATGCTGGGCGCCCATCCCAGGTGCGGATTGTCTGCATTACTTGTACATAGTTATTGTTACAAAAATCGGGTTATTGTTGTTGTGAGCCATCTTTTCAGAGGCTCCTTCTGTTATCATGCTGTTAACTGGGTTCAGATCACAAGTTGTACGGTGTGATTGGTGTGGCTGGTATGAGTCTTACCCGGGATTCAAAATCCTTCCTTATTATGTACGCTCGTCCGGGCACAGTATCCTAACTGAGGCTTGGAGGAGGGTCATAGGGGGAGGAGCCAGTGCACACCAGGTAGTCCTAAAGCTTTTTACTTTTGTGCCCAGTCTCCTGCGGAGCCGCTATTCCCCATGGTCCTTTCGGAGTCCCCAGCATCCACTACGGACTATGAGAAATAGAATTATCGGTAAGTAAATTCTTATTATAAGTGTTCTGTATGAAACAAAAAGCACTGGTTGGGAGAGATACATACATACATACATACATACATACAGAGGAATGGCCACATTATTTCCGTGCAAGCAAACCCATATATACATACATTAGATATATATATAGATATATATAGATATATATATATATATATATATATATATATATATATATATATATATATATATATATATATATATATATATATAATATAGTATTATTATTATTATTATTATTATTATTATTTTTTTTTTTATATATTTCTCCGTCAGGGTCCACAGGATAACAATGGGATATGATGGAGCGTCAGCGGATTTGCACCAATCAGTCAAAGCTTTCCGGCCTCCCAGCATCCATATATCCCTGGCTCAGGCAAATCAATTTTTCTCTAACGTCCTAGTGGATGCTGGGGACTTCGTAAGGACCATGGGGAATAGACGGGCTCCGCAGGAGACTGGGCACTCCAAAGAAAGGTTTAGTACTACTGGTGTGCACTGGCTCCTCCCTCTATGCCCCTCCTCCAGACCTCAGTTAGAATCTGTGCCCGGCCAGAGCTGGGTACTTTTAGTGGGCTCTCCTGAGCTTGCTAAGAAGAAAGTATTTTAGTTTAGGTTTTTTATTTTCAGAGAGCTTCTGCTGGCAACAGACTCTCTGCTACGTGGGACTGAGGGGAGAGAAGCAAACCTACTAACTGCGGCTAGGTTGCGCTTCTTAGGCTACTGGACACCATTAGCTCCAGAGGGATCGAACACAGGTACCTAACCTTGATCGTCCGTTCCCGGAGCCGCGCCGCCGTCCCCCTCGCAGAGCCAGAAGTACAGAAGCTAAGAAGACATCGAAATCGGTGGCAGAAGACTCCTGTCTTCACTTCAGGTAGCGCACAGCACTGCAGCTGTGCGCCATTGCTCCCACAGCACACCCGCACACTTCGGTCACTGTAGGGTGCAGGGCGCAGCGCCATGGGCAGCAATTAGTATACCTTTGGCAAAATAACACACGTATACAGCCAGGCACTGTATATGTGTACGAGCCCCCGCCATTTTCTACACACAGAAGCCGGACAGAAGCCCGCCGCTGAGGGGGCGGGGCCTTCTTCCTCAGCACTCACCAGCGCCATTTTCTCTCCACAGCTCCGCTGAGAGGAAGCTCCCCAGGCTCTCCCCTGCAGTATCAAGGTAGAAAAAGGGTAAAAAAAGAGAGGGGGGGCACATAAATTTAGGCGCAAATTATCACAAACAGCAGCTACTGGGTAAACACTAAGTTACAGTGTAATCCCTGGGTTATATAGCGCTGGGGGTGTGTGCTGGCATACTCTCTCTCTGTCTCCCCAAAAGCCTTTGTGGGGTCTTGTCCTCAGTCAGAGCATTCCCTGTGTGTGTGCGGTGTGTCTGTACGTCAGTGTCGACATGTTTGATGAGGAAGGATACGTGGAGGCAGAACAAGTGCAGATGAATGTGGTGTCGCAGCCGACGGTGCCGACACCTGATTGGATGGATATGTGGAAGGTGTTAAATGAATAATGTAAGCTCCTTGCATAAAAGGATGGATAAAGCTGGAGCCTTGGGACAGTCAGGGTCTCAACCCATGTCTGATCCTACAGCTCAGGGGCCGTCAGGGTCTCATAAGCGCCCACTATCCCAGATGGTCGACACAGATGCCGACACGGAGTCTGACTCCAGTGTCGATGACGATGATGCAAAATTGCAGCCTAAAATGACTAAAGCCATCCGCTACATGATTATAGCAATGAAGGATGTATTACACATATCGGAGGAAAACCCTGTCCCTGACCAGAGGGTTTATATGTATGGGGAGAAAAAGCAAGAAGTGACTTTTCCCCCCTCACATGAATTAAATGAATTATGTGAAAAAGCGTGGGATTCCCCTGATAGGAAAGTAATAATTTCCAGGAGATTACTGATGGCGTATCCTTTCCCGCCAACGGACAGGTTACGCTGGAAATCATCACCTAGGGTAGACAAGGCGTTGACACGCCTATCTAAGAGGGTGGCCCTGCCGTCTCAGGATACGGCCGCCCTAAAGGATCCTGCGGATAGAAAGCAGGAAGCTATCCTGAAGTCTGTTTATACACATTCTGGTACTCTACTGAGGCCAGCAATTGCTTCGGCCTGGATGTGTAGTGCTGTAGCAGCATGGACTGATAATCTCTCGGAGGAGATAGATACCCTGCACAGGGACACTGTTCTACTGACCCTGGGACATATCAAAGACGCTGTCCTATATATGCGGGATGCCCAGAGGGACATTTGCCTGTTGGGCCCTAGGATAAACGCAATGTCCATTTCTGCCAGAAGGGTCTTATGGACTCGGCAATGGACAGGGGATGCCGACTCAAAAAAACACATGGAGGTTTTGCCTTATAAGGGTGAGGAATTGTTTGGGGACGGTCTTTCGGACCTAGTTTCCACAGCTACAGCTGGGAAGTAAAATTTCTTGCCATATGTTCCTTCTCAACCAAAGAAAGCACCGTATTACCAAATGCAGTCCTTTCGTTCACAAAAAAGCAAGAGAGTCAGAGGTGCATCCTTTCTAGCCAGTGGCAGGGGTAAAGGAAAAAAGGTACACCATACAGCTAGTTCCCAGGAACCAAAGTCCTCCCCGGCTTCCACTAAATCCACCGCATGACGCTGGGGCTCCACAGGCGGAGCCAGGTGCGGTGGGGGCGCGTCTCCGAAATTTCAGCCACCAGTGGGTTCACTCACGGGTGGATCCTTGGGCTATACAAATTGTGTCTCGGGGATACAAGCTGGAATTCGAGGTGAAGCCCCCCCACCGTTTCCTAAAATCTGCATTGCCAGCTTCCCCCATGGAAAGGGAGGTAGTGTTGGCGGCCATTCACAAATTATATCTCCAGCAGGTGGTGGTAAAGGTTCCCCTCCTTCAACAGGGAAGGGGTTACTATTCCACTATGTTTGTGGTACCGAAACCGGACGGTTCAGTCAGACCCATCTTGAATTTAAAATCTCTGAACATTTATCTGAAGAAATTCAAGTTCAAAATGGAATCGCTCAGAGCGGTCATTGCAAGCCTGGAAGAGGGGGATTTCATGGTGTCTCTGGACATCAAGGATGCTTACTTGCATGTCCCTATTTATCCGCTTCATCAAGAGTACCTCAGGCTTGTGGTACAGGACTGTCATTACCAATTCCAGACGCTGCCGTTTGGCCTGTCCACGGCACCGAGAATTTTTACCAAGGTAATGGCGGAGATGATGGTACTCCTTCGGAAGCAAGGAGTTACAATTATCCCATACTTGGACGATCTCCTGATAAAGGCGAGGTCCAGGGAGCAGTTACTGATCAGCATAGCGCACACTCAGGAAGTGTTGCGGCAGCACGGCTGGATTCTTAATATTCCAAAGTCGCAGCTGATTCCTACGAAGCGTCTGCCCTTCCTGTGCATGATTCTGGATACAGACCAGAAGAAGGTATTTCTCCCGGAGGAGAAGGCTCAGGAGCTCGTGACTCTGGTCAGGGACCTCCTAAAACCAAAACAGGTGTCGGTGCATCACTGCACGCGAGTCCTGGGAAAAATGGTGGCGTCATACGAAGCCATTCCCTTCGGCAGGTTCCATGCCAGGATCTTTCAGTGGGATCTGTTGGACAAGTGGTCCGGATCGCATCTTCAGATGCATCGGCTGATCACCCTGTCCCCCAGGGCCAGGGTGTCTCTTCTGTGGTGGCTGCAGAGGGCTCGCCTCCTCGAGGGCCGCAGGTTCGGCATACAGGACTGGGTCCTGGTGACCACGGATGCAAGCCCCCGAGGGTGGGGGGCAGTCACTCAGGGAAGAAACTTCCAAGGGCTATGGTCAAGTCAGGAGACTTGTCTGCACATAAATATCCTAGAACTAAGGGCCATATACAACGCCCTAAGCCAAGCGGAGCCTCTGCTTCGAGACCAACCAGTGCTGATTCAGTCAGACAACATCACTGCAGTGGCCCATGTCAACCGACAGGGCGGCACAAGAAGCAGGGTGGCGATGGCAGAAGCCACCAGGATTCTTCGTTGGGCGGAGAATCACGTGCAAGCACTGTCAGCAGTGTTCATTCCGGGGGTCGACAACTGGGAAGCAGACTTCCTCAGCAGACACGACCTCCACCCGGGAGAGTGGGGACTTCATCAAGAAGTCTTCACGCTGCTTGCAAATCGATGGGAACTCCCAAAGGTGGACATGATGGCGTCACGCCTCAACAAAAAGCTAAACCGGTATTGCGCCAGGTCAAGGGACCCTCAGGCGATAGCGGTGGACGCACTAGTAACACCATGGGTTTTCCAGTCTGTCTGTGTTTCCTCCTCTTCCTCTCATATCAAAGGTGCTGAGGATTGTATGACAAAGAGGAGTGAGAACAATATTCATTGCTCCAGATTGGCCAAGAAGGACTTGGTACCCGGAACTGCAAGAAATGCTCACAGAGGACCCGTGGCCTCTGCCTCTCAGACAGGACCTATTACAACAAGGGCCCTGCCTGTTCCAAGACTTACCGCGGCTGCGTTTGACGGCATGGCGGTTGAACGCCGGATCCTAGCGGAAAAGGGCATTCCGGATGAAGTTATTCCTACGCTGATAAAGGCTAGGAAAGACATGACAGCGAAGCATTATCACCGTATATGGCGAAAATATGTTGTTTGGTGTGAGGCCAGGAAGGCCCCTACAGAGGAATTCCAGCTGGGTCGGTTCCTGCACTTTCTACAGTCAGGAGTGACTATGGGCCTAAAGTTAGGATCCATAAAGGTCCAGATTTCGGCCCTATCCATTTTCTTTCAAAAGGAACTGGCTTCAGTGCCTGAGGTTCAGACGTTTGTTAAGGGAGTGCTGCATATTCAGCCCCCTTTTGTGCCACCAGTGGCACCTTGGGATCTTAACGTGGTGTTGGGTTTCCTGAAATCCCACTGGTTTGAGCCACTTAAGACCGTTGAGCTAAAGTATCTCACGTGGAAAGTGGTCATGCTATTGGCCTTAGCTTCGGCTAGGCGTGTGTCAGAATTGGCGGCTTTGTCATGTAAAAGCCCCTATCTGGTTTTCCATATGGACAGGGCAGAATTGCGGACTCGTCCGCAATTTCTGCCAAAGGTTGTGTCTTCGTTTCATTTGAACCAACCTATTGTGGTGCCTGCGGCTACTCGTGATTTGGAGGATTCCAAGTTGCTGGACGTGGTCCGGGCTTTGAAGATTTATGTTAACAGAACGGCTGGAGTCAGGAAGACTGACTCGCTGTTTATCTTGTAGGCATCCAACAAGCTGGGTGCTCCTGCTTCAAAGCAGACTATTGCGCGCTGGATCTGTAACACGATTCAGCAGGCTCATCCTGCGGCAGGATTGCCGCATCCAAAATCAGTGAAAGCCCACTCCACAAGGAAGGTGGGCTCTTCTTGGGCGGCTGCCCGAGGGGTCTCGGCATTACAGCTTTGCCGAGCTGCTACTTGGTCGGGTTCAAACACTTTTGCTACATTCTACAAGTTTGATACCCTGGCTGAGGAGGACCTTGTGTTTGCCCATTCGGTGCTGCAGAGTCATCCGCACTCTCCCGCCCGTTTGGAGGCTTTGGTATAATCCCTATGGTCCTTACGGAGTCCCCAGCATCCACTAGGACGTTAGAGAAAATAAGATTTTACTCACCGGTAAATCTATTTCTCGTAGTCCGTAGTGGATGCTGGGCGCCAGTCCCAAGTGCGGATTTTCTGCAATACGTGTATATAGTTACTGCTTAATAAAGGGTTGTGTTATGTGGGCATCCATTGGTTGATGCTCTGTTGTTGTTGTTCATACTGTTAACTGGGTAAGTTTATCACAAGTTATACGGTGTGATTGGTGTGGCTGGTATGAGTCTTACCCTGGATTCCAAAATCCTTTCCTTGTAATGTCAGCTCTTCCGGGCACAGTTTCTTTAACCTAACCTAAACTAAAATACTTTCTTCTTAGCAAGCTCAGGAGAGCCCACTAAAAGCACCCAGCTCTGGCCGGGCACAGATTCTAACTGAGGTCTGGAGGAGGGGCATAGAGAGAGGAGCCAGTGCACACCAGTAGTACTAAATCTTTCTTTGGAGTGCCCAGTCTCCTGCGGAGCCCGTCTATTCCCCATGGTCCTTACGGAGTCCCCAGCATCCACTACGGATTACGAGAAATAGATTTACCGGTGAGTAAAATCTTATTTTTGTTTGGTGGGCCAGGAGCTGGACCATGGTCAGAGGGCTGCTGTTTTTTTAGCAGCCCTAAGCTTTCTTATTTTATTGTTATATTCTTACTTGTTTTTAAGGTGACCTTTCTAAACAGCGTCTTATACACATATTAGAAAGAGTCGCTCCAACAACTCTCCGCCGGGTCGCAACAATGCTTACCCACGAGTTCAGGGCTGTTTCGGCGGGTGTCTGTGTCGGATATACTAGCAGGTCCATCAGACGTTACCAGGCTGTGGCCAGAGCATTGGGAGAAGGTAAGGCATCGGTTCCACTTAGAAGGGGAATACGGACACAGCCGCACTGTTTTGGGAAGGAGACTACCAAACAGTAGCTGACGCGCCGCCACCACGGGTGCTCCAGTGTTAGGCCTTAGGGATCATAGGCTCCAGGAATCGCATGAGGCCGCGATCCCTAGGGTTGATGTCAGCAGGGGGAGTCAGACGCCCTCCTGTTCGCCCCTTCCCCCGGTTTATGACCAGTTTCCATCGAGTCTCCCGCCATGAACGGTTTCCTCGCTTCCGTCTCAGACGCTACCACGAGGGGACCTGGTCGCAGCATAGGCGGCTGTGTGACCAGTGCGTCTGTGTTCACTAGGTTCAGGGAGTGGCAGTGTACACTAGTAGCGTCTGGATCCACTCAGCGTTCGCGAACGTATAATCGATCTTGGAAGCGGGGTGAGTCTCCCTGTATCCCACTCTACTGAGTACGGGTAATAAAGCACTAAATTTCTATCTACCTTTTGAGTACGAATAGTTAGATAAGTGCATATTGCATATGAGTCTGTATACCATTAGTGTTTCTTTCGCATTGCGTCTGAATACGTTAGATCTGTTAAACATGATTCAGTAAATGTGTTCTCCTACATACTTAAAATGTGATTGTAGTTGATGATGTACTCATATTGCTTATTATACTAATGTATAACATGCGACTGACTGCTAGTATGATGCTGACTTTACTATATGTTTGTCAGTTTGTTTTGCAGATCCTCAATGCTGGTGCATGAGTAGGGTCGGATGGATATACCGTATATACTCGAGTATAAGTCGACTTTTTCAGCACTTTTTTTTGTGCTGAAAAAGCCACCTCGGCTTATACTCGAGTCAGCTTTAAGAGGGACATGGAGAGCATAGCGCGTGGCTCTCCTGTGTCCCTCCTGCATCTCCGGCGGCAGCGGCATCTGTGTGGTAAAGGAAGTGCACGAACCGGCACTTCCTTTAACACACGCCGCTGCAGGAGGGACACAGGAGAGCCGCGCGCTGCGCTCTCCGTGTCCCTCCTTCAGAAGACAGCGCGGGAGCGACGGAGGGTAAGTATCTAGCACTGTGGGGCATATCTGGCACACATGGCACTGTGGGGCACATCTGGCACACCTGGCACTGTGGGGCACATCTGGCACTGTGGGGCACGGTGTGGCACATCTGGCACTGTGGGGCACATCTGGCACTGTGGGGCATATCTGGCACTATGAGTTCTGTGTACAGGTAGAGCTGCATTTCCCACCCTAGGCTTATACTCGAGTCAATAAGTTTTTTCCCAGGTTTTTGTGGTAAAATCAGGTGCCTCGGCTTATATTCGGGTCAACTTATACTCGAGTATATACGGGAATTTTAAAGAAAAAAGGTTAAAGTGATTACGGTCACAAAATTGTCTAGTACACTGTGGAAGTGATGATTGTTTATCGTGTAATAAAGCGGCAATGGTGAGGACACTCATACCATGTTTGTCTTGCAAAGCTGACTGCAGTAGCAGCTTCTCAGAACCAGTGGTAAGTAAACCTTCACCCTCACAGGCTACACATTGTTTAAATTCATCAGAAGATGAAAGCCCAATTTATTCTACTTCATCATATGAAAAAGAGGTAGGTCTCAGCTCTGGAATATAGCTCAGTTAATTAAAGCAATTAAGCCATCTTATCCTTAGAGGATACAGCAGATCCTGTGTTAAAAACCAAGGCACCTGTGTTTAAACATCCCAAAACCAGAGTTTGCAGGGTCAGATCAGCTGACGGAAATCATGGAAGAGGCTTGGGCTACGCCCAATAAGAATTTAGAATTCCTAAGAAATGGAATTCCAATTATCCACTTCCAGCTGGGGTTTGTTTAAAATAAAATAAATGTAAAAAAGGGGAGGTGGCTCCTAAAGTAGATGCAAATAATCTACATTATCTTTGCTTTCAACAGCACGTATAGGAGAGTGGATGGGTTTAAAAAAAATATATTTTTTCCTGTCTAAGTCAGTCATGAGGCCAAGCCTTGGCTTCGGCTTGAATGTCAAAGGTAGTGGTTGCCTGAATCTCATAGCAAGAATCTCATATGGCTCATATATAAAAATGCAATGTTCCTGGAAGCATTAGATATGGGCAAAATATTTACTCCAGGGCATCAACCCTAACTATACCTGCTCGTAGAGCAATTTAGCTGGGTACGTGGAAGATCTACAGCCACACCACACTGGATATGCCCAATCTCACCACATCTTGGAAGCTATGCAGTGTTGGGCCTGGTGAGTACTTGGATGGGAAACATCTACGAACACCAGGTGCTGTAGGTGGAATCATTGTCTTTTTCTGAAAATATTGTTTTTGGTAAGATTTGACAGATATTCTGGAGTCAGAAGTAGACTCCAAGAAGGTCAGGTTCCTTCCACATACAGTTCAAACCTAAAAGTTCTGTATTTCGGCCCTTTTTGGTATCTAACAAGTCAGACACTAGGAAAGCATTAAGCTACCAGAAGATCTACAGTGTTGGGCCTGGTTAGTACTCGGATGGGAGACCATCGGGGAATACCAGGTGCTGTAGAAAAATTAAACCGTCAGTCTGATGGTGTGGGCTCCGCCTGGGAGACCCCAGGTTGTGGGGCCGACTTCCTCAGGTCACACAGGTCTGGCACGGTATCTCTAGTTATGCTTTCGTCTTCAAAACAGCCTGTCCCGGCTAGAGACTAAGGTCATGGCTTTGCAAGAAGATGGTCATAAATTGCTTCGGTCAGGCAGGATGGCTTGTATGCATAATGTTTTAGATCAGCAAGGATACACGGCGGATACAGGTACAAGTGTATCCAACTTGGGCTATAGGGTAATTTCGGCCCATGCTCAATCCTAAAATGCTGAACAAATACATTTGGAAGTTACGTTCCTTATGTGTGGCATGGAGCCAGGGGTGTTATGGTATCCCTGGATATACAGGATGCTTACCTACATGTTCCTATACCACTGTCCATCAGTGTTATCCAAGGTTTGCTATCCTTCAAACAGCATTTTCAGTTCTAGGCCTTACCCTTTGGGTTAGCCACAGTCCCCAGAGTATTTACCAGGAATATGGGGGTAATAACACCTTATCCATGCCAGCAGGGGTTAAGGTTTTTTCTCCTACCTCGACTATCTTTTTAATCCTGGCACAGTCGCAGAGATTGCTCTTTGTCATCGGCAACAGCAATAACGTGTTTGCAGGGGCAAGTGTCTCATAACTTGGGGAAAATAGTCTCCAGTTTCATCACATCGGATGACTCACTTGGGGGCTGTACTGGATCAGGCTGCAGAGAGTAATTTTTTTACCTCGCAACAAGATATCCAGGGTTCACTATAGGATTCAGGACTCGCCACACAGTCAAACTGTATCCATTCCCGCAGCAATGCGGGTATGGGATTAGTGGTATCTGCAGACAGGAGGGAGTATGCACAATTCCACTCTAGGTCTCTGCAGCGTCTGATTCTTACCAAGTAGAATCTACAGTCACACCACACTGGATATTCCCAGATTTCATCGGATCATGAAAGAGCAGCAGTGTGGGCCTGGTTGGTACCTGGAGGGACCAGCTGGGAATACAAGGTGTTGTAAATATTAATGGATTGCATCAGATAATAAAGACGGAGTATGGCACTTACGATAAAAGTAAGAAGATCAATAGCCTGGTGGCTACAGACATCCCAGCTGGACAAAGGAAATCCTTTTGATACCAGATTGGGAGATTCTGACACTAGGGTCAGTGGCCCTCATTCCGAGTTGTTCGCTCGGTAAAAATCTTCGCATCGCAGCGATTTTCCGCTTAATGCGCATGCGCAATGTCCGCACTGCGACTGCGCCAAGTAAATTTGCTATGCACTTAGGAATTTTACTCACGGCATTTTCATCGTTCTGGCGATCGTAATGTGATTGACAGGAAATGGGTGTTACTGGGCGGAAACAGGCCGTTTTATGGGCGTGTGGGAAAAAACGCTACCGTTTCCGGAAAAAACGCAGGAGTGGCCGGAGAAACGGAGGAGTGTCTGGGCGAACGCTGGGTGTGTTTGTGACGTCAAACCAGGAACGACAAGCACTGAACTGATCGCAGATGCCGAGTAAGTCTGGAGCTACTCAGAAACTGCTACGAGGTGTGTAATCGCAATATTGCGAATACTTCGTTCGCAATTTTAAGATGCTAAGATTCACTCCCAGTAGGCGGCGGCTTAGCATGAGCAAATCTGCTAAAATCCGTTTGCGAGCGAACAACTCGGAATGACCCCCAGTGTCGGGAAGATTGTGTTCCCAAAGAGCTGTCTACCGATAAGGTTGAAACCTCGGGCCATATACAGGGCACCGGTGTAGGCACGGGGCAGTCTTCAGTGAAAACCAGTCCAGTTCCGCTCGGACAATGCGATGGCAGTAGTGTACCCCAACATCAGGGAGGAACTCTTAACCGAAAAGTGATGAAGAAGGTAAGTCACATACCTAAGTGGGCAGGACTTCATCATCCAACCTTGTCCGCCGTTCTCATTCCGGGAATCCTAAATGGGGAAACAGCCATTCAGGGAAGTGAATGGGCTCTACACCAAGAGATTTTCCGGACTCTAGTAAACAAGAGGTGCTTGCTAGAGATATCTCTCATAGCGTCTTGGTTGAACAACAAAGTTCTCACATACGGATCAAGAACAAATGATCCCAGGGCGATCGTTGTAAATGCCTTATCGGTGAGACAGGACCTTCTCTGGTGGATGGGTTTTCCTCTGATTACCCTATTACCCAGGGTGGTGAGAAAGTTTAAACAGGAAGATCAGCAGAGAATGGCAATGGATGCTCTACTTCTGCTCCTCAACGTTCAGACCTACTAACGCAGGGTCCTGGTAATCACAGACATGTGGATCGACTGTTTTTAACAGCGTGGCCATCGAAACCTCTATCCTGAGGTCAAGAGGATACTTTCAAACAGTGGCCCTCATTCCGAGTTGTTCGCTCGCAAGCTGCTTTTAGCAGCAGTGCACACGCTAAGCCGCCGCCTACTGGGAGTGAATCTTAGCTTATCAAAATTGCGAACGAAAGATTAGCAGAATTGCGAATAGACACTTCTTAGCAGTTTCTGAGTAGCTCCACACTTACTCGGCATCTGCGATCAGTTCAGTGCTTGTCGTTCCTGGTTTGACGTCACAAACACACCCAGCGTTCGCCCAGACACTCCTCCATTTCTTCAGCCACTCCCGCGTTTTTTCCAGAAACAGTAGCGTTTTTTCGCACACATCCATAAAACGGCAAGTTTCCGCCCAGAAACACCCACTTCCTGTCAATCACACTATGATCACCAGAACGAAGAAAAAACCTCGTAATGCCGTGAGTAAAATACCTAACTGCATAGCAAATTTACTTGGCGCAGTCGCACTGCGGACATCGCGCATGCGCATTAGAGACTAATCGCTCCGTTGCGAGAAAAAAAATACCGATTGCGAGAAAATACAGAGCGAACAACTCTGAATGACCACCAGTGTTCAGAGCAAGGAAACCTTCCTTAGCTCGCATTTATCACCACATAGGGCAAGCCTATATTCATTGATGCAGTGAAAGAAAATCTACAGCCACACCACGCTGGAGGTATCCAGACTCCAGGTCGACAGCACAAAGGTCGACACTCCTTAGGTCGCCGCTAATGGTCGACACACCTTAGGTTGACATGGACAAAAGGTTGACATGGAAAAAGGTTGACATGGAAAAAGGTTGAAATGGAAAAAGGTTGACATGGAAAAAGGTTGACATGGAAAAAGGTCGACATGGAAAAAGGTCGACATGAGTTTTTCACGATTTTTTTCTTTTTTGGAACCTTTTCATACTTAACGATCCACGTGGACTACGATTGGAACGGTTAAATTGTGCCAAGCGGTAGCGGAGCGAAGCGAGCCATGCGAGGGGACGCGGTGCACTAATTGGGGTTCCCGGTCACTCTACGAAGAAAATGACACCAAAAAAACATAAAAAACTCATGTCGACCTTTTTCCATGTCGACCTTGTTCCTGTCGACCTTTTGTCCACGTCGACCTTTTGTCCATGTCGACCTAAGGTGTCGACCAATTGGCGTCGACCTAAGGTGTGTCGACCTTTGTGCTGTCGAACCTCAATCCCAGACCCCACACTGGATATGCCCAATCTCCCCAGATCTTGGAAGCTATGCAGTGTTGGGCCTGGTGAGTCTACGAATACCAGGTGCTGTAGGTGAATGGGACCCTAAACATTTTTTCAGAGTTTCCAGGTTCTTAGCATTCCTTCAGGCAGGAATGGATGGCTTCCTTGAGAGAGCAAGGGTCGGCATCGACTGTAGAGTTACAAAAGTAAATGACCAACTTACAGGATGTGCGTACTTTTTTCAGGGTATGCTGCGCATTCAACCTTTTGGTTGTTTCTCCTTCTAGTGTCGTGGGACTTTAGTCCTTAAAGCCATTTGAACCACTTAATAATATGGATCATAAATTATTGACAGCTAAAGTGTCTTTTCTACTGACTAGGGCGTCAGCTAGAGGAATATCAGACTTAGGGATATTGTCATATTGTTCCCAATTTCTGATTGTTTATCTAGATAAAGTAGTTCTCAGAACTAGATCTGGGTATCTTCTTCAGGTGATGACTAAGTTCCACCTTAACAAAGAAAATGTTGTCCCGGCCTTTAGGTTCTGGACCTTTTATGCGGGAGATGCATCGCTGGACGTGATCTGTGCATTAAGGATCTACGTGGATTGTACAAGTGTCATCAGAAAAGCATATTCTCTCTTCATTCTCTATGGATTTCACAAGGGAGGATGGCCTGCTGGTAAGCAGACACTGGCAAGATGACTTCGGATGACGAAGCATATTCTCAAGCTGATCTCCCTGTTCCGGCTAATGTCTCTGTTCACTCTACTCGTAAGGTAGGTCCTTCATGGGCAGCACAATGTGGTGCTTAAACAGAACAGGTATGTGAGCCAGCCATATGGGCTTCCGTTTACACATACATTAAGACATTATTATGCCTTGGATACTTTTTCCTCTCACGATGCTGAATTCGGGCGAAGGATTCTCCTGGGCATCAGGAGCGTCCCCACCACTAAACTGCTTTGGGAAATCCCTCTGTTATCCTGTGGACCCTGCCGTAGAAATAATACGTTATGGTAAGAACTTACCGTTGATAGCGGTATTTCTTCTAAGTCCACAGGTTCCACAGGGATCCCACCCTGACGCACCTGATTTGAGGATCCTTTTTTCTCACTAACCTCTTCCTTCTTGTACGGAAGGGTGTGCATGTGTGTTCTTCTTGCTTGATTAGGTTTCTACATGATGCTCCTGCCTTGAGCTTTGGAATACAACTGATTTGCCTGAGCCAGGGGGCGGGGATATATGGATGTGCCCGTTGCATGCTGGGAGGCCGGAAAGCTTTGACTGATTGGTGCAAATCCGCTGTCGCTCCATCTCATTGTTATCCTGTGGACTTAGGTGAAATACTGTCATCAACGGTAAGTTCTTACCATAACGTATATGTGTGTGTGTGTGTGTATGTATGTATGTATGTATGTATGTATGTGTGTATATATATATATATATATATATATATATATATATATATATAATATATATATATAATATATTTCTCTGACGTCCTAGTGGATGCTGGGGACTCCGTAAGGACCATGGGGAATAGACGGCTCCGCAGGAGACTGGGCACATCTAAGAAAGATTTAGGACTATCTGGTGTGCACTGGCTCCTCCCCCTATGACCCTCCTCCAAGCCTCAGTTAGATTTCTGTGCCCGGCTGAACTGGATGCACACTAGGGGCTCTCCTGAGCTCCTAGAAGAAAGTATAGTTTAGGTTTTTTATTTTCAGTGAGACCTGCTGGCAACAGGCTCACTGCAACGAGGGACTAAGGGGAGAAGAAGCGAACCTACCTAAGTGGTGGTAGCTTGGGCTTCTTAGGCTACTGGACACCATTAGCTCCAGAGGGATCGAACACAGGACCCGACCTCGTCGTCCGTTCCCGGAGCCGCGCCGCCGTCCCCCTTACAGAGCCAGAAACAAGAAGGTGGTCCGGAAAATCGGCGGCTGAAGACTTCTGTCTTCTCCAAGGTAGCGCACAGCACTGCAGCTGTGCGCCATTGCTCCTCATGCACACCACACACTGCGGTCACTGATGGGTGCAGGGCGCTGGGGGGGGGCGCCCTGAGCAGCAATAATAACGCCTTGGCTGGCAAAACTAACACCATATATAGCCCCAGAGGCTATATAGGTGTATATTAACCCCTGCCAGAAACTATAAAATAGCGGGAGAAAGCCCGCCGAAAAAGGGGCGGAGCCAACTCCCTCAGCACACTGGCGCCATTATTCCCTCACAGCTTCGCTGGAAGGAAGCTCCCTGGCTCTCCCCTGCAGTCCTGCACTACAGAAAGGGTAAAAAAGAGAGGGGGGGCACAATTTAGGTGCAGTATATATATTATAGGCAGCTATAGGGGAAAACACTCTGTATAGTGATATCCCTGTGTTATATAGCGCCCTGGTGTGTGCTGGCATACTCTCCCTCTGTCTCCCCAAAGGGCTTTGTGGGGTCCTGTCCTCTGTAAGAGCATTCCCTGTGTGTCTGCTGTGTGTCGGTACTGCTGTGTCGACATGTATGATGAGGATAATGATGTGGAGGCGGAGCAAATGCCTGTGAATGTGATGTCACCCCCTGCGGGGTCGACACCAGTGTGGATGGACTTATGGAAGGAATTACGTGACAGTGTCAGCTCCTTACATAAAAGGTTTGACGACATAGGACAGCCGGCTACTCAGCTTGTGCCTGTCCAAGCCTCTCAAATGTCATCAGGGGCTATAAAACGCCCGCTACCTCAGATGACAGATACAGATGTCGACACGGATACCGACTCCAGTGTCGACGATGATGAGACGAGTGTACCCTCCAATAGATCCACCCGTTATATGATTGAGGCTATGAAAAATGTTTTACACATTTCTGATGATACCCCAGGTACCACAAAAAAGGGTATTATGTTTGGTGAGAAAAAACTACCAGTAGTTTTTCCTGCATCTGACGAATTAAATGAGGTGTGTGAGGAAGCGTGGACTTCCCCAGATAAGAAATTGATCATTTTTAAACGGTTAATGGCTGCGTACCCTTTCCCGCCAGAGGATAGGTCACGCTGGGAAACACCCCCTAGGGTAGATAAAGCATTGACACGCTTATCAAAGAAGGTGGCACTACCGTCTCCGGATACGGCCGCCCTAAAAGAACCTGCTGATAGAAAGCTGGAAAGTACCCTAAAAGCTATATACACACACACTGGCATTATATTGAGACCCGCTATTGCATCAGCTTGGATGTGCAGTGCTGCTGCTGCGTGGTCAGACTCCCTGTCGGAAAACATTGATACCATGGATAGGGACAATATTTTGCTAACGATTGACCATATAAAAGACGCGGTCTTATACATGCGTGATGCACAGAGGGATATTTGCCGGCTGGCATAAAAAATAAGCGCTATGTCCATTGCCGCCAGACGGGGGTTATGGACTAGGCAATGGTCAGGTGATGCCGACTCCAAGCGGCACATGGAAGTTTTACCCTATAAAGGGGTGGAACTTTTTGGGGAAGGTCTTTCAGACCTCGTTTCCACAGCTACTGCTGGGAAATGGACTTTTTTGCCACAGGCTACCCCACAGCAAAAGAAAGCACCGTATTATCAGGTACAGTCCTTTCGGCCCCAGAAAAATAAGCGGGCTAGAGGCTCATCCTTTCTGCCGAGGGGCAGAGGAAGGGGGAAAAAGCTGCAGCACACAGCTAGTTCCCAGGAGCAGAAGTCCTCCCCTGCGTCCGGTAAGTCCACAGCATGACGCTGGGGCTGCTCAGGCGGAACCGGGAACGGTGGGGGCACGTCTCAGGTTTTTCAGCACACAATGGGCTCTCTCACAAGTGGATCCCTGGGTCCTTCAAGTAGTATCTCAGGGGTACAGGCTGGAATTCGAGACGTCTCCCCCCCGCCGTTTCCTAAAATCTGCCTTGCCGGCAACTCCCTCTGCCAGGGAGGCAGTGTTGGTGGCTATTCAAAAACTGTATTCACAGAAAGTGATCGTCAAGGTACCCCTCCTTCAGCAAGGAATGGGTTACTACTCCACAATGTTTGTGGTACCGAAACCGGACGGTTCGGTGAGACCCATCTTAAATTTAAAAACCTTGAACACTTATATCAAAAGGTTCAAGTTCAAGATGGAATCGCTCAGGGCGGTTATTGCGAGCCTGGAGGAGGGGGATTACATGGTATCCCTGGACATCAAGGATGCGTACCTGCATGTCCCCATTTACCCTCCGCACCAGGAGTACCTCAGATTTGTGGTACAGGACTGTCACTATCAGTTCCAGACGCTGCCGTTCGGGTTATCCACGGCACCGAGGGTCTTTACCAAGGCAATGGCCGAAATGATGATACTCCTTCGCAAGAAGGGAGTTTTAATTATCCCGTACTTGGACGATCTCCTGATAAAGGCGAGGTCCAAAGAACAGTTGATAGTGGGGGTGGCACTTTCTCAGGAAGTGCTACAACAGCACGGCTGGATTCTAAACATTCCAAAGTCACAGCTGGTCCCGACGACACGTTTTCTGTTCCTGGGAATGATTCTGGACACGGACCAGAAAAGAGTGTTTCTTCCACTGGAAAAAGCCGAGGAATTGTCATCTCTGGTCAGAGACATCCTAAAACCAGGAAAAGTGTCGGTACATCAATGCACACGAGTCCTGGGAAAAATGGTAGCTTCGTACGAAGCAATTCCATTCGGAAAGTTCCACGCAAGGACGTTCCAGTGGGACCTGTTGGACAAATGGTCCGGGTCCCATCTACAGATGCAACAGCGGATAACCCTATCGGCCAGAACCAGGGTGTCGCTGCTGTGGTGGCTGCAGAGGGCTCATCTACTAGAGGGCCGCAGATTCGGAATACAGGACTGGGTCCTGGTGACCACGGATGCCAGCCTTCGGGGCTGGGGGGCAGTCACAAAGGGAAGAAATTTCCAAGGACTGTGGTCAAATCAGGAGATTTCTCTTCACATAAATATCCTGGAGCTAAGGGCCATTTACAATGCCCTAAGCCAGGCAAGACCCCTGCTTCAAAACCAGCCGGTACTGATCCAGTCAGACAACATCACGGCGGTCGCCCATGTAAACAGACAGGGCGGCACGAGAAGCAGGATGGCGATGGCAGAAGCCACAAGGATTCTCAGATGGGCAGAGAATCATGTGTTAGCACTGACGGCAGTGTTCATTCCGGGAGTGGACAACTGGGAAGCAGACTTCCTCAGCAGACACGACCTCCACCCGGGAGAATGGGGACTTCATCCAGAAGTCTTCCAAATGCTGGTCAACCGGTGGGAAAAACCACAGGTAGACATGATGGCGTCCCGCCTCAACAAGAAGTTGAAAAGATATTGCGCCCGGTCAAGAGACCCTCAGGCGATAGCGGTGGACGCTCTAGTGACACCATGGGTGTACCAGTCGGTTTATGTGTTTCCTCCTCTACCTCTCATACCCAAGATACTGAGAATAATAAGAAGGCGAGGAGTGAAAACCATACTCGTGGTTCCGGATTGGCCAAGAAGAGCTTGGTATCCGGAACTTCAAGAGATGCTTACAGAGGACCCTTGGCCTCTGCCGCTCAGACCAGACCTGCTGCAGCAGGGACCCTGTCTGTTCCAAGACTTACCGCGGCTGCGTTTGACGGCATGGCGGTTGAACACCGGATCCTGAAGGAAAAGGGTATTCCGGAGGAAGTCATCCCTACCCTGATCAAAGCCAGGAAGGGTGTCACCGCAAGACATTATCACCGCATTTGGCGAAAATATGTTGCCTGGTGTGAGGCCATGAAGGCCCCGACGGAGGAATTTCAACTGGGTCGATTCCTGCACTTCCTGCAAGCAGGGGTCTGACGTTGGGCCTCAAATTGGGGTCCATAAAGGTCCAGATTTCGGCTCTGTCGATTTTCTTCCAAAAAGAACTGGCTTCACAGCCCGAAGTTCAGACTTTTGTCAAAGGAGTACTGCATATTCAGCCTCCTTTTGTGCCCCCAGTAGCACCTTGGGATCTCAATGTGGTTTTGGCATTCCTGAAATCACATTGGTTCGAACCACTTAAGACTGTGGATTTAAAATATCTCACGTGGAAAGTGGTCATGCTGTTGGCCTTGGCGTCGGCCAGGCGGGTTTCAGAATTGGCGGCTTTGTCTTGTAAAAGCCCTTATCTGTTTTTCCATATGGATAGGGCAGAATTGAGGACTCGTCCTCAGTTTCTCCCAAAGGTGGTCTCAGCTTTTCACTTGAACCAACCTATTGTGGTGCCTGCGGCTACTAGGGACTTGGAGGATTCCAAGTTGCTGGACGTAGTCAGGGCCCTAAAAATTTATATTTCCAGGACGGCTGGAGTCAGAAAGACTGACTCGCTGTTTATCCTGTATGCACCCACCAAGCTAGGTGCTCCTGCTTCTAAGCAGTCTATTGCGCGCTGGATTTGTAGCACTATTCAGCTGGCGCATTCTGCGGTAGGCTTACCGCAGCCTAAATCTGTAAAAGCCCATTCCACACGGAAGGTGGGCTCATCTTGGGCGGCTGCCCGAGGGGTCTCGGCTTTACAACTTTGCCGAGCAGCTACTTGGTCGGGGGCAAACACGTTTGCAAAATTCTACAAATTTGATACCCTGGCTGAGGAGGACCTGGAATTCTCTCATTCGGTGCTGCAGAGTCATCCGCACTCTCCCGCCCGTTTGGGAGCTTTGGTATAATCCCCATGGTCCTTACGGAGTCCCCAGCATCCACTAGGACGTCAGAGAAAATAAGAATTTACTCACCGGTAATTCTATTTCTCGTAGTCCGTAGTGGATGCTGGGCTCCCATCCCAAGTGCGGATTGTCTGCAATACCTGTACATAGTTATTGTTCCAAAAAGCGGGTTTTGTTGTGAGCCATCTCTTCAGAGGCTCCATTTGTTATCATACTGTTAACCGGGGTTCCTATCACGTGTTATATGGTGTGATTGGTGTGGCTGGTATGAGTCTTACCCGGGATTCAAAAATCCTTCCTTATTGTGTCAGCTCTTCCGGGCACAGTTCCTAACTGAGGCTTGGAGGAGGGTCATAGGGGGAGGAGCCAGTGCACACCAGATAGTCCTAAATCTTTCTTAGATGTGCCCAGTCTCCTGCGGAGCCGTCTATTCCCCATGGTCCTTACGGAGTCCCCAGCATCCACTACGGACTACGAGAAATAGAATTACCGGTGAGTAAATTCTTATTATATATATAGATATATATATATATATATATATATATATATATATATACATACATACATACATACATACATACATACATACATACATACATACATACATACACTGCTCAAAAAAATAAAGGGAACACTTAAACAACACAATGTAACTCCAAGTAAATCACATTTCTGTGAAATCAAACTGTCCACTTAGGAAGCAACACTGATTGTCAATCAATTTCACATGCTGTTGTGCAAATGGAATAGACAACAGGTGGAAATTATAGGCAATTAGCAAGACACCCCCGATAAAGAAGTTGTTCTGCAGGTGGTGACCACAGACCACTTCTCAGCTCCCATGCTTTCTGGCTGATGTTTTGGTCACTTTTGAAAGCTGGCGGTGCTTTCACTCTAGTGGTAGCATGAGACGGAGTCTACAACCCACACAAGTGGCTCAGGTAGTGCAGCTCATCGAGGATGGCACATCAATGCGAGCTGTGGCAAGAAGGTTTACTGTGTCTGTCAGCGTAGTGTCCAGAGCATGGAGGCGCTACCAGGAGACAGGCCAGTACATCAGGAGACGTGGAGGAGGCCGTAGCAGGGCAACAACCCAGCATCAGGACCGCTACCTCCGGCTTTGTGCAAGGAGGAACAGGAGGAGCATTGCCAGAGCCCTGCAAAATGACCTCCAGCAAGCCACAAATGTGCATGTGTCTACTCAAACGATCAGAAACAGACTCCATGAGGGTGGTATGAGGGCCCAACGTCCACAGGTGGGGGCTGTGCTTACAGCCCAACACTGTGCAGGACGTTTGGCATTTGCCAGAGAACACCAAGATTGGCAAATTCGCCACTGGCGCCCTGTGCTCTTCACAGATGAAAGCAGGTTCTCACTGAGCACATGTGACAGACGTGACAGATTCTGGAGACGCCAAGGAGAACGTTTTGCTGCCTGCAACATCCTCCAGCATGACCGGTTTGGCAGTGGGTCAGTAATGGTGTGGGGTGGCATTTCTTTGGGGGGCCGCACAGCCCTCCATGTGCTCGCCAGAGGTAGCCTGACTGGCATTAGGTACCGAGATGAGATCCTCAGACCCCTTGTGAGACCATATGTTGGTGCGGTTGGCCCTGGGTTCCTCCTAATGCAAGACAATGCTAGACCTCATGTGGCTGGAGTGTATCAGCAGTTCCTGCAAGACGAAGGCATTGATGCTATGGACTGGCCCGCCCGTTCCCCAGACCTGAATCCAATTGAGCACATCTGGGACATCATGTCTCGCTCCATCCACCAACGCCATGTTGCACCACAGACTGTCCAGGAGTTGGCGGATGCTTTAGTCCATGTCTGGGAGGAGATCATCCGCCACCTCATCAGGAGCATGCCCAGGCATTGTAGGAAGGTCATACAGGCACGTGGGGGCCACACACACTACTGAACCTCATTTTTACTTGTTTTAAGGACATTACATCAAAGTTGGATCAGCCTGTAGTGTGTTTTTCCACTTTAATTTTGAGTGTGACTCCAAATCCAGACCTCCATGGGTTAATAAATTTGATTTCCATTGATAATTTTTGTGTGACTTTGTTGTCAGCACATTCAACTATTTAAAGAACAAAGTATTTAATAAGAATATTTCATTCATTCAGATCTAGGATGTGTTATTTTACTGTTCCCTTTATTTCTCTGACGTCCTAAGTGGATGCTGGGACTCCGTAAGGACCATGGGGAATAGCGGCTCCGCAGGAGACTGGGCACAACTAAAGAAAGCTTTAGGACTACCTGGTGTGCACTGGCTCCTCCCACTATGACCCTCCTCCAGACCTCAGTTAGAATCTTGTGCCCGGCTGAGCTGGATGCACACTAGGGGCTCTCCTGAGCTCCTAGAAAAGAAAGTATAATTTTAGTTTTTTTTATTTTCAGTGAGATCTGCTGGGAGAAGAAGCGAACCTACCTGCTTGCAGCTAGCTTGGGCTTCTTAGGCTACTGGACACCATTAGCTCCAGAGGGATCGAACACAGGACCCGACCTCGATCGTCCGGTCCCGGAGCTGCGCCGCCGTCCCCCTTACAGAGCCAGAAGCAAGAAGATGGTCCTGAAAATCGGCGGCAGAGGACTTCGGTCTTCAACAAGGTAGCGCACAGCACTGCAGCTGTGCGCCATTGCTCCTCATGCACACCTCACACTCTGGTCACTGATGGGTGCAGGGCGCTGGGGGGCGCCCTGAGCAGCAATATTAACACCTTGGCTGGCATAAATAATCACAATATATAGTCCTAGAGGCTATATATGTGATAAATACCCCTGCCAGAGATCCGTAAAAAAGCGGGAGAAGTCCGCCGAAAAAGGGGCGGGGCTATCTCCCTCAGCACACTGGCGCCATTTTTCCCTCACAGCTCCGCTGGAAGGATCGCTCCCAGGTTCTCCCCTGCAGTTTCAAGCAACAAAGGGTAAAAAAGAGAGGGGGGGCACTAAATTTACGCGCAGTAATAGATATATAAGCAGCTATAAGGGAAAATCACTCAGTTATAGTGTTCATCCCTGTGTTATATAGCGCTCTGGTGTGTGCTGGCATACTCTCTCTCTGTCTCCCCAAAGGGCTTTGTGGGGTCCTGTCCTCTGTCAGAGCATTCCCTGTGTGTGTGCGGTGTGTCGGTACGGCTGTGTCGACATGTTTGATGAGGAGGCTTATGTGGAGGCGGAGCAGATGCCGATAAATGTGATGTCACCCCCTGCGGGGCCGACACCTGAGTGGATGGATTTGTGGAAGGAATTACGTGAAAGTGTCAACTCCTTACATAAAAGGTTTGACGACATACCAAATATGGGACAGCTGGCTTCTCTGCCCGTGCCTGCCCAGGCGTCTCAAAAGCCATCAGGGGCTCTAAAACGCCCGCTACCTCAGATGGCAGACACAGATGTCGACACGGATACTGACTCCAGTGTCGACGATGATGAGACTAATGTTACTTCCAATAGGGCCACACGTTACATGATTGAGGCAATGAAAAATGTGTTGCACATTTCTGATCTTACCCCAGGTACCACAAAAAAGGGTATTATGTTTGGGGAGAAAAAACTACCAGTGGTTTTTCCCCCATCTGAGGAATTGAATGAAGTGTGTGAAGAAGCGTGGGCTTCCCCCGATAAGAAACTGGTAATTTCTAAAAGGTTACTAATGACGTACCCTTTCCCGCCAGAGGATAGGTCACGTTGGGAAACATCCCCTAGGGTGGATAAAGCGCTCACACGCTTGTCAAAAAAGGTGGCACTACCGTCTCCGGATACGGCCGCCCTAAAGGAGCCTGCTGATAGGAAGCAGGAGGCTATCCTGAAGTCTGTATATACACACACAGGTATTATACTGAGACCAGCTATTGCTTCAGCATGGATGTGCAGTGCTGCAGCTGCGTGGTCAGATTCCCTGTCGGAAAATATTGATACCCTAGACAGGGACACTATATTGCTAACCGTAGAGCATATTAAAGACGCAGTCTTATACATGAGAGATGCACAGAGGGATATTTGCCGGCTGGCATCTAAAATAAGTGCAATGTCCATTTATGCCAGGAGAGGGTTATGGACTCGGCAGTGGACATGTGATGCAAATTCAAAAAGGCACATGGAAGTTTTGCCTTATAAGGGTGAGGAGTTGTTCGGGGATGGTCTCTCGGACCTAGTTTCCACAGCAACAGCTGGGAAGTCAGCATTTTTACCCCATGTTCCCTCACAGCCAAAGAAAGCACCGTACTATCAGGTACAGTCCTTTCGGCCCCATAAGGGCAAGCGGGTAAAAGGCGCGTCCTTTCTGCCCAGCGGTAGAGGGAAAAAGCTGCAGCATACAGCCAGTTCCCAGGAGCAAAAGCCCTCCCCCGCTTCCTCTAAGTCCACCGCATGATGCTGGGGCTCCACAGGCGGAGCCAGGTACGGTGGGGGCCCGTCTCAAAAACTTCAGCAATCAGTGGGCTCGCTCACGGGTGGATCGCTGGATCCTTCAAGTAGTATCTCAGGGGTACAAGCTGGAATTCGAGACGTCTCCCCCCCGCCATTTCCTCAAATCTGCCTTGCCAACAACTCCCTCAGGCAGGGAGGCAGTGTTAGAGGCAATACACAAGCTGTATTCCCAGCAGGTGATAGTCAAGGTGCCCCTCCTTCAACAAGAACGGGGTTACTATTCCACAATGTTTGTGGTACCGAAACCGGACGGTTCGGTGAGACCCATTTTAAATTTGAAATCCTTGAACACATATATAAAAAAATTCAAGTTCAAGATGGAATCGCTCAGGGCGGTTATTGCAAGCCTGGACGAGGGGGATTACATGGTATCACTGGACATCAAGGATGCTTACCTGCATGTCCCCATTTACCATCCTCACCAGGAGTACCTCAGATTTGTGGTACAGGATTGTCATTACCAATTCCAGACGTTGCCGTTCGGCCTGTCCACGGCACCAAGGGTATTTACCAAGGTAATGGCCGAAATGATGATACTCCTTCGAAAAAAGGGAGTTTTAATTATCCCGTACTTGGACGATCTCCTGATAAAGGCGAGGTCCAGGGAGCAGTTGTTGGTCGGGGTAGCACTATCTCAGGAGGTGCTACACCAGCACGGTTGGATTCAAAATATTCCAAAGTCACAGCTGGTCCCTACGACACGTCTACTGTTCCTGGGGATGGTTCTGGACACAGTCCAGAAAAAAGTGTTTCTCCCGGAGGAGAAAGCCAAGGAGCTGTCATCTCTAGTCAGAGGCCTCCTGAAACCAAAACAGGTGTCGGTGCATCACTGCACGCGAGTCCTGGGAAAGATGGTAGCTTCCTACGAAGCAATTCCATTCGGCAGGTTCCATGCAAGAACCTTTCAGTGGGACCTGTTGGACAAGTGGTCCGGATCGCATCTTCAGATGCATCGGCTGATAATCCTGTCTCCAAGGACCAGGGTGTCTCTGCTGTGGTGGCTGCAGAGTGCTCATCTTCAAAAGGGCCGCAGATTCGGCATACAGGACTGGGTCCTGGTGACCACGGATGCCAGCCTTCGAGGCTGGGGGGCAGTCACACAGGGAAGAAACTTCCAGGGACTATGGTCAAGTCAGGAGACTTCCCTACACATAAATATTCTGGAACTGAGGGCCATTTACAATGCCCTAAGTCAGGCAAGACCCCTGCTTCAAAACCAGCCGGTACTGATACAGTCAGACAACATCACGGCAGTCGCCCATGTAAACCGACAGGGCGGCACAAGAAGCAGGATGGCGATGGCAGAAGCCACAAGGATTCTCCGATGGGCGGAAAATCACGTGTTAGCACTATCAACAGTGTTCATTCCGGGAGTGGACAACTGGGAAGCAGACTTCCTCAGCAGGCACGACCTCCACCCGGGAGAGTGGGGACTTCATCCAGAAGTCTTCCAGCTGATTGTAAACCGCTGGGAACGGCCACAGGTGGACATGATGGCGTCCCGCCTAAACAAAAAGCTAGAAAGATATTGCGCCAGGTCGAGAGACCCTCAGGCAAGAGCTTGGTACCCGGAACTTCAAGAACTGATCTCAGAGGACCCATGGCCTCTGCCGTTCAGACAGGACCTGCTGCAGCAGGGGCCCTGTCTGTTCCAAGACTTACCGCGGCTGCGTTTGACGGCATGGCGGTTGAATGCCGGATCCTGAAGGAAAAGGGCATTCCGGAGGAAGTCATCCCTACGCTGATTAAAGCTAGGAAAGATGTAACCGCAAATCATTATCACCGCATATGGCGAAAATATGTTGCGTGGTGTGAGGCCAGGAAGGCCCCAACGGAGGAATTTCAGCTGGGTCGATTTCTGCACTTCCTACAGTCAGGAGTGACTATGGGCCTAAAATTGGGTTCCATTAAGGTCCAGATTTCGGCTGTGTCGATTTTCTTCCAGAAAGAACTGGCTTCACTGCCTGAAGTTCAGACATTTGTTAAGGGAGTGCTGCATATTCAGCCCCCTTTTGTGCCTCCAGTGGCACCTTGGGATCTCAACGTGGTGTTGGGTTTCCTAAAGTCACATTGGTTTGAGCCACTAAAAACCGTGGATTTGAAATAT